>NW_027397066.1:6699703-6711260 GCF_003265705.2 Callorhinus ursinus
ACTCACACTACACTGCACTGCACCACACCTCACTGCACCACTCACACTGCATTGCACTGTGCTACACCTCACTGCACCACTCACACCGCACTGCACTGCACCACACTATGCCTCACTGCACCACTCACACCTCACTGCACCACTCACACCTCACTGCACCTCACTGCACCACTCACACCTCACCACACTGCACCTCACTGCACCACTCACACCTCACCGCACTGTACCTCACTGCACCGCTCACACCACACCACACTGCACTGCACCACACTGTATCACACTGCACCACACTGTACCACACTGTACTATGCTGCAGCTGGAGCTGTTCCATGACCCTCCCTTTGGAGTTCATTCTTCTGTTACAGAATCACATTTTTTAATCTCCTGGGGAATTTTTTCTGACATGAGATCCTTTGTATTTTGTAGATCAGCAATAATGCTGTGATGAAATAATGATCATTTTGTAATGCCACGTCTGTAGGGATAATGGTATAAGAAAGAGCTACTGTCCTTAGGCAAACATGGAATGTTTACTCAGGTGGATCACAAACCAGCCACAGAACGGGAGACACAATGGATGGCTTTCTCTTTATACGACAAAACAAAACTGGCAAGGAATGACAATAACAAAGTCACATCTACTTGAGGATTGAGAACATTGTTCGAAATAATGAATTGCTCTGAACATTGTTCGAAATAATGAATTGCTCTGAATATGGAATAAAAATGACAAATTATTTAAAAAACAATCACATTGAGAAAGCGGCATATGACAATCTCAGGAATGTTGGCAAATCTCTGTTCAAAGAAAATGTATGAATAATAACAAAGCAGAAATTAATAAAATTGGAAAGCAGTAAAATGAATAACAGAGTTTAGTCTGTCAAATAAAATTAGAGGCAACCACTTGGATATCTTTAAAAAAAGAGAGAGAGCACAAAATCCAGTAAGTAGAACTAAATTGAGTGAGAAGACATATAGACATGGAGGATGTTAAAACTTACATAGTTGTATGTATATCTGCATACATATTTGAAAGTGTCGATGAAATACACAACTTAATTAAAAAGACAGAAATTAACAAAATTGACCCAAGAGAAAATAGATTAGATTATTAAAGAAGAAGCTGATAAAGTTTCTTCAAAGAATTTCTTCCTGAAAAACTAGGTTGAGACTGTTTTACTAGTGAGTTCTTTTGATGCTTTAACTACCAACTAATGTTACAAAAACTGCTTTAGAAAGAGCAAAAGATGAAAAGATAAAAAACATTAAAAACTCTAGACAAATTTCATCTATGGACCTAAGTATGTAAATACTAAACAAGATATGAATGAATCAAATTTAACAACATATAAAAATATTCCACCAAGGAAGATGTATCCCAGGAATGGAAGGATGATTTAACATAAGAAATTCTAATATTACAACACACCCAGTAAATGATTGTCAGGTAAAAGAAAAGCATCAATAGCTATACAGACCATTTACAGAATAAATATTTGGAAACCAGCTCATTGTGGTTGGCCCAGCAAGGGCCTCCTAGAAGATATCCACAGTCTAAACCTGGGAGTAATTTATGTGGCAAAAATGATTTTGTACTTAAGGATCTCCAGATGAGGAGATTGTCCTGGAATACATGGGTGGGCCCTAAGTGCAATCACAGGTATTCTTAGACAAGGGAGACACAGGGAAATGTGAGCACAGAGAGGAGGGAGGAGGGCATGTGAACACAGAAGCAGATATTAGGGTGTCATGCTACAGGTCAAGGAGTGTCAGCAACCACCAGCGCTAGAAGAGGCAGGGAACAGATTCTCCTCTTGGGCCTCCGGGGGGAATGCAGCCCTTCTGACACCTTGATTTTGGCCCGGTGAAACTGGTTTTGAATTTCTGGCCTCCAGGAATATGAGAGAATACATCTTAGTCTCTGTTGTGGTCACTTCTTTTCTCTCTCTCTCTCTCTCTCTCTTTTTTTAAGATTTATTTATTTATTTGAGAGAGAGAGAGAGAGAGCGCACACACACATGAGCAGGGGGAGGGTCAAAGGGAGAGGGAGAAAGAGAATCTTAAGCAGGCTCCCCGTTGAGCACAGAGCCTGACTCAGGGCTCGATCTCACGACCCTGAGATCAGGACCTGAGCCGAAATCAAGTCTGATGATCAATCGACTGAGCTACCCAGGTGCCCCTCTGTTATGGTAATTTCTTATAGCACCAGTGGGAACCTAACACACTTATGAAACATCTAATCTCACCTATAAACACAAAATAATATTATAATGTGATTATTTTTCCTATAAGATATCAGAGTTATTTAAATGCTTACGGATGACAAAGGTATAGTGACACCTATGCTCTTGAGCACTGCTGGTGGGAAAGTCAGCCTTTCAGGAGAAAAATTTGATAGTATGCATAAAAAGCCTTGCCTGACTTCAAACTATATTACAAAGCTGTATCACAAAGACATCACGGTATTGGCACAAAAACAGACACATACACCAATGGAACAGAATAGAGACTCCAGAAATGGACCCTCAACTCTATGGTCAACTAATATTTGACAAATCAGGAAAAAAATATCCAATGGGAAAAAGACAGTCTCTTCAATAAGGGGTGCTGGGAAAATTGGACAGCCACATGCAGAAGAATGAAACTCGACCATTCTCTAACACCATATACAAAGATAAACTCAAAATGGATGAAAGACCTCAATGTGAGACAGGAATCCATCAAAATCCTAGAGGAGAACATAGGCAGTAACCTCTTCAACATTGGCCACAGCAACTTCCTTCAAGACAGGTCTCCAAAGGCAAGGGAAACAAAAGCGAAAATGAACTTTTGGGACTTCATCAAGATAAAAAGCTTCTGCGCAGCAAAGGAAACAGTCAACAAAACAAAGAGGCAGCCCACAGAATGTGAGAAGATATTTGCAAATGACACTACAGACAAAGGGCTGATATCCAAGATCTATAAAGAACTTCTCAAACTCGACACTCGAGAAACTAATAACCCAGTCAAAAAATGGGCCAAAGACATGAACAGACACTTCTCCAAAGAAGACAGACAAATGGCTAATAGACACATGAGAAAATGCTCAACATCACTAGCCATCAGGGAAATTCAAATCAAAACCACAATGAGATACCACCTTACATCAGTTAGAATGGCAAAAATTAACAAATCAGGAAACAACAAATGTTGGCCAGGATGTGGAGAAAGGGGAACCCTCCTACACTGTTGGTGGGAATGCAAGCTGGTGCAGCCACTCTGGAAAACAGTATGGAGGTTCCTCAAGATGTTAAGAATAGAGCTACCCTATGACCCAGCAATTGCACTACTAGATATTGACCCCAAAGATACAGATGTAGTGAAAAGAAGAGGCACACGCAACCCAACGTTCACAGCAGCAATGTCCACAATAGCCAAACTGTGGAAGGAGCTGAGATGCCCTTCAACAGATGAATGGATAAAGAAGATGAGGTACATAGATACAAGGGAATATTACTCAGCCATCAGAAAGGATGAATACCCACCATTTGCATTGACATGGATGGAACTGGAGGGGATTATGTTAAGTGAAGTAAGTCAAGCAGAAAAAGATAATTATCATATGGTTTCACTCGTATGTGGAACAAAAGCAATAGTACGGAGGACCGTAGGGGAAGGGAGGGAAATCCAAAGGGGGAGCAATCAGGGAGGGAGATGAAACATGAGAGATTATGGACCCCAGGAAACAATCTGAGGATTTCAGAGGGGAGGTGGGTGGGGGGAGGGGGTGACAGGATCATGGGTATTGAGGAGGGCACGTGCTGTGATGAGCACTGGGTGTTATACTTAACTAAGGAATCATTGAACACTACATCAAAAAACTATGTACTATACAGTGGCTAACTGAACATAAAAAAAAGCCTTAAATAAATTCGTATTCATTGACCTATTGCTTCCATTTCTGGAATGAATAATTAGAGAATTGAGTAATGATTTATGGAGAGGATTATTCATCTCAAGTTTTCAAATTGCAGTGTTTCACTAATAAACACTGGAAACAATCCAAACTACCAGAAAATAAAAGAACAATGAAACAGACTATGGTAACTCATAAAGTACTGTACAATTATGAAAATTATCGTGCCAAATAATTTCAATGCCTATTCACAACATAATGTTGCAATATAATCAGCATATAAAAATGAACTAAATGTGTCTGTGTTGCAAGATTATATGATTAAAAATAATGGCAAGAAAAATTAAAAATTGTTAGAATCTTTTTCCAGAAATGGTAAAATATAGTTTAATGTTCTTATTTTCCACATTCTTCCATATTGGATACAACGGTGTGGATGCATCATAATCATAAAAGTCAAGTAAGTTAACAGGAAAGAGTTAAAAGATTCATGGGGGGAGGGTTAAATAGGTGATGGGGATTCAGGAGTGCACTTGCCGTGATGAGCACCGGAAGTGCTGAATCACCATATTGTACACCCGAAACTAATATTACACTGTATGTTAACTAACTGGAATGTAGATACAAACTTTAAGGAAAAAGATTTATGAAAGAGGTATTTGTTTCGATATTATTCACAGTGAAAATTCAAAAGGCTAAGGCATTCAGTAATGGAAAACAGTCACAGTGCACCTTTGTGATGGAATATGATGCTGTTGCTGAACGTTTATTTACGCTACTTTACAAGGGTGCTTATAAAGAATCCTTAGTGAGATACAGAAATGATTTTGATATGGTGGTGATTTTTTAAAAGCAAAACACAAAGCTAGGCACAGTATTAATCACTACTGCATAACAAATATATAGAAACATAGAAATAGAGCAAAATACTCAAAGTACCTGCCTCCCCTAACATGCCAGAATTTCAAATGGTTTTACTTCCTTCTTTATGTTTTTCAAATGTTCTGAGCCGAGCACAAGATATTTCTACAAAAGAACAAAACGGATGTAAGTGGTATGTGGTGTGTGCCCCGAGAACAATGATGGACTGGGAGCCCCGCCTGGTCTGCCCTGGCCTGCTAGCTCACGCAGAAGGATGCCCCTCCCCGAGGCAGATGAACTATGCACTGATGGCCCCACGTGGTCCCCCTGTCTTCCTGCATCTCTGCCTACAATTTTCATCCAAGTTCCTTTCTTCTTTCTCAAATGCAGGAGAAATAGCTAATTAATATGTTTTTAAAATATCCTTTGGAAACATAAAATGTCACATAAATGTTCAAATCCCACATGGTTTATGACGTGTCTTTGACTAAATTCACAGCGCAAGTGTTAATTCCTACATTCACTTCCCTGTCTTGCCTTCTGGCGGTCTGTAAGCCTTCCCACCACTTCCTCCAGCCCCTGCATTTCAAAGCAACGGCTTGCGTGGAAACACAGTCCTGCTCTCTTAACTTTTTTTTTCCCTCTCACAAGCTCAGTTGTCTCTGTCTTTGAAGATAAATGAGAAATACAATGAAAACAGAGAAAATGAGATTCTGACACTCAGGTGAAATAACTGTGGGTCTCACGTAGCCAGAATATCATAAATGCCCGCAGAGATGAATGAAAAGTTTCCATCAGACATTCCTCCCTGTGCCAGAAGCCCAGTATCCATCTTCCTGGAGCATGGCTTTGAAAATAAGGCATTTACTGAGTTACATATCCTCTAGCCAGCTCCAAGACTGTGGAAAAATCCAGCCTGATGGGAAAAGACAGCCTATGGGGAGCAATGGGCCATCTTCTTAGCTGGCTCGGGGTCAGGGGCGGGCCTGGGCACTGTGCCTTTGGTCAGCACCAGGCTTGCGAGCCTGGTTGCTGCAGGGGTACCCCTGCCTGGGAATCTAGGCGCTGGGAATCCAGGTCCCTGGGTCCTCAAATCAGCTCTGCCTTCAAGTTGTTCTGTGACTTGGGCAGTTCATTTCAGTGACCTTGTCATCTTGTCCCCTGCAAAGCTGCTTCTCCTCCAGGGCTCCCTATCTCAGCATCTGGTACAGCCTTCTACCTAGCTGATGTGCCAGACACCAGGACTTACCCTGACTCTTCCTCCCCTGGACACCGCGCCCCACCCCTCACCAAGCGAACCCATCTGCTGGTCCCTGTGCCTACTGCCACAACTCTAATCCAAGCTCCCGTCTCCCCACTGGACCAGTGCAGTCTCTCTGGGTTTGGCTGGGGTCTAATATTCTCTCCATACGGCAGCCTGAGTCTTTTTTTTTTTTTTTTTAAGCAGGCTCCACGCCCAGTGTGGAGCCCAATGCGGGGCTTGAACTCATGACCCCGAGATCAAGACCAGAACCGAGATCAAGGGTGGACACTTAACTGACTGAGCCACCCAGGCGTCTTTTTCTCAAGTGCACATCTTATCCTATTGTTGCCTTACTTCCACCTGTGGATGACTGCTCAGGGCTCTTGAATAAAGATAAGCCTCCACAGGTGCTCTTGTTCCCCCATCAAGGTGTGAAAAGTCGCCCACAGGCAGGGTCCCACCCACAAATGGAAGGTGATTGTTTTTTTAAGGTCAACTGTTTTTTTAAGGTTTCCAATGTTTAAAAATCAAGAAATACAACATAAATACCTGGAGTCTAACTTCTCTTGGAAATCAGAAAATCTATCAGCGGTAGCCCAGTATCTTCTGTCATGGAAACAGCAGCAGCTGTTCTCACTGGACAGGGCATGTCCCCCCAGCTGCCACAGCCCCACCGAACCCCCTCATCTTGCCCACCCTTCATTGTACTCGCAGTGCGTGGACCTCCTGCCCCACGGGATGTGGCCCCTGCATACCATTCCGGTGCCCCCCCCTCTTCCTTTCAGTGCCCCAGCCCCCCTGGGGCTTCTGCCTCTGCACAAATGACAGGGCCTTCACTTACACTGTCCCCTCTACCTGGAACACTCTCCCGCCTCTGCCTCTCTCACCCTCCAGCAGCCTGGCCTGGGTAAATCCTACTAATCCTCAAGGCAGGAGTTTCAGTGTCACTTCAACAGGAAAACCAACCATTCCTGGCACCCTGCTCTAGGACAGTGCCCTACCTTTCACCCACCATGCTGGTGATCTTTGGTTACTTGTCTTTCCTGTGAACTCCCCAAGGGGAAGACCTGGTGTCTGATCTCTGTGCATGGCCACCAGCAACCAGCCCAACACATGGCACAGAGCAGCTTTCTAAATATTTGCTGAATGAGGGAATAAACTTGCAACCTCTGGATTTCACGTACATACACATCAGTAAGACAAGATCTACTGGATGGAAAAGATGCAGAAGCAAACAGAAATGATAGCATGGGACAGGTTCCTGCGTAAGGTGTCCGTTCCGGGGACATGCTGAACAGTGTCATTGTTTGCCAGAGATGTTCCCCAGGGAAAGTCATGTTGGAGTGGAGCCTGGGGACCTGGGACTTGCAAGCATGCCTGCTACCAAGGAGGACTCTGGCTTACGGAGGTGGTGACCTGCCCAGGGTCACACGGTCCCTGCAGACCATGAGCACCATAAATGTCAGAATATACCTAGTTCATGTACATGCCCAAGGCTGTAGCTCCAGCAGCCAACACAATACTCAAGAATGTGCCGAACGAGTAAAGGAGTGAGTGAATGAAGAGACAAGACAGAGGTTTAAGAAAGACCAAGGGAACTGCTACGGATGAAATGTTTGCATCCCACACCCCCCTGACAAATTCACATGTTGAAACCTAACCCCAAGGTGATGATGTTAGGACACGGAGCCCCTGGGAGGTGAATAGGTCGTGAGGGTAGAGTCCCTACAAATAAGATGAAAGCCTTTATCCGAAAAGACCTGGAAAAGAGGATTTCTCCCCATTTGAGGACACAGTGAGAAGGCGGTGGCCCACAAGGCAGGAAGTGGGCCCTCTCCAGATCTGGGCCCCTGATCTCAGACTTCCTGCCTCCAGAACTGTGGGGTACAAACTCTCTTGTTTGGAAGCTGCCCAGCCTGAGCTAAGACAGGCTCCCAGTGGCAGGAAGGACCTGACGCTGAATTGAGGAGTGCGATGAAGAGTTGGAACTTATCTTGAAAGAGAAAAGCTTAGCCTCTATGGAGGCAGATATTCGTTTACTTTTTCAGTCTGGGAGGACAACAGTCCTATTTGTTGACTTTAAAACACATTTTTACATTTAAGGGACAGAGGCTGTCATTGTTACATTGTCTTTATTTTTGTCACACACTTATGTTGACTTTTACAATTTTTAAAATTTTAAAAACAAAAAGCAAGAGTCTCTTTAATGTGGAATCTCACCTTGGTAAGGAGACTATTTCCACCATGCTCACATGAATTATAGAAATCATCACGCATGTGACAACCACAGATGTAAAGTGTGAGTTGTTTTTGCTTTTGCAAAAGAGAAAAACAAAACTGTGGCCATAGTAACCCAAAAGGGTTGATAATGAAAGATGAGAAGCAGATGCTTCTGCAGTGACCTGGATCAGGTGAAGTGTCAAAAGGCCTATGCAATGTTATGGAACTGTACACTTCAAAATGGTTAAAATGCTAAATCTTATGCATATTTTAACACAATAAAAAGCATTAGGAAACACTGGAAAATATTTTTAAGTGATAAATGTCACCCAGCTCCCATTATCTTGCCATGCTTGATTCCTCTGCTTATTAACCTTCCCTGAATGAGGCAGGAGCTGGCTCTAGGGTCACGAAGGCTCAGGCATAAAGGGGTCCTGTACTCTCCCTACCTAAGCTCTTACGGTCTTGTTGTGATTTATAAAAAGAAACATATCTTTGGTCTTCCTCATTTCTGGCACAGAGCTCCTAAAACCCTTGGAATTTCCTAAGTGATAAGAGTAATAAAGGTGTCTTGATATTCACAAAGACCCCTTTAAGCCACACCTGAGTTTATGTTAATGCAGTGACTTTTGGACAGCATCTAAGGGTGGGGGCTGGGTGCCATCAGAGCCAAGCAACCAAGTGACCTGAAACCTCCAGGGAGGGGAGAGAGCTGGATATTGAGTTCAGTCGCCAATGGCCAATGATCTCAACAACTCTGCCTTTGTAATGAAGCCTCCACAACCGCCCCCCCGCCTCCAAAGGATGGGGTTTGGGAAGGCTTTCAGGTTGGTGAACATGGGAGATTCTGGGAGAATGACACTGGGGAGAAGGCAGGGACCTCCATGCCCTCCGCATGCCTTTCCCCGTGTGTCTCTTTCCTCTGGCCGTTGGGAGTTCTATCCTTTTATGATAAACCGGTAATCTCGTAAGTAGATTGGGACCCTGTGTCCTGTGAGCTGCTCTAACCAGTTAACCGAACCCAAGGAGGAGATCGTAGGAACCACTGATTTATAGCCAGTTGGTCAGAAGCGCAGGTGACCACCTGGACTTGCAATCGGCATCTGAAGTGGGGACAGGCTCGTGGGACTGAGCCCCGACCCCGTGGCGTCTGACGCCGTGTCCAGGTAGATGGTGTCAGAATTGAGCTGAATTGCAGGACACCCGGCTGGTGTGAATTGCTTGATGTGGGGAAAGAACCAGCACATCAGAATCAGTGTCAGAATCCTGCTTACACTCTGAGGGAGCCCAGTGTGTCCTGTTCCTAGCTGTGTAAGACCCAGCTGTGGGTCTGGAAGCAGACAGACCGGGGGCCTGGTTTCAGCTCCATGTTTATAGGAGTCAGTTCTCGACCTCACGTCCCTCAGCTTCCACGTCCACAGCTGCAGAGGTGAGCCACTCACAGAGAAGCTGTGAGGGTTTGGATGGCATAAAAAATCACTACTGTGTGAGGTGCACATTGTCATGTCTGTTCCAACTGCCACCTCCCCCTGCAGGGGTGCAGCTCACAGGGTCTGCCAGATGTGCTCTGTCCAAGCACCAGACCATGGGGGGCAGTGGACGTCCCACCATCACCAGTGGTTCATCTCCTCCCTCCCTCCAATCTTCCAGGGTGCGTGGGAAGGCCAGGCTCTTCTTCCCTCATCCTGGTGGGACAGGGAGGCAGCAAGTCTGTGGACTCCATCCCCTCCCCGTCTCCCCAGGGCCACCGCCTCAGTCCCTCTCTCTAGTCTCTGCCAGGTCCTCCCTTCCCTTCCGACCCTTCCCGCCCCAGTCCACATGTCCACACCATCCCTACCCCCAGAGCCACCTTCTAACTTGGACCTGGCCACATCACTGCCCTGCTCAAGTACCACTGGGCTCCCAAGTGCCGCAGGACGAAATCTACTGGGGCTCAATGAACAGGCACCTCGCTTCTCATGCTCCCCGCACAGGCTCTCCCCTCAGCCCTCAAGGTATTTGAATCCTGGCAGGGCCAGTTCTCATCGCAGGCCTTTTCTTCTGTTACCCCTGTCTCTGCAACGTCTTCTCTCCAAACCCCATTTTTACCTGCCTAACTCCTGCTCAGCTGCATGGCTTCATCTAGAGACCACCTCTTCTGGGTAGCCTTCCTTGATGCCACCCTCCCCACCCTGGGTGAGGCTTTCCTCCTTGCCAAGGCCACACAACAAGTACACTGTTGAACTGGGATTCCAAGTCAGGCCCTCCCGCTTCCCAAAACAGAAGACTGTGCAACCACATATTTGTGTAGGAAAGAAAGAAAGAGTGAGGTAGAACAAAGCAAAACATCCTGGAAAGATGCCCCAGCTCTAGTAAATGAAAACAGCAAGCTGTAGAACAATGTGCATGGCATGGTTCCATTTTAAAAACTATATATGTTTATATAGGTTTGTATAAGCAAAGAAGAAAACCTCGATACAAATTGAGCTGCAGACAATAGCTATTGGGTGGGTGGATCTGAACATTCTGTAAGGTTTGCATTTGTTATGTATTGTTTATGTTCTAAAAAAATGAAAAAGAAGACACAACCGAAGGAACTCAATAACGGTTCTCCAATAATAAATGAAAGGCCTGCATGCTCAGGAATCCCGAGACACAGGGACGAGACTTTGGAGGCAGGGTTCACCTCCAACTACGCTTGGTCCTGGAAGGGACACAGGGAACTGAGAGAATGGCATGAAATGAGAAGGGTCAAGGTGAGCAGGCAAGCCACACTTACCTTTCCCAGCAGCTCAGGCAGGCCCAGCACCTGCCCGGTGAACACGCCAATGCAGATGAAGATGGCGGTGACCTGCCCCAGAGAGCCACGGATCTCCTTGGGCGAGATCTCGTTCAGGTACATGGGGAGTGCGCTGAGGGCGATGCCTGTGAAAGAAGCATGGCAGCCGTGAGAGGGCTGTCTTCTCCAAGGGAGGAGTACCCTGGGCAGTGAGATGGCCTTCATTCTCAAGGAAGACTAGTCAGAGCCCTTCCCTCTGCCGTGCCCTCTCAAGAACAGCAGGATAGCCACAACATCACTCCCAGCATCTGCACAGACGGCCGATGCTTTCACATGCCCTGTATCCTGTCGTCCATAAGGTATGGTTGGGAGGTAGATTTCATAGAAAGGGAAACAGATGATGATGGTGGTGGTGGTGGTGATGGTAGTGATGGTGATGGTGGTGGTGGTGATGATGATGATGATGGTGGTAGTGGTGATGATGGTGGTGATGGTGATGATGGTGGTGATGGTTATGGTGGTGATAGTGATGGTGGTGGTGGTGATGGTGATGGTGGTGGTGGTGATGATGATGGTG
>NW_027397066.1:6711360-6751177 GCF_003265705.2 Callorhinus ursinus
TGGTGGTGGTGACAGTGATGATGATGATGAAGGTGGTGGTGATGGTGGTAGTGGTGATGGTGATGATGGTGGTGATGCTGGTGATAATGGTGGGGGTGATGGTAGTGGAGGAGGATGTGGTGGTGATGGTGGTAATGGAGGTGATAGTGGTGATGATGGTGATGGAGGTGAAGGTGATGGTGGTGGTGATGGAGGTGAAGGTGATGGTGGAGGAGGTTTCAGTGCATGGTAATGGTGGTGTTAGCAGACAACTTATCTAGTGCTTACCAAGTAGTAGGGATCCTTCTTATCTCTTTATGTATATTATATATTTTTATAATAACTCATTGAAGTAAATGTACTATTATTATCCTTAATCTAAACATGAAGAAGCTGAGGCACATCACCAAGTGATGTTCAGGGACCCCCAAAGGGATTATTTTGCCCAATAGATCAGGTCTATGATTCTAGAACTTGAGTTCTTCCCACTAGCTTTACATCAGTGCCTCTTGATGTAAATCATGGCACTCAGGTCAGGCAGATGCTGTATTACCCATTTTACAGCATTTTATAGAGTGCGTGTCGGTTTCAAGAAAGTTTTCCACCTGCAGCTGGGCACGGCTATTCTCAAAGCCCCTCACAGGCTACTTGTCTACTACAAATGCACTTGTCCCAGGCTGACTCACGGCACGTTGGGAGCACAGACGGCACACTCTGGAGCCACACAGCCTCCCTATGAGGCTTTGGGTGGAGAGTTAGGGTCTCTCAGCCTCGGTTTCCCTCTCCACAGATGGGGATGAGAACTGAACCTCACTTCATAGGACTGCTGGGGGCCTGAGACTGGATTGGCCCCACGCTTCCCTTGTCGCGCAGGGCTCTACAAAGCAGTGCTGGTGGCACTAATTCTTACTGTCTAGTTTTCCACCAGACTGTGAAGGCATCAAACATTTCTTTCCTGCCCTGGCCTCCTGATGCCTCTAGCATGGTTCCCGAAACACTCTGGGTACCAATCAATGTGCTTCCAGTGAAGCTGAATGCACCCCAGTTGTTAACCGTCAGGGAGGCTCTTCCTTCAAAAAAAACTAGTAGAGGGAATACATGGCCCAGTTAATAAACTGATGATCTCATTCACTGCATCTCAGCTCAGAATAACTTTTCCTGGCTCACCAGAAAGGCAAAGACACTTAAGGTACAAAGAAACAGGAATTAGCGGCAAAGTCACACCATAAGCCAGAGGATATTTGCGTTTCTACCGGAAACACACACACTGAGAGCAGCTGGGCTCATGGAAACACTGGCTGACCACGGACCAGCGTGGCACCTTGCTGCTGAGGGGGCAGTGCCACTGAGGGACAGACGTACGAGGACTCAAGTCCCAGAGCCCTGGCTTCCTCGCCAGGTGACCTCGATCAAGTCAATTAGCTTCTCCTCGTCTCCGCTTCCTCCGCCTATAAAACTGAGGGTAGTAATTGCTGTCTATTTCTGGTGCAGTGGGAAGGACGTTATTACATGTAAGGGCCCGGCCGCACGTGTGGTCACTTGACAGGCACTTAATAACAGTCAGCTTCCCTTCCCTGATGCTCCTCGGGCCCACTGGGGCTAATCGTCCCTCAAAAAACGAATGAGAAATGATAGGGCTGTGGGAAAGAGGTGGCATGGTCATGATGAAGGGCCTGGGGCCACAGATGGGATGGTAATAATACCTCCTTCATACAGGAGCCGGGCACACACGGAATGTGTGTCAAATGCTTAGCAGAGTGCCCGGCATACAGCAGGCTGTCAATACATGGTGACTGTTCTTACCAGCCTGTCGTGAAATGACATGGCAACATGAGATGCTGTGGCTAAACTGCCGGTGAATGAGGAGGGGGTCTACATGAAAGCCGCCACCCCCCAGTTTGCTGGGGACTGTCCTGGTTTTAGCACTGCAAGTCCTGTGCACCAGGAACACCCCGAGTCCCAGGCAAACCAGGGGGTAGGTCATCCGAGGCCCGTGGTGCTGCACCAGGCGTCCCACACCACTGAGTGGCTTCTCTCGACCTATGACTCCAATCCCCTGCCACTCTTCCTCCCCAGGGGCTCCAGCCTTGGGGTTTACTAGACGCTCCGTGGGCATACTGACTGTGGGATATTGGCCTTTGTTGCTTTCTTTATTTGGAACCTGGATTGTCAGAACCCCCTAAGCTGGCCCCCGACAGGCTTCCTGTCTCACTACCCCCTTGGACATGACCTCATTTGGAAGTTGTCTGCAGAGATAATCAAGTTAGGGTGAGCTCATCCTGGATGAGGGTGGGCCCTAAGTCCAGTGACTGGGGTCCTCCTAAGAGGCCATGTGAAGACACAGAGAAGGAGGCCGTGTGAAGGTGGGGTCAGAGACTGGAGTGGTGTTGCCACAAGCCAGGGAAGGCCAAGGGTGGCTGGCAGCTGCCAGATGCCAGGAGGGCAGAGCATGGAGCAGATTCTCCCTCCGGTTTTGGACTTCTGGCCTCAGAACTCTGACAGCATCACTTCTGTTGTTCGAGGCGCCCCAGTTTGTGGCCCCAGGAGAGCAGCGCGCCTCCTCACTGAGGCCTTCCCTGACCACCTGCTGCAGTCGGCCCCTTCCCAGTGCTCTCTGTCTCTGCATCCGGTCCTAGCTTCTCCCAGCACTTAGCGCTTCCTGAAAGTACCTAGTCTGGTACTTACTTTACCACCGGTTTCCCCACCCGAAGCCACAGTGAAGTTTCGTGAGAGCTCAGTGCCAGCCCCAGGACAGGTGCTTGACAGACATGTACTGAATGGGTCCCCACGCCACTGTCGCTCTACTGTTATTTATTTAATCGAGGCTGCAGAAAGGCCGAGTGGCGGGGCACCAGTGGCTGGGACTTGCACACCCCTGCCAGGCTTGTCCTCGGTTGCAACTGTGGTCCACGGGAGCAGGCCCCAGTGGGCAGCTGGAAGGGGGCAGAAACTGAGAAGCGAGCAGAGGGCAGCGTGCCCCCCGCTCCCAGCTAAAACATCAACAGTTCCAATGTACCGAGCCTGCTACAACTTCCGAGGCCTTCCCCTTCCTCGGGGCACATGGCCCGATGGTGCGCGAGGGGTGGTCAGGGACACACTCCCTCACACGGGGCGAGCTTAGCTTCCCGATTCCTCCCAGAGTCCAGTTGGAGCAGCAGCTCTAAGCTCTTGAAAAGCAGAAGGGACCTCAGAAAATATTCTCCAGGGAAATCAGAGAGGCTGAAGGAGACACTTTAGGGACAACTGGAAATGTGCATTTTCCTACTGGAGTGCAGAAAAACTTGAGTCCAGTCAAAAGCATTTTACTGAATATAATAGTCTTAACTTTTGAAAATGAAAATATGACACATATCTTTAAATTGCACAGTGCAGTCTGGGGAATCATCACAAAATGCACACACCTGTGCAACCCTCACCCAGGTCAAGAACCAACCTATTCTACCAGCACCCCAGAAGCCCCCCACCCTGCGCTTCCTCAGAATCATCATCCTCCCCTTCTCCCCAAAGATCACCACCAGCCTGACTGCTTATCACCAAAGCTCCGTGTGTGGAATCATAAGGGGTGTGTTTGTCTCTCATCTCCTTGTGCTTTTCATGCATGTGAAATGCATTCATGTTGTAGCCTGAAACTGTAATTTGTTTGTTTTTATTACTGTGTAGTATTCCAAAATATGAGTATATCACACTTCATCCGCCTTCCTATTGATGGACACTCCGGTGCTTTCCGGTTTAGGATTAACGCTAATAGTGCCCCATAAACATTCTTACACAAGTCGTTCAGGGCACACTTATGCAAGTTTATATATACATTGCAACCATAAGATACATTTGTTCAGTTTTAATAAAGCCAATTTCCTTAAATTATCACACCAATTTACACCTTTATGAGAGATGTATGAAATACATTTTGCTCCACATTTTTGCCAATATTTGGCATTATTGGTCTTTTTAATTTTCAGCAGTTGTGGTTTTCATCTGCATTTCCTTCATTACTGAGATATTTTATTTTATTTTATTTTATTTTATTTTATTTTATTTTAATTCCAGCATAGTTAACATACAGTGTGACATTAGTTGCAGGTGTACCATATCGTGATTCAACAACTCCATACAACACCAGTGCTCATCACGACAAGTGCCCTCCTTCACCCCCAGCTCCTATTCCCCCCATGTCCCACCCACCTCCCATCCGGTAACCCTCAGCTTGTTCTCTAGAGTTAAGAGTCTGTTTCTTGGTTTGTCTCTCTCTTTTTCCTTCACTTATTTGTTTTATTTCTCAAATTCCACATATGAGTGAAATCCCATGGTATTTGTCTTTCTCCGACTGACTTATTTCACTTAGCATTATACTCTCTAGTTCCATCCATGTCATTGCAAATGGCAAGACTCATTCTTTTTGACGGCCGAGTAATATTCCATTGTGTATATATTCCATATCTTCTTTATCCATTCATCTGTCGAGGGGCACTTAGGCTGCTTCTGTAATGTGGCTATTGTAAATAATGCTGCTATAAACATAGAGGCACATGTATCCCTTTGAATTAGTGTTTTTGTATTTTGGAGGTAAACACCCAAGACTGTCATTACTGGATCATAGGGGAGTTCTGTTTTTAACATTTGAGGAATACTAATATGATTTTATATATCTTTTGGCCATTTTTCTGAAGATGCCCGTTCCATCTCTTAGCCATTTTTGTAAGAGGTTTTCAGTCTTTTTATTACTGATTTGTAGGAGTTCTTAATGTGTTGTGTATATGAGCCCTTTGTCAGTTTCATTCACTGCAAATATTCTGCTCTCTCTGGTTAGTCCTTTCATTAACTGATTTTTTTCGTATGAGGTCTTTAATTTTAACATCCTCCAATTTATCAATTCTTTTACTTTAAACTAGTGCTTTTCTCTCCTGTTTAAGAAATCTTCCCCTATCCTAAAATGGTGGAAAGATTATATTGCATGTTATCTTTTGGAATATTTACTGTTTTACCTCTCATCTTTAGAGCTACAATCCATGTGGGATTGTGTATATGAGGTAAAGCAGTGTTGAAGTTTCATTTTGAATGGAATGAAAATGTCGGAGTGTTGATATAGATGTAGCATTTGCCGTCTTGGAGAGTGCAGTCTGTGCTTTATCCCTAAGACAATTCCCCAAGGAGGAACGGCAGCAGAGAAATACACATACCAACTCTTGAACCACAAACCTCTGCTTTACATGAACAGCTAAGCTGTAGAAATGGTAACTTAAGCTATCACCGTAGAAATTTCATGGCCATACACATAAGCAAAAAGGTTCTCTTATGGTTGCCAAGATGAGTGCTTTCCTTCCTTGTTACCCCAAGAATCCATGTTTCCGGAAAGATGCAACACATAAAAGCATTCTGTTTTAAGCAAATTTCACATACAATTTTCCAAGCACAAAAACACAGGTGTATATGCACATCTGCTCTGTTCTTGGAGTCTGCAGCCCCCATCAAGCTACCACCGGAGCCCGTTCCCATAAAGCACAATCACAGCTGAGGACCAGCCTGCCAGGATCTGCAGTTCCCAACCCCAGGGGGTTCCAACTGATGTGACCAGCATTTGTTGAAAAGATCCCTTCAGATCTCCAGCCACCCCTTTGCCATAGGGAAGCATCCATATATGTATGGGTCAACTTCAGAAGTCTCATCTCTCTTCCAATGATCTGTTTTTCTGTCTTTGCCCCAATCGGTACTGTCTGAACCACGGTAACTCTCTAAGTGTTGATATCCAGTAGATTAAGTGCTCCCATTTTTCTTCTGGAAGATTATCTCATGAATTCTCAGCACTCTGCATTTCTATATACATTTTAGAAGCAGCTTGCAATTTCCATTTTACAAAACCTGCTTGGATTTGCTTGGGTTTGCACTGCATCTACAGATCAATACAGAGGGAACACCTTTATAATGTGGAGTCTTCCAATTTATGAACATGGAATACTTCCCATTTATGTGTCTAATTTTTCTCCACAATATTTCATAGACTTTTTGTAGATAATAAGGAGATGAGACATTGCACATTTCCCATTAGACTTATTCTTAGGTATTTAATGGTTTTTATAACATTTTAAATGGTATAGCTTATAAATTTCATTTCCTACAAATACAATTGCTTCTAGTGTATTGACCTTATATGGAAAGATATCTTTGCATTTAGTATTACAAGCATACAAGTATGATGACCTTTTATCCAGAGACCCTGGCAACAAACTCCACTCACACATTCTGAAGTTTATAGATTCTTTTAGATGGTTTATACATTCATGACATCTGTGACAGATGACAGTTTTAGTTCATCTTTTCCAATCTTTATATCTTACATTAAAAATTTTTTTGTTTGCCTCACTGCATTAGCTAGGACCGCTAGTACTATGTTGACTCAGAGTGGTTGATAGCATGTATCTTGTCTGGTTCCGGAGCTCAGAGAAAAACCTATTAACATATTATACTGAATATGATGACTGCTGTAGGTTTTGGTAGGTAGCCTTTATTAGTTTAAGAAAATTTCCTTCTATTCCGAGTTGGCTAGACATGTTTTTACATTTTTCTTTACCATAAATAGATACTGAAGATTATCAAATGACTTTTCTGCATATATCAAAATAATCATATGATTTTGTCCAAAATGTATTCTGTAAATAAGGGGAATTACCTTGACTGATTCTCAAAGGTCTCGACATATTATCTTTTTATGTTTTATTGTTGAAATACTATTATGTTTATTTTTGAAATTGTTTGCTAATTCTTTATTTGGGATTTTTTTTATATCTATGTTCCTTAATGACATTGGGCATGCAATTTTTTTCCTGTAAAGTTCTTATTGGGATAGGATATCAAAGATACGCTCATCTCATAAAATGAGTTGGGAAGTATACCCCCTGGAAATGTTATACAGAGTTGGCATTGTTCTCTCTTAAAGAAAACTTGAATCTCTTTTGTTGGAAGGTTTTTAATTATATGTTCAACTTATTTAATAGAATAGGACTATTCAGATACCCTATTTTTTCTTACATCACTATTGGTTAAGTTTTTTCTTTCTAGGCATTTGTACGTTTCATTTAAGTTTTCAAATATATCACATCATGATATATTCTTATCTCTCTAATGCTTCAGGATCTATCCATTTAATTCCTAATATTAGTTATTAATTCCTTCTCTCTTTGTGAACAGTCTCATAAGAGGTTTATCAATATTATTAATCTCTTATAGAATTTACTTTGGTCTTGCTGATGCTCTCCAATGAAAATCCCCTTCCAACTTCTTGAGAGGCAATCTTAGGTTATTGACTTTTAGCTTTATCTGTTTTAGATATTTGCATTTGAGGTTATAAATTTTACCTGAAATATGGCTTTACCGGCATTCCACAAATTTTGGTATGTCTTATGTAGTGTTTTCATTATCATCTAATCCAAACCCATTTAAAAATTTCCTTTGTGATTTCTTTATGTCCCTCCAGTTACTCGAAAATACATATTCATTACTTAGCATGTACGCCGCTTAACATCTTAATTTCCAAACATATGAGGATTTTCTACTTATATTTTTGTAATTACCTTCTAATTTAATTCTATTGTGGTCATGGAACACAGTCTAATTTTAATCCTTTGAAATGTGTTGAGACTCGCTTTATGGCTCATCATATGGTCATTTTTTTATAAACAGCCCATGAATGCTGAAAAGGAATGCGTGTTTTAGAGTCCCAAGGTTTAAAGTTCCACATACATTAATTAGCTCATATTTGTTCACTGTGTCACTCAAACCTTGTACTACTGATGTTTTGTCCACTTGTTCTATCAGTTACTGAGACTGTATTTCTCATTTTAGTTTGGCTAATTTTCAGTGTATACTCATTTTCAGTTTATACATTTTGACGTTTTATATGAAGTGCATATCAACTTTAAAATTGTTATATTGCTGATGAACTGAAAGCTTCAGCATCATGGAATCTCTCTCATGTTTAGTCATCCTTCTTGCTTCAAGCGTTGCTGTGCTGGATTTATAAGCGTTGGGTTTTTCCTATTATTTTATTTTCAATCTTCCTGTATCTTTATATCTAAGCTACAAACAGCTTATGCATAGGTATTTGTTTTATCCAATGTAACCATTCTTACCTTTTAATTGGAGTATTGAGTCTATATTTATTGATATACTTGTGTTTAAATACATCATCCTACCATTTCCTGTTCTATGTGGCACTCCTATATTCTGTTTTTTTTTTAATTCTTTATTTGAACTCAATTTAGTTGGAATATATTCTATTTTCTCTCCTTTCTTGCCTTCTCCTGGATTATGTATTTTTAAGTCATTTGATTGTTCTATGTTATTTCCTCTTCTTTTAATAATTGCTCTAGAGATCATTTCATGAATCTGTGTCTTAGTGAAAGCTAATATAAATTAGTACTTTTAGTATTTCCCGGACAATGCAAAGAATTAATACACACCAACTTCACTTACTGCCTTCCTGATTTATATGCTATTTTAATTATGTATTTTAATTTTTTCTCTCTGTCCTTTTTCCTCTTCACACAGATACACACACACATATACACACAGACTCAGACACTCAGACACACACAGACAGACACACACAAACACACATAGACTCAGACACACATACACACACTCAGACACATATACACAGACATCACACTCAGACACACACAGACACATACACACATACACAGACACACACACTCAGACACACACAAACTCAGACACACAGACACATATGAACACATGCAGAAACACACACACAGACACACACGGACTCAGACATAGAAGCACACATAGACACATATGTGGAGACATGCACACACGCAGAAACACACATATACACACAGACTCAGACACACACACGGACACACATTCAGAGACACACAGGCACACACACACCCCTAAACAGTACCTGAGCGTTGTCAGGTAGCTTTGTTGTTATCTGTACGGTACTTGTGAGGAAACGGAAGCTCCGAGGGGTAAAGAAGCCTGTCTGAGGTCACCCAGCTGGTTAGCAGCAGGGCTGGGGCCAGAATCCATCCTCACATGCTCTTTGTCGAGTTTAAATTTGACTCAAATCATAATAAATGAATAATACTATTAGTGTTTTTACTAGTTTCCTACTGCTGTTGTAACAAATTGCCACAAACTTAGTGATGTAAACACCACAAATGTATTTTCACACAGTTCTGGGGGTCCCAAGGCTAAAATGGGACTTGGGCTACAATCAAGGTGATGGCAGGGCTGTGATCCTTCTAGAGGCTCTAGGGGAAAGTCGGCTTCCTGGCCCTTCCCAGCTTCCGGAGGCACCTGCACCCCTTGGCTCGTGGCCCCTCCCTGCTGCTGCATCTGAGACAAGAGCACACAGTGTCTGCTCTTACTCTCCCATCTCCTTTCTCTGGCTCTGAATCCTTCCCCTTTCACTTATCAGGACTCCTGTGATCTTATGGGACCCCCCTGGATTACCCAGGGTAAGTGCTCTGTCTCACGGTCCTTAACTTAATCACATCTGCGAAGTCCCCTTGCCGTATCAGCTCGCATTTGCTGGTTCCAGGGATGAGGATGTGGCCCCTTTTGGGGCAGTAGGCAGAATAATGATAAATAACAAATAATTTGCTTATAAGAGCAACCCACAGTCTTGCTGGGAGCCTGTGCTGGGACATAATTGGTAGGTCCTTGGGGCATGGTACACCTAAGCTGATGGCACTGGACAGGGGGGCCAGTGTTTCTGCCCTATACTCTTAATTCACAATCTCCTAGTCTGTGATTTTTTTTTTTTAAGATTTTATTTATTTGAGAGAAAGAACACAAGCAGAGGGAGAGAGAGGGAGAAGAAGGCTCCCTGCTGAGCAAGGAGTCCAATGTGGGACTCGATCCCAGGACCCTGGGATCATGACCCGGGCCGAAGGCAGCCGCTTAACCGACTGAGCCACCCAGGCGTCCCTGTGATGTTGTTTAATGTGTAAACAATACAACTATGCGTGTCATGTGCACTCCAGAAGCTTCAAGAGAATGCTCAAGATAGTCGCTCTAAGGTGAGTACAAAAAGGAGCCAAAGCAGATTTTTTAGAGGTGGTTGCAACCTCAGCTCCCAGAGTCCAATCCTCCTTACTTTCTAGGTGACATTACTGGCCCAGAGAGGTAAAATAATGGGCCCATGGTTACCTGGCAAGTCAATGGTAGAACCAGAACTTAAAGTCACATCCTTGACCCCGATTTCATGTTCTTTCCATGTCATATGCTTCTCTAAAAGCTGCTCCAATATGTCCACCAGAGACCACCTACTGTGGTAGCCGAGCTTGTCCATCAGAGAGCTCCTAATGCCGTGGACATGGACTTGCACCCCTGCGAGCACGGGCTGTACTGGGACAGCTTGGCAGGAACCTGTCCAGTGCAATCTTCCACAAACACAAAACAGCTCTGTACCCTTCTACTTTGACCTTACCATCTGCATGGATTTTGCCTCTAACACCAAGCTGCATCAAGTCTGTTTCAATGTAAAAATGTGTTTCTTTTTTTGCCAAGCTTTTTAGAGAAAGGACACTTGGGGAAGGTGTCCTGGGTTTCTACTATGGTTCCAAATACTGCCCACAAACCTGGCTTGAGCAGCACAGCCTTCTGAAAATCCTCCAGGCTTATCACTTGGCTTTAAATTATTTATTATAAGCAGGACAGTCAATTCATCTCCTGGCCAGCAATTTTCCCTTTTTCTGACCAAATGCCTTCCTTTAAATACCTGCAAGTCCCCGTCTCTGCTTTGAGAGGGTTTGATGAGAATAAATGACATGAAGCCTCCACGTCTTGGCCCACCTCCAACAGGCTGCGCTCCAGAAGTCAGAGGAGTCTGTTTTTCTCTCCCCTCCTTGTTCTTACTTTTTTTTTTTCTGTTTCTTTTTGTAAAACTCATCTGAAAAGAGGTCTAACAGACATCTGACTTGAATATGGGGCTTTGTAAATATGGCCTCTCTCTTCAAGTCCAGCCTATTTTTCATTAAGGAAACTCAGAGAGAAACTAGGAATGTGCAGTACGGGTCACTTCCCCCAGAAGACCTAGAGAGGCAAAATGACTAGATAGAGGCTAATGGAGAAAATGTAAATCTGCCAGAAAAGGAGACCCACCGCGGCCTGTGTTGGGAAAGGCCATTCATTGCACATCTCACCAAGCCTTTGTCCTGCGCAGGCAGGGCCCTTGAAACCAGGCATCTCGGGCCACACCCGGGATCTGTACCTTATTAGCTGGGAATGAAAAGAATAGCACCAAGAATGGCAATGATCCCATCACCACTCCCGGCGATGGGGGAAGGCACTATAGGTCTGGAATGTACCAAGCGCTTCACGCCCATCAGTTAATTTTTGCATACCACCACGGGGAGCTTTTTGATTAATCCCTTTTGCCTGGTCCAGGAAAGGGGCTAAGACAGTGAGGCAGAACGCTGCTGTGGGGCCCCACTGGTTCACAGCACCCCCTGAGTCTGCATCCTTGCGGGTTCAGGTCCCTCCGACATTGATGGTGCCCCTGGTCATGGGACTTGTCTTGGCCAATGGGACACTGACAAACGTGCCACGAGCAGTGACTTGACAGGTGCTTGCACGTGGGGTCCTGCCCCTGGTACCACTCTTTGGCACTCTGAGAATCCCGAGGGAAGACTGGGCCGCCCTACATATGGCAGGCTGAGAGGCCATGTGGAGGTGAGATGAGCGGGGCCTGCTGGGATCCCCTGAGACCAACCCAGCTGCCAACAACCAAACAGGTGAGTGAGACCATCTGAAGTCACCCTGCTGCCCGCATTAGAATGGCCCCACCAGCCCAGGGAACGCCAAGCTCAGCAAAACGGTTATTGCTTGAAGCCATTACCTTCCCGTTGTTGTTGTTGTTGTTGTTTTAAATGTAGCAAAATCTAACTGATACAAAGTAATGAAATTAAGCTAGGTGAGTGGGAAAACGCAGTCAGTGTGAACACGCAGCCCTCAGCCTTCACCACTTTGCTGTCCCACGCCTCTGAGCCTCAGTGTCCTTGATGTAAAATGACAAAATAACAGCCCTTCAGCATTAGCAGGTGATCAGAGCAGAAGAAACCACGAACAGGACTGGTTAATTGTAAAACACCACACAAACTCCAATTAACATTTTCTATAGCTAACTCCTTTCTACTTGAATACCAAGACAGAGCAGTAATTTCACCCCAAGTCTGGTTATTACTAGTCCTGAATATTACCTGCCAGCAGAGCAGGGAAGGGACAGGCAGTCTTCTGCCCTGACCTTCCTCAGGCCCTCACTCTCCAGCTTACCTCTCCCTGATGTATACTTGTTGTTTAGCTCACTCCCAAAGCCTGGTGCCTGCAGCACGCAAGAATCAGCAAGGAAGGGAATTAGCCTTTAACAAGCTCACAGGTTACAACAGCATTTGGCAGATTTTATATATACGTATATATATAAAAATATGTGCGTGTGCATATAGACACACACATATACATACGGCATCATGTCAACGTTATGACAGCCCTTCAAAGTAGGTATTGTTATTGCCGTTTAACAAATGGGGAAACTGAGGCTCAGAGTCATTAAGCAACTTGCCAGAAGTCAGTAATGGGCAAGCAGCAGAGCTCCAACACAAAGGCAGACATTTCTAATCCAAACGCTTGCAGTCTTTCCACAAGTGCCTACAAGTAATACCTTACAGACTTGCAATATTTAGAAAAAAAAGTAGGGTTGGTTGGTTGGTAGGCTGGTTTTAACAATATGTTTTGAGGCTCCTGCTCTCTCACACCCCGCAGCCAGTAGCCAGGGGCACCTTGCTGCCTCCTGGCCGCCATCCTGCCCCCCATGGCTCTCTCCCCTGGACAACTGGCACCCTGATCCCACTCCTGCCCTCCTTTAAACTCTTCTCTACGCAGAAGCAGGAGGAATCTTCCTGAAACACGAAACCAGCTCATGTCACATTTCTCTCAACCCTCTTCTGGCTTCCCATCACCCTCGGAACAAATCCCACAGGGCGCTACATGATGTGACCGGCCCCTCTTCAACCTCATCTGCAACCACTGTCCCCCAGCTCACCGAGTTCCAGCCATGCTGGCCCCCCACTCTCCCTTCAATGTACCAAGCACGACTTCATCTCAGGGCCGGTACACTCTTCTCTTGGTCCAGAACCCAACTCCCCTGATATTCACTTGGTTCTCACTCTTGGTTCATTCCAGTCTCTGCTCATATGTTTCCTCCACTGAGTGGTTCTCCTTGGCTGGACTATCTAAAATAGCCCCCACTATCCTCCTGTCCTGCTTCATTTTTTCCCTAGGGCTTGCTACTGCCTACCTTATGTATCCAGTTATGTATCCATCCACCCACTAGAATGTAAGGTACAGGGGTAGGGACTGGGGGACTTCATTCACCACTGTGTCCCCAGCATGGAGAAGAATGCCCGGCACAGCAGGTGATCCATAAACGAATGCTCAGGGAATACATGAAAGAATGAATAAGTCAGAGGCCCAGACAGGAAACACAACCCTCATCAAAAACTCCCTGGAAACCACAGACAACCTTGGAATATGAATTTTATAGTGAAGATGACAAAGCAAAAGGCATCACATACTGAAGACAATCCAGGTCTCTGGAGTTGACTTGGATCTCTCCCACTTAGTATTTCTCAGTTAGCATGCTTGGAGCCTCATGAGTGGTTCATCTCATGGGACTGGCCCCCTTTATGCAGACTTTTTGCATCCTTGGTCCCTGGCAACTCAATACTAGTAGGAGCCCGGTCACGTGACAGCTCCAAACACCCCTCTTAAACACCACCGAAAACCACTTTGAAACACCCCTGAGGATCATGACCAGCTCTGCCTTGGTGAAGGCTCACCTCCATCCACGCCCATGATGAAGCGTCCCATAATGAGCATTTCGAAGACTCCTGCCTGCAGAGAACAGGCCATCAGCAATGCAGCAGAAATTGCAAACCCATTGTTGACCAGCAGAGTGTACTTCCTGGAAAAAAAGGGTGGTTTGATGAGAAGGTCCATCATGAGGAGGTCAACCTACCCATCCAAGGAGTAGGGGTCAGGCCCTTCAAAATGGTCAGCAGAGCAAGACTCAGGCACAGTAGAAAAGCGTTGGCCTAAGGGTCAGGAACAGGGGCCAGAGCCCCAGGAGCCCCCACTGCCCCCTTTGGCTGTGTGACCCTGACCAAGGCATCCCTTCCTCTGGGTTCACCACCAGGGCTGATTAGGCACTGTTGCAATCTATGAACTCCCCGACGCACCTACTCTATGGCACCAATTCCGAGACCTTCACTTAACATTTCTGAAGTCAAGGTGTGTCTACAGTCCATGAGTCAGAACTCAAGCAGGGAAATGGAAAGCACTCTAGTGCTTTTAACAGAGAGAATTTAACATAGTGACTTGGTTAGGCAGGCACTGGGGAATTGAGATGTCAAAGGGGGATCTCTGAAGAGGGGTGCTGCCCGTATGGTGCTGACACTTTGGGGGGCTTGGAAGAGGGGCCCTCAACACCTGGCTTACCTTCAAGGGCGGGCAGCGGCCCACTGGGGCTGCTACTCTGAGGGGCACCATGTTCTGGGGAGGAGACATAAGCTGGCAACTAGACTCAACTGCCAAGTTCACTGCTGGGACTGGTAGGAAATTCAACCAAACCAAAAGGACCGAGCTCCTTGTCCCTCCTCCTCTAATTCCCCTCTTGTCAAAGGGCAGATGAGGCATGCAGGTCCCAGCCCCTGCATCACAGAGCAGAGCACTGAGGGTAAGCTTGGAGCTGAGAGATAATAGCTTAATAACCAGCACAGTATCCTATACCTTTAATTGGCAGGTTTTCTCTTTCTCTTTCTCCCTCCCTCCATCCCTCCCTTCCTTCTCTGCAGTTCATGTAACAGTGTTTCTTATATGTGATGACATCTTCAATTTGATGAACTACAGCACTAATTGTGAGGTTGAACTAATCTCCTCGAACACGGTCAGCCAAACCCCTATGGCAATATTACTATTAGCCGCTCTGTGCCACGACACCAATCACTCGTCCGTGAACATATCCCTAAGACCTCATGCTTGAGAGGCGTGACTTGTTTGGGGGCCTCGAGACCTGGGTCCCTGCACCAGTTGTAGCTTTTATGAGCTAGGTGACTTTGTACTTGATTGCTCTGTGTTTTCCTTTCCTCACTTACAAAATGATCATAATAGCTCACACTTACTGAACTCTTGCTATATGATAAACGCTGTTCTAAGCACTTTACATGAATAGCTCATTTGCTGCTCAAAATGATCCTATGAGGTAGGTACTTTATTATCCCTATTTTATAGATACATTCACCAGGATATAGACAAGTTGGAAATTTATTTTAGGTCATACAGCTAGTGAGTCAAGAAGCTAGAGAAAAACATCATAGCTTCTCACAGGATATTTTTTCCCTAATGATTCAATGAGTTAACAAATATTAAATTATTTTGTAAATTGCAAGAAGCTAGGGACTTCTAAGGGGCCTTTGTTATTACTTTTGGGAGTTAGGAACACTTAAATTCCAGGCTGGGGCTCTTTACCCTAGTTGTTACTTATCTCAAACTTTCCATTAAACTTTTTCCCCTTCCTACATCTTCTTGGAGAATCCCAATGCTAATGACTTTTGCAGCTCAGTGATGATGGTACAAAGACTACTCATTGCAACATCCTCTATATTGGTGCACAACTTCTAATGGTGAACAACTGAAACAACCCAAGTGTCCTTTAGCAATGGACTATTTAAGTAAATTATGCATCTGTATAACGGCAATTATGCACACACATCAAAGCACAAGTGGGAAGATCAAGATATATTGTTAAATGCAAAGGGCAGGGTACAGAACTTTGTGTATAATGTGCAACAATTTGTGTGATAAAGAAGTGTGTGTGGGGGGGTGGGGGTGCATGTGTGTGTGCATGCAGAGATAGACACAAACCTTGGAAGAGATACACAAAAAAGTGGCACCACAGGTTGCCTCCAGGAAGGGGATCTGATTGGACAGAAATGCAATGGAAACTTTCTACTTGACATTTATTTGGTCCTTTTGAAAGTTATGACACATGAATGTATTAATTATTCAAAATATAAACATAATCTCCCAGTCAAAAAATTAATGTAAATGGATGTCATAATGAGGGGAAATTATGATTTGGCCAAGACTTAAAATAGAAATTCTAATCTAGGCTGACCGCCCTTATTCCGACGCAGAAGGTCACAAACTCAGGCTTCAATACGATGAACCCAAAGGCACTAATTTCAGTGATTAGGGAGACCTCAAAGCCCAGTGAGAACACACTGGTGCCGCATGTCTGTGCAGTGCTCACGGCCCTTCCCTTCAGTCTTCAGAGGAACTGACATGTCAGCCTTAAGAAGAGAGCGGGGCGGTGGTGGGAAGACCTGCACCCTCACGGCATCGAGGGCTTTCACAAGCATATCCACTCGGCAAATATTTAACGAGTGCTAGACATTGGCTTTACCATCAAGAGTAAGTCATCCCTGTCCTCACCCTCACGGGGTTTTAAATCTAGTTAGGGACACAGAAAAACACAGTGTCACACAGACGTCAATGAGGAGTAAAGATATTGAGGCTGAGAGTGTATAAGTGGGACCTGTGCCTGTCACTGGCCTGTCTCTCCAGGGAGTCCTTCCATGCCCTGCTGTCTCAAAGGGAACGACATTTCCCAGGCTCCCTTGCTTCCCGGCTCCCTGGTAGGACTGGCCAATGAGAGGCCTGACGTTAGTCTCCCCTGGGGAAGAGGAGAGGCTTGGTATCTCCCTCCCTGTCTCCCTGCTCCCACCGCAGCAGGTGCATCTGCTCCATGGCCCCAGCCTTCTTTCTGTGGTGCCAGCCACCTGCCCCCCGCCACCGAGTGGGCCTGGCTCATGGGCCCCAGCAGTGCCCCCCCATCCCAGGCATGGTAGCAGCTTGTCTGTGAAAAAGGGATTTCTCACAACAAGCCAAAATGTTCTCCCTGTAGCTCCATCTCTGGTCCCAGTTCTGCTTCTTGAGACCTCACAACACAAACCCCTGTGGATGCAGAGTCCAGGGTAAGTCAAGTTTGTGAAGAGGTTGTTGAGAGAGGGGAGGCAAGAAAGGAATGAGGCCAGACTCAGAGGGCTCTTGGATGTTGAGCAGAACAACATGTTGCATAACCCGTAGACAGAAAGAAATACAGGGCTGGGTCAGAAATCAGACCTCGACTCCTATGCAGTCCAGTTAAACTGGACTTTTGAGGCTAGGATGATAGTCATGATATTCACAGCAATAATGTTGGCATTAGTTGGTGGTTCTCAGGGCTGGCGGCTCATCAGATCCACCAACAGCACAGAAAAAGAGAGACTCTTGGGTCCATCCCTAGAAAATCTCAATCCTTGATGCAGACTCAAGGAGAGAGCTTTAGAAGAGTCTAGAAAGAGCATGGCTTTTACATAAATTATCTCTTTTCGTTCATTTCCTCTTTCACACCTGTAGCCAGCAGCACCCGTGAACTGGACAACTCACAGAGAAGGAGATGGAGGTGTTACGAGGTCGGGGCCACTCGGATGTGGCTAAAACTGCCTGGACAGGGAAGACGCATCAGTCTCCTGTGCATGGCTGTCTACTACCAGAGAGAATCCACTCCTCCACCCCATCATTCCCCTACGAACACGGCTACTGTGTCTTGGCCCTCATCCCTCTGCAGCCACTGTCCCTTGTCTCAGCTTCCTTTTAGAGTGAAACGCCTTAAAGAATATTGTCTGCCTCCCCTTCTTTCCTCATCCCACTTTGATTGGATCCTTGCTACCACTCCCCGGAGACTGCCTTCGTGAAGAGCATGAGGAACACGCACCCTGACAAACACAGCTGACAACGCTGTCTCCCCCGGGACAGCTTCTCAGCAGCATCTGATATGGTCGACCATACGCTCTTTCTGGAAACACAGTCTTCTTGGGACATCTGGGGTCCCACCCCCTGTTTTCTCCCTGCTGACCTCCCCTTCTCAGTCCCAAAGCTGGTCTGTCCTCTCTCTCTACACTCCCTCCTTGGGTAATTTCAGCCAGTCCCGTTACCTTAATTGATGACAATTCCCAACTATATCTCTGGCCTGGACTCATCTCAGCCCAGACTTATATATCCAACTGCCTCCTCAGCATTTCCAGTTGCAGTCCAGCAGACATCTCAAGCCATGCATATTTGAAATGGAACTCCTCAGTTCCCACGGCTGACCCCCCAACAAATACATCCAAACTCCTCTTCCCTCAGTCTTCCCCATCTGAGTGAGTAAAGCCTCCACCTTCCTAGTGGCTTAGACCAAAAATCTGGGAATAATACTTCCCTCTCTTATTTTCCTTCTGACCTACATGCAATCCATCACCGATTCTTACTGATACTGCTTCCAAAACATATCCCAGAGCAAAGCACTTCTCCCATTTTCAGCCCACAGCGCCGCAGTGGTGCAGACCACCGACTTCTCACACTCTAACAAATGCAGGGGCCCTTGGGTAGCTCCAGCTTCCACTCGTGCCCTGCTGTATAACTCATGGTCCACACAATAGCCAGAGTGATCCTTTCCAAGCAAACACTGACATACTTCCCCTTACTTAAAACCTTCTAGTGGCTTCCCACTACAATGAGGATAAACTCCTCACCTGGGCCTACCAAACCTTGCATGAGATGGCCTTTGCCACACCATGCAATACTCGTGTTTTCATGCTCACAAGCCTTCCTGCCATCTCTTGGGAGTGCCAGGCTGCTCCCAAGGGTCATGACCCCTGTCCTGGGCACCCATCAATTCATTGTACGAGTCTTATCTCACTCAAGTGATTGAAATGCCTCCTCTGACCCTATCTGATGCAGACACTCCCCTCAGCGGCAGGGTCCATCCCCCATAACCCTATCACCCTTTCTATTTTTCTTTGCAGCCTCGACAACACAGGATATTAGCCCACATTTATTTGTGTTTACATTAGCATGTGCCCTACTAGAGTATCAGCTCCATGTGCACAGAGATTTTGTCTTGTTGCGGTAGCCCCGGCCACTAAACCCATTCCTGGCACACGCAGGTGCCCCATAACTCCTTGTTGCATAAACGAAGGAGTAAATTCTAGGAGGCTCATCTTGAGCCAAGCTTCCTCTTTGTTGCCCAGCTCTGGCCTGTTCTGAGTCTTCCTTTAGCTTCTAGGTCTGTGGGTACGACAAAGGCTATTCTCCTGAATCCACCTCCAGTAATGTTCCTGCTTGGACAGCCCAGCCACATGCTAACTGAGCAACCCTGGGCAGATTTCTAACATGCTCTGAGCCTTGGTTTCCACACATATAAAATGGATTTAACGGTGTCTATCTTGTAAGGCTCCTGTAAGAATCAGATGACTTATGAATAGTGCTGAGGATGGCCCCTAGAACTTATTTGGCACCTCAATAAACTAAAAAAGACATAAAATAAAATCCATGGTGATAGTAACAGTCACTGGGTACTTGCTATGTGCCAGGCACTGTTTTAAGTGCTTATACTCACTGGACACCCTATGAGTTAGGTAATCTTGCTACCGCATTTCCCACATGAAGGAAACAGATCTAGAACTTGAGTACTTGGTCAAGTTCACATACTATTAAATCGGAGATTTACCATCCCAGTAACCCTGAGACTAAGCTATCCACAATGGTGGCTGCCATATTTACTCACGGCCATTTATTCTCTCAACATTCATTCATTCAGCTGACATTCATTCACCCAACACACATTTGAGTGTGGACTGAGTGCTGAACACCATTCTAGGGTCTGGCATGTAGCTGTGAACACGCCCAAGTCCCTGCTCTATTCTTTTCAATAAACAAGTAAATATAAAACATATGTAGCATGTCAGATGGGGACAAGTGCTGTAGAGAAAACTAATGCAGGGAAGGGGAAGACGTTTGCACAGGGAGACATCTGGGAAGGTGACATTAAGCACAGACTTGAAGAAGGAATGTAGATGAGCCATATGGATATCAGGGAGCAGCAATCTTAGCAGGGAGGTAGAAAGAGTCAGGCGTGGGCTATTTTCAGGTATGCCAGTGAGGCCAGAGGGGCTGGAGGCAGGGGAGGGTAGCAGAGCAAGTAGTGGAATGAAGGCAGAGAGACGGGCAGGGGAGCTCCTGAGGGTCTTGTACGAGCCACCATGACAACCTGGGTTCCCACCTGGAAAGAGATGGGCAGCCACTGGAAGATTCTAAGGAGAGGGATGGGATGGCCCTGACATCTCATATTAACAAGACCATGCAGTCTTCTATGTTGACCACGGGCTGTAGAAGTAGGAGTGGAAACAGGGAGACCTGCTGGGAAGATCTGGCAAGGGGTCATGCAAGTGCTGACGATGATTAGGACCAGGGTGGTAGCAGCGGAGGATGTGAGACGTGGTCAGATCCTGGTGTGTTCTGAGGACAGCTGATGTGCTGTACAGATGGACTGGACAGAGGTGGAGAGAAAGAGGAAACAAGGATGCCACCAAGTGCTTTGGCCTGAGCTCCTGCACTGGATGCGATGGTGTACTTTGTGCTATGCAGAGAATGTGAAAATCACATTCTGGTCTGACCTGAAATATTTGCAAACAGGGCTGCACACCCTCTAAGCAAGTTCATCATATTAATATATTCCTTCCCAAAATAACCCTCAGCCTGACAGTGTCCCAGCGAGGATGGAAACCTTACTTGCAAACAATTTGCAAAGTTTGACTCACTGGGGTTCAGACATGGGGATTTTAATGATTTTTTTTCCATTCTTCCCGGGCGAGGAACATGGCAACAGAAACAAGGGAGACCAGGGCCATGCCATTTCTTTTTTTTTTAATTTTTTTTAAAGATTTTATTTATTTATTTGAGAGAGAGAGAATGAGAGATAGAAAGCAGGAGAGGGAAGAGGGTCAGAGGGAGAAGCAGACTCCCCGCCGAGCAGGGAGCCCGATGTGGGACTCGATCCTGGGACTCCAGGATCATGACCTGAGCCGAAGGCAGCCGCTTCACCAACTGAGCCACCCAGGCGCCCAGGGCCATGCCATTTCTGAGCACAGAGCTTCAGCAACCCCTGAGAACCCCACCTGGGACGCCTGACTCATTGTCCTGAGCTTTCCGTAGTGCAGAATCTTCCTGTGCAGCTCAGAAGATCATCAGCTCCCAGCAGAAGGGGTCAAATACGAGGAAGGGTGACGAGGTGGTGAAGAGAATGGAGAGCAGGCTACCTGACAAATGGCCGAAGGGACTCAGCACACTGAGCCTGGACGAGAGGACGCTCAGGGAAAATGCGAGAGCTTCCATTATGTCATGCTTTAGCTCAATGCACAGGACCAAGTGGTAGAAGACACAGGGAGTGTTTCAGTTTAGATTTAGAAAGTACTTTTGTAAAGGCCTGGTGGAATGGGGAACCTCTGGAGATACGGCTGCCACCACCCACCGTTCCAACAATTCTTTAGCCTAGCTCGACCTATACAGCAAGACCTTACCTTGTTTCCCCCAACCCTCACGCCTTCCCCGTGTCCGCCATTCCCGCTTACCTAGGCTGAACTCCATGATCCATCATTCTAAACAGCCATACACCCTCAGCTCCTTGACCCACTGACCCGCTTGCCTTCATTACATGTGTTTGGCAGAGCCCAACCCTGGTTAGATCTTGACCACCCTCACCCACGCACCACAGAGCTCAGCTTGGTTGGAGAAAAAACCCACGACTATGTTGACCGGTGTCACATGAAATTCATGAGCACCGATCTCAAGGGGGCTTTCGGGACCCTTAGCAGTCATTCTGTGGTTCCCTGGTTTGTTCAGTCTCCTGCTCTCCTACAGGACTATTTTGCACATCTTCTCTCTCTCCAAATCCCCTCTCCTCCTCCTCAGCTGATGACCCTGCTTTCTACGCCACTGAGAAAGCAGAAGCAATCCAGAGAGGATGTTACATGTTCCCTCCACATGGATCGACCTCCCTGCCTCTGTGCGTACCTGCTGTCTTCCCTCGTGTTCCTATGGATGTACTGTTCCTGCTCCCATCTGAGGCCGATCCCTCCAATTACTGACCAGTTCCCCTGCCCCTCTCACCTGCACAAGAACTGCATCAGCAAGTTTCATCTCTTGCTCCCGACCACCAATTATTCCCCCTCTGCTGGAACATCTCATCAACACACTGCTGGTAGCTCCCATCCTTAAAGGAAACTACACTCCTCTAGACTTGTTGTCTTAAGTGATTCTTCTCTCTTCAACCCACTCCAGTGGTGGTCTCCCCCATCGTGCCTTTGGCACAGCTCCTGTCAGGTAACCAGAGCTCCTTCACGTTGCTAAATCCACCAACCAGAGCTCAGGCCTTGTCTTCATTGCTAAACACAGGTGATCACCACTTCCTTCACGTGCGCTCCAGCCCTCACTCAGCAGCGGGTCTGCTCCTCCCTCACTGGCTGATCCTTATCATCTTCCCAACCCTCTCAATGTTGGGGGGGGTCCTGGTCTCAGCCCTGGAGCCCATTCCTTTGGCCTCTATACACCTCCTAGGTGATCTTACTTCCTGGCTTTAATGTCACCTATGTACTGACGATATCCAGACTGACACCCGAGCTCTGCGCTCCTCTGAGTGCTAGATCCATATATCTAACTGCTTGTGGCACGTCTTCACGAGGGGCTCTAACAGGCAATTCATGGTGAATATACCTAAAACTGAGTTCCTAATATTGTTCCTCCTTCCCCCCAAAAAACCCTATTCCTCCCATGGGCTTCCCTACCTCAAAACAAAATAAAAACAAAAACAAACAAAAACAACAACAACAACACACCACAATCCTTGCAGATACTCAGGCCCAAAATGTTAGCATTATTTTTTATTTCTCTCCCTCATGCCCCACATACCATACATCAGTAAGGCCTGTTTTCTCTACTTCCAAAATATGTCACAAACGCATAAAATTCTCACTGCCTCTCACTGTGTCTTGTTACAAACCTGGTGCAAACCAAATCACCTCACCTGGATGACTGCAAGATGCTCCTAACCAGCCTCCCCAGATGCACTGATAACAGCAAGACTTTCAAATTAAGTCAGGCCGACTCTTAAAACACTCCAGTAACTTCCCATCTTACTCAGAGTAAAAAATGCCCCACAAGGCCCTCTGGATCCAATCTCAGGGACCCCTTCAGCTTCATTTTCTACTCATTGACTTGGCCCCAGCCACACTGACATCCTGTCTTCTCTCCAAAGAAGCTGAGCCTGTTCATCCCCCAGGATCTTTGCACTTGCTGCTCCCTCTGCTGGGAGAGCTGTGACCCCAGGGACTTTATTCCCTTTGTTCACCCATGAGTGCTTGGCACATAGCAAGCGCTCGATAAATATTTGTCGGGAAAATAAATGCATGAGTGAATGAAAGTATGCAAGCAGGAGAAAAGTGGCCACCTTGGGAAGTTATAGTAGAAAAACCCTCAAGCATCAAGCAGCCCTCCATCCGTCCTTCCATCTATCCAACAAATGTCTATTGCTTGTCTAGGGTGTACAAGCTTCGGCGCCATGTGGGCTCATATATACTCATGGTTCCTGCATCAAGGAGTTCCCCTTGCAGGGAAAAGACAGAAATGTAATTGTAATTAAGTGGTAACAGCACAAAATGCTAAGTGATGTGACAGAGGGAAAGAGAAAGTCCTATGTGAGCCCAGAGGAGGCCAGTATTTGGTTCTAACAGACGAGTGGTGGGCAGTGTGCGGCAGGAGTGACTATTTGTTGACTTTTAGCTGTCATCTCCAGCCCATGCATCTGTAATGCCAAATGGGTCATGTCCATAATCAGACAAACAGATGGTGCAGAAACAACGTGTACCAAAGTTACTGCGCGTTTGGGGTTGGCTGACTCTCTGTTTCAGACTTTGGAACGCTGCCTTCCTGAAGTCCACTTCCGCCACGCCCAGTCTTTCTCCTTATCGTCTGCCTTGAACCCCAGGACAGCTTCCTTCTCGCAGAGTCCTTGCCACCCTCACAGGGCATGGCAAGGCTCCAAGGCTGACAGGATGGAGGTGGAGTATCAGGAGTCCCAGCAGGTACCTCTCTGTCCCTCAGCTCTCCCCCTCATCCCCCGCTTTGTGCATGTGGCTGCTCAAGGCTCCTGGCTGGCCCTTCTCCTAAAGACTGCCCACCCAGGAAGATGATCCCCCTCCCCCAGAGCAGCCTGCAGCCAATGACTGGAGAGAGGTGGGAGGAGAATGTGGCCCCAGATGGGACAGCTCCTGGGTGTGATTCATGCTCCAGACCCCTGTAGGCCAGCCAAGGCCAGACTGGATCTGAGAGCACAGCCTGGCTTGGCTCTCTTCCCCTTTTCTCTCTTCTGCTTCCATCAGCTTCAAGGGAACTCCTGAAGAGCGCTTCCTCAACAAAACACATGCATCCCAAGCCCCCTTGCAGGCTGCTTCTGGGGAACTTGCCTTCCGAAGACAATTCCAGCCTGAAAGAGGAGATGGTCAGCAACCACTGAATGTGTTCTCTTATGGACTGAATTGTGTGCCGATTCCTCTCTTGAAACCCTAACCCCCAACATGACTGTATTTGGAAATTGGGCATTCGAGGAAATAATTATGGTTAAATGAGGTCCTAAGGGTGGGGCCCTAATCCAATGGGACTGTTGTCCTTGTAAGAAGAACAGACAGCAGGCATGCTCTTGCATAGGGAAAAAGACCGTGTGAGAAGCGAGCAACCTGCAAGCCAAAGAGAATGGACTCAGGAGCAACCAACCACGCTGACATCTTGACCTTGGACTTGCAGCCTCCCCAACTGTGAGAGAAGAAATTTCTGTTGTTCAAGCCTAGTACGTGCTTGCCATGTACCTTGCAGGCTCCCTCAGTAGGTACCTCGAGAGCTAATGTTCATTCCCACATCTATAAAGTAAAGACACATTTAAAAATACTGAAGTAGGAAAAGAGGAGAAAAATAACACCTTTGAGAACCTGCTATTTGCCTAGCATGATGTATAGGAGGCTGGTTATTACTTCTTGTTCAATACCCATCATCCTTCTTCTGATAGGAGTGCCCTGGATTTCCGCCAAGAAACATTCCTGCCCTCACTCTGTGTGGGGGCTCGAGGTGGTCACATCCCCACCCCACTGTGGCTGTAGGAAGGGGCACATGATACAGTCATTTTAACTTAAATTTAGAATGTTATTTGCCAGGATTTCTCAACCTGGGAACTATTAATATTTGGGGCCAGAAAATTCTTTGTGGTGGGGGCTGTCCTGTGCACTGCAGGATGTTTAGCAGCCTCCTTGGCCTCTACTGGATGCTGGTAGCATCCTCTAGCTGTGACAACCAAGAACGCGTCCAGATATTGTCCCCTGCTGGGGCAAAACTGCCCCTGGTTGAGAAGCTCCCAGGGTATGCCACCTCACCCAAGTAAATGAGATTCAGGCCTGGGACTTTACTAGAACTACTGTTAGGGGAAGTCTGTGCTGGGGATACTGAGCAGGAACAGTGTCACCCTGAGCTGCTGGGGCCATCTTGCCCTCACCGGGGAGAGAGCCCCTGTGCCCGAAGCCAACACCGAGTAAGGCAGAGCTGAGAGACAGAGAAAACAGACAGGTGAAGTCAGCTGAGTTATAGTCCAGTTACGTGAGCCAGTTAGTTCTGTCTGGGCCCGAGCCAGTTTGGTTTGGGTTCCTGTCACAGGTGTGAGGGACATGACACATTCTGTAAATAGTATCTTCTGCCACCCCCACAGCCGCTCCCTTAGGTGGGCTTGCTTACCAGAGCTTTACAGATTTAAAACTGCCTCTTCTTGGATCTCTACTCCCCATCCCCCCATCTACAGTGCTTCCGGTCGCCATGATGACGCCATGATGATGTGCAGAGTGAATTGTTCATGGCTACGCAGTGGGCTCGGGCTCCGCTGCTTGCCGCTGAGGCCCAAGTGCCAGTCACAATGCCTGGCTCCCAGTCGGTGTTCAAAAGTATCTGCCACACGGGCAAAAGTGGTTATGCAGCTTGCTCAAGAATATGCCTGAGGATCCGATTTCAAAGCCCGAGTGAGTTTCTCCTCTGGTTATTTGCGCTGCTCTGCTCTGCTCTGCTCTAGAGGGAAAAACTAGATCCAATGCTAAGTGTAAGGAGGCCAACTTCAGTGCGACTAGAAGAACATATTCACAACCGGCTCTGTGAGTGATGGGCTGATGCACCTCAGAAAGAACTCATGAAGATGGGGACGAAGATGACAATGACACTAACCACCATAAGGTGGGCATCGACACCATGTCAGCCACTGAGATGTGCCCTTTATATCCACTGTCTCATTTCATTTTCACATGACAACCCTCAGATGGGCCATTGCTTTATCTTCATTTTGCCACTAACCAAGCCAAGCTTGGAGAACTTGAGTAACTCACACGTGGCCCCCTGTGCTGTAAGTGTCAAGGATCCTCTACCCAGCATCCATGCACATTGTCGCCATCCTGTCTCATGAGGGAAGAAGGGCTCTGTCACCAGAACCACGTAAGCAGGGGACTGATGGCTCCAAAAGAGGGGAGGATTCAAGCAGAATTCTCCAAGCCAGAGACTCCAGGAGACAAGGAACTTGCACCCCAGATGATGGGGGTGACTCATCTCCACAGACCATGCCTGGCCCCTCATGTTCCCCTGTCCTCACCCCTCTCCCAAATCACAGACGAGTTCAACATGTTCTAACAAGGATCAGGCCCACCTGACTCTGAGGACCCCAACTCCACCCAAATTTCCCCTCACCAGTCACATGTTTGAGCCCCTTCTGTCGGACCCCATCCTAACCTTGCACATTAAGCCCAGTCTCTTCTTTTTCCCCAGCAGCCCCCTTGGGAGACAAACAATGAGGCATCAAGAAGCAGTTTCAATAAATACCATGTGATAGGAAAGTCACAGGCTCTGGTCAAACAGGCCAGATCTGAATCTCAGGTCAACCTCATTCTTTGTCACCTTGGGCAAGTTGCTAGGCCTCTCTCGGGGCCTCAGATTCATCGCCTGTAGAACAGGGACAATAATACAGAGTTGCAGAAGTAAAGGAGGTATGGAATGCCAAGCACTGGTATGTAGCAGGGAGTGAATAAATGGTAGCAGACTTCTTTGGGTTTTGCTCCTTTTCCTCCCAACAGAGTTACTATTCAAGCCGAGACTTCATCTCAGTTCAACTTTTATTCCTGTAATGATGAAAAAAGGAACAGCCAGCTACCCGGGGCATAAGGACCAACACCTTTTGATAGAATCTCTCTCCAGCCTAGAACTCCTCCTTCACTTAGAAAATCACTTTCTTTGAAACATATTGTCGCTTTCCCATTCCTTCCGGGGTTTTTTTGCACCATGCTGTTTAGAGTTGCAAAGCCACTTTCGTTGCCTTCATTTTACATCCGGGAAAAGTGTCAGATGAGAGGTGAGGGGGCAAAGTCCCACATCACACACCTGGCAAGCTAGGTGTCAGGACTTGCTGGGCCACAGCATCCTGACACCGACTACTGTGGCTGTCCCTGTACCATCCGCTTGGGTTCAGAGCCTCCTTAGGGGGCAGCCTGGGGCTATAAGTGCCATGGCCAGATATAAGGCAGGTGTATGCGACAGGCCATAAATCCGGGGGCCAGGGGTGACTATATCTAACTAGAATAGACCAGAGGACTGGGGTCAGAAACTGGCTTGGGCCAGGGCTTTAGCAATCTGGGGGCCAACTAGTCACTTCCCTGTGGTCAAACAGTCACGGATTTTATAGTACGATTGCCAGCAGACCCCTACTCACGATCTGCTCGGCATAGCGGAAAGGGCACCGTGCTGTGGAGCTGGGTCCAACCTGAGCTTAGGCACCGTTTAAGCTTTCAACTCCATCCCCCATCCAAGACCCCAGGGAGTAGAGAAAATGAAAGAAGACCGTGTGTGTGCGTACCTGGAACGTTAGGGGACCTCAGGAAATGGCAGCCCTCACTCCACTATGCGATAGCTGTACTTCTCTGGGGTGCAGAGTTCGCATGTGTTACCTACCACCTAGAAGTGGCCTTAGGGTCAAGGAAGATGTCATGAATGCTGCAGAGACTCTATTTTTCCCCTAACACCTCAATATCCCCCAGGAATTTACAAGTGAAGAAACAGAGAAAAATGTATGGGCAAATGTACTGATAATCAATCTGATCTCAGAGAAGCCTTCAGGACAGAAATAAGTGAGAAATGAAGCTCAGGAGGTAAAGTGGCTCTGACTGCAGAGGACCCGGATGGGAAATTTCAATGTGAAGTGTTTGACCCTCACTGCAGCTGTATTTGTAAAACAAAAGTTCTGAAACAACCCCGATGTCTATCCATGGGAGACTGGTTTAGTAAGTTATCATTCAGTCATATAATGAAACGTCGTCCTATGAGGACTTATCTGGAACACTCGCTAAGAGACTGTGCTGACTCTTCTCCATCTGCTCCTGCAGCCAGATCCATCTCCTCCCTCCCTGTCCTGCTCTGAGCGCTGGGAGCTGGTCCTCCTGGACTGTACCAGCAAGCCTGCTGGTGTTTCTGGTTTCTACTTGGGTTTGGCCAATGAGTGGCACTGGCAGCAGGTTGGACGGTGGGAGGAGAAAGAAGCCAGGCTATTTCTCCCCTACTCCCCCCCTGTTTGGACAATAGGTGTTGACATATCTCAGTCCACATAGCCCTCCACAACCTCAGGTCCTGCTTGTCAGCCCATTGTCCATGGTCTTCATTTCCTCCCTGACCTCGCGTGCCTTATCTCCTCCCCTTGCTCTTCTGGTACGAAAACATCCCCAGCTGGAATGTCTAAATGGAGTTCGTTTGCCTTCTGGGATCCTGACTATGATACCAACATATTGTGAACATCACAGAGAGGATCCCCAAGCAGAGACAACCCCCACTAACCTCCCAAGAACTTTTCCGATCAGCTTCACCATTAAAGTCCCCACGAGTCCACCGATGGCAAATATGGACACTGTCACAGACCAGAGCAGAGTCAGAGTATCTGGGTCTATTGGATGCCCGTGTCTTCTTTCCCATGATTCATTGTAGAAGGACTTGATGTACTGAAAACAAACAACAAACCATGTTATTCCAACCTGCTGCTTGAAACTAGCCAGTAGGTAAACAAAAACAGCTTTTATAGGGCATTTTCTGCACACTAGGCATTTTGCTAAGTTCTACTTGAGCTTTATTTCATTGAACCCTTCTAACAAATTTTGTGGATGGGCCCTAGTTTTGCTTCATTTTGCAGATAGGGAAACTGAAGCTCAGAGAGACAAAGTGACTTGCTCACTAAGTGGCAAACCTGGAAGTCAAACTCAGATCTGACCCCAAACCTAGGGTAACTATTTATGCCCAGGCTTCTCCACCTCTGGTGCACAGCAGAACCAACTGGGAAATGTGTTAAAAATGCACATGCCCAATATAACAGAAAGTCTTTCCCACCTTGAGATAGACAAAGATACACCATAAAACAAAAACAAAATGCTCATTTGGGTTTCATCAACACTAAAGTGTTCTATTTTTCAAAAGACACCTTGAAAAATGAACAGACAAGCCACAGACTGAGATAACACATTTGCAACACATATACTATAAAGGACTTATATCCACAATACACAAAGAACTCTAACAAATCAATAAGACAAACAACCCAATTAAATGAGCAAAGGACTTGAACAGACTCCAAAGAAAATTCAAATGACCAGTAAGTTAATGACATGAGGCTCAATGTCATTAGTCAACAAGCAAATGCAAATTAAAACCATAACAAGATACCATTTTGCATTGTCTAGAGCCCCATTGTTGTCAGTGCTGATTTGGTGGGTTTGGGATGGTGACTGCGTGATTCTGATGGGCACCAAGGACTGAGGTCATGGCACTAAGCTCCTCAAGGGAGTTCCATCCCCAAGATGCTCATAGTTATCCACTGATACTGAACATGGGCCCACAAACATTTCCAGAGCTAGCATATGACACTGCAGAATAAGCATAGGTTCTGAGTGCACAGACCTGAGCCTGAATTCCAACACAATAACAATGTGCTAATGATTTAAACCAGCTGGACCTTTGCTTCCTTATCTGTAAAATGGAATGATGACACTGATGTCTCAGGGCTGTTGTGAGGGTCACGCTCGAGTTTGGAGCAGTGCCCAGTGCTTGGGTGAAGCTCACACAATCCCCAGGAGGATAAAAACTAACAGGTATGGCAAGACCAAGTAGTGATCAGCAGTGTACTCTCATGCACTGTGTTTAATTTGTACAACCATCTTGGAAAACAGTTTGGCATCATCTAGTAAAGTTGAAGATGCCCCAAACCTACAGCCCAGCAAATCCATTTCTAGAAAATTCCTCTAAAAAACTTTTTTCTACCTGCCCTAGGACATATTTACCCAAAATTCCATGTAGTATTGCTTACAACAGCCCTAAATGGGAAACAACCCAGATGCCCACCCACAATAGAATAGATAAATAAATTGTGGAATAGTCATCATATGAAACACGAGAATCACAAACATGAATGAATTACAGCAATGTGCAAACACACTTATAAAATCTCACACACAAAATGGCATTGAACAAAATAAGCCAGAAACAAAAGAATACATACAGTATGATGTCATATATAAATTCAAAAATATGCAAATATAAATGTTTTGGGGGAATTACAAATAGATTGTAAAACTACAAAGGAAAACAAAGAATTATTGCAAATATCAGGTCAGTGGTCACTTCTGGGAGGGGTGGAAGACAGACCTGGGTGGGGCACCTGACAGGATCCTCTATTCTTAATCTTCTTATTCTTAGCTGGGTGCTAGATTTATAATCATTCTTTAAACTCTGTGTGTGTGTTTGTGTATGCAATGCATATGTATATATCTTATATATTCTTTTTAAGTATAATACATTCCACCAATCTAAAACTTTTTTTTTTTAATGGTGGGGAAAGTATTCCAGGCAGAGGGAAAAGCATGTGCCATGATGGCATGGCAGAAGAAAGCTTACAGTGTCCACATAATTGAAAGCAGGCCGGCGTGGAGGGTGGTGTAATGCGACAAGGAAGGGAAGAAGGGGCTGCATGGATTGGAGGGGCAGGAAAGGGAGGTCACATGGGGCCTTGGAAGTCATGATAATGAATTTGCCTGTTACTTGGACTTTTGGGGGGGAGGGGATGGAGGGGGGAAACTACGGGAGGGTTTTAAGCAAGGGGGCACATGGTGTGGTTTACATTTTTAGAAGACTGCTCTGTCTTCAGAGTGGCAAGTGCACTGGAAGGAAGCTTAGCAAGGAAGCTCGCACCGTGTTGGAAGGCACAACAACGGTCCAAAGATCTCGGTGGCCTGGACTAAGTAGCGAGAAGGGGATGGATCCAAGATATGTTTCAAGAGTAGGCTGGACAAGATTAACTGGGTGACTGGCTCCAAATCTGGGGAGGGAGGGTGTTAGAGATGGCTAAGAGAAGACTGCCAGGTTTCTGGCCTAAGCAAATGGGCTGATGGCAGGAGATGCAGGGAGGAGGGGTAGCATCCTCTCCCTATGAGATATCTATTCTCTTCCCATTCTCTCTCATTCTTTGGCTCCATAACTAGCTGGTTCGCAGCATGGAGTGAGGCCAGAATATATTATCAACGACTACAGCTAGTCTGAAAGATGACGAAGTTTCCACACCTTAATGCACACGACCCTCATCATCCACTGATTGATTCAACAAGCATGACCTGAGTGCTGGGACCTGAGCTGGACACAGAGACAAACCAAACGTGGCCGCCCAGACCTCAGAGGTCATCCAGCCCACGGGAGGGGATGATGCATTTTACCACTTAGGGATGCTTTTGGCTGCACATAACAAGATATCTAAACTCAAAACAGCTAAGCAACAAGGACCCTTATTAGCTTACACAAGTGCAAACTCACAGGAGTGCTGAGCTTCAAAACTGTTGATCTGGTGGCTCAGTACCACGGCCAAGAATCCAGGTGCTTCCCTTGGCCTCACTCTGCTCTCCACAATTTTGACCTCGTCCAAAGACGGCATCCACCCACAAATAGAGGATGACTTCTAGAAACCCTTTTGGCCACATGCTTTCCCATTCAGGTGCTGGAGAGAGTAATCCTAGCCTCCCAAGAGCCTCTTGATGCTAAGATCTTTCCAGAAGCCTGCAGCAATCCTCTTTATATCCTACTGGCCCTGGTTGGGGCATAGGTCCCTCACTAAGCCAGTCAGCAAAGAATGGGGTAGGAAATGTCACCTGGACCTCTGGCCCTGAATTCCATTTCTTTATCTTCTCTTCACCTTACTAAAGGTGCCACCATTCTCTAACTGTTCAGTCAGAACATGCGAATTCATCCTTAATGCTTGCCTTTGATCCATACCCCTCAACTAAGCCACCCTGACTTATCCCTGTATTATCGGTTGAATTATGACCCCCACCCCCAAATTCACATGCTGAAGTCTTAACTCCCAGTATCTCAAAATGTGACCTTACTTGGAAATAGGGTCGTTGCAGATATAATGAATTAAGATGAGGTCATATTGGAGTAGGGTAGGCTCCTACCCCAATCTGCTTGGTGTCCTTATAAAAAAGGGGAAACTTGGACACAGGGCATTTTTATGGGCTGAACTGTGTCCCCCCTCAAAATTCATAGGCTGAATCCAATCCACAATGCCTCAGAATGTGAGGTATTTGGAGACGGGGTTTTACAGAGGTAACCAAGTTAAAATGAGGTAATGAGGTCATTAGGGTAGACCTGGTCCAAAATGACTAGCATCCTTATAGAAAGGGGGGACGTGGACACAGAGGCATGCCTAAAGGGAAGACGATGTGAAGAGGCACAGGGTGGAGACGGCCACCTGCAAGCCAAGGCGGGGGCCCTAGAACAGACCCGTCCCTCACAGGCCCTGGAGGGAACTGACCCTGCCAGCACCCTGATCTCACACCTCTCGTCTCCAGGGCTGGGAGAGAATAAACTCCTGTTGTTACCTTGTTTGGGCAGTCCCAGCAGACTGACACACTGCCTTATCTCCAAAATACTCGTCACCATTTAGACCACCCAAGCAGGTCCGGGCCCCCACCCCGCTCGCGGGGCCACCATAGCCGCTGCCCGCTCAGCTCACCAAGGAGCCGCGTGCTGGCAGTGGCTGGACATCAGTGCGGACCCTTAGTGTCCGTGTACTCTGTGGCCGCCTGTCACCCTTCGACTGCCCGGCATCAGGAGCCCCTTCCCATCTGGGGGAGCTTCCCGCCCCACAGTCCTCGCAGGACACACAATCCATTCCTCACCACGCAAGTCGACGGCGCGGACGCCGGTTCTTCCGGCATCCCCTGCAGCTGGCCAGCGCCCTGCGGCGGGCGGGGCTGGCACTCCTACAACCGCGGGAGCGCCTGGGGACTGGGTCTGCGGCCCGCTGCATCGGGGGGGACCACCGTGTACTGTGCCAGCCGAGCACTAGCCGGCAGTGGCAGCTCCTGGGCGTGAGGTGGGGTGTCACCCAGGCTGCAGAGCTTCTGGGCCCGGCTCACTAGCCCTGCCAACAGTCCTGCGAGCTGCTGCCTATTTTGTCAACAACTCTTTTAGCTTCAATCAGACAAAATTGCTGTTGTTGTTCCCAACTGCTGAAATTCTACCCAAACACGGAAATTATCCTATTTCAGCCTCACGGCAACCTCGGTGGCAGAAAGCCTCATTGACAGATGAGGGAGCTGAGAGTTGCCAGCTTGCCCACAGTCACGGTCACGCGGCTGACAGGTGGAGGAGGGGAGAGTTGTGTGAGGTCGGCCTCACATCTGCGCACTCAAGGACAACTCCACTATCCGGGCTTCTAACTTCACAGTCAAGGTGGCGATGTTAAGCAACCAAGTACAATGGTGCATTTTTTGATTTAAAAGTATCAGTTAAGTCTTTATTATGGTGTAGACACTCTGCCGGGCCCTGAAATACACGGGCGACAACCAAGGGGCACAGAACATAGTGGGAGGGAGAATGTGATTAACTGCCAAGCGGAGGGCTGGAGGGGCCTCAGGAAGGCAGGGGTACAGGACCCCTAGGGGGACAGCGAGCATTCACAGGGTCAAGACCCTCGGAGAAGCTGGTGGAAGGAATGAGTACCCAGGACTAGAGAGGGACCTCTCCTACCGCCCAATAAGCAGGAGCTTCCCCTCTGCTCCCCCCTCCCATGCATAGAAGGTCATTCTTGGATGTGACCTTGGTCTCTACTGAACTCCCACACTGATCCAAGCAATGACAGCCACCTTGTAAGGAGCCTTGCTAACACCCACTCTAGAGAGCCTCTTAGCACTACACCTGCAGCAGGGACCAGTTTCCTAGAATCGATTTGCAGAAACTGGAAGGATGCTGTTGGGGAGGAAATTTTCTCCTCCTTTCCAGCATTCAGGAGCCTGCTGGGAAAGGGGAGAGCTTTCATATCACACACTCCTAGGTGTTGCTTTGGGCATCCCTGCAGAGATTTCATATCTCAGTTTGGGGAAGCTGGAGGATGGATGGAAGTCCCTGCAAAGAGCTGGAGAAGGCTGGAAGACTTGCAGCAAAGCCCGTGCCCCCTGCACAGACACATTTCTCAAACGTCCTGAAAGCTGGTTTCAAAGTGATGGCTTTAGTGACTAAATGTTTGTCTTCTCCAGGGATGAATACAGCAAAAGCCCAGATGAAAGGCAGCCTGAAGGCTTATGTGATAGTAGAAGCCAGGTGCTGAGGGCTGTTCTGCTAATTCATTACACAAACACTCATCAAGTTGAGGTCTGTGGACCTCATACGTATGAATGCTGACTTGTACTGCATAGGACAGAACAGGTGCTTTAGTAAGCGTTTGTGTTTTAAATTGAGCTTCTGCTATGTGTCGGTCACCATGTAACGATAAAAATATGTAAACCCACACATATTTACAACGTGCCACGCACTATCCTGAGCACTGGATGCATAGGAACCCATTCCACCCCCTCCACAACCCTATGAGACAGGTCCAGTTTTTGATTTCTCTTTGGTCAGATAAGGAACCTTAAGGATGCAGCCATAAGGGGCTTTTCCCAAGGTCACACCGTCGGCATGTGGGAGGGTCAGGACTCAAACCCAGGTCCTTGGACTCCAGAGCCCATCTCTTAATCACCACTCTACTCCAGTTCAGTATGGAAAAGACAAAGGTGATCATTTCAGTACCTCTGTTGCACAACGGAAGACTGGATTGGGGAGAAGAGGGGACATAGAATGAATACTGGTTGACTGCTAAGTACATATCCTACATCTATATACCTCATCTTGTTTAACCCTTGCAGCCATCCTGTGAAGGTTCATTAAGAACAGAAAACTCTGGTGTTGAGAAATGCATCTGAAAGCCATACAGAATCTAGTGGAATACAGAGCTGCTGCCCGCCCCCCACCGCACCCTTGTTCACAATGTCTGGGCCCTCCTCTTCTTCCTGGCCACACTGCCAGGTCACATTTCTCAGTGCCTTGCATCTGGGTGCGGTCATATGGCTACTTCTCACCAAAGGAGTATGAGCAGAAGTGATGTGTGTCACCTCCACCGAGGTATTGAGAGTATGTGTGCCTTCTCTTCACTCACTCACTCACTCACTCACCCATTTTCCTTATAGTCTGATCACTTACAGAATAACCAGCAGAGGCCTCCAAAGCCCTAAGGAATGGTGGAGCCACTCAACAGAAGGGGCCTGGGTCCCTGAATGACTTCACGGAGCAGAGTGCTTCTGCCTACCTGCTCTCGATGGTGGCATGGCTGAGACATGAACTTTCACGGTGTTAGGCCACTGAGATTTAGGGGTTGCTTGTTAGAGCAGCTACCCTACCTGAAGACAATCCACCTGACTCCAAAGCCCATGCCACGACAATCACTGTACCACAAGTCTTTAAGAAAGAGGTAAGATTTCAACAAAGTCATAAAGAGTGAGTAGGAGACATGAGCCTTCAGCTAGAGTTTTCCTTTTATGTTTTGGGAAACTTGTAAGACTCCATTTGAAAAAAGTATTCTGCAATGAAATATAGTTTTAAGCTTACTTGCTAGCTAATCTCTAGGTCCCATTTGGGCCTATTCATGGATTCCACATTGCACTTTTCTGTTGGGTCTCTTTCCAAAAGGCCCATTCTTGTCTTTCTCTCTTGGCTCTACACCCCTGTTTCCTAACCACCAGGGGCCCAGGTTCCCATCCTGTCTTCTAGATACAAGTGTTGCAGGCCCTGCCTTCAAGGAGCTTCCAATCTAGTAGAGACAACAGTAAACACACAGTTATAATGTGGAGTGGCAGGAAGCACAGTGATGGCAGGAAGGAAGCTGAGAAAGACCGTGGACACCAGGCCATGCCATGCTCACCACATCAGGTGAGCAAGAAGGGCAAGTGGGGGTGGGCTTGGGTTAGACAGTGGTCAACAGAGGAAAGAGAATCCTCAAAGGCCCAGAAACTGGTCATAACTGGCCTTGACTCTCAGCCTGAGGAGTCCACACATAATCGTGTGGGCGCCGGGGAGCAGTTGGAGGATCTGAGCATGCAATCAGGAGTCTGGGCTTTAGAAAATTCCCTGTAGATGCAGTGTGGGGGTTGTTTCAGTAAGTTTAGACTGGAGGTGGCTGGCCCAGCCTGGAAGAACCTGAATCTGGCAAGGGATAGTGAGTCGAAGAGAATTCTTTCATGAACTCATCCAGGAGTATTTATATTATGGCGAGTACTGACTTAAGCCTAAGCTTCAAAGAAATAAATAAGAGGTTACATGGGTAAAACTAAGGAGACTGCTCGAAGAGCACCACTGAGTCCTCTGTGATGTCCAGCAAGTGGCTCTGCCTCTGAGGGCAGCCTTCTAAGTGGTGAAGGGCCCTGGAATCCACTTGACCCAGCTCTGACACCTCTCTGCTGGGCAATCTTGAGTAAGTGACTTAATCTCTCTGTGTTGCAGATTCCTGATCTGTTAAATCCTTTTCCTCCTTAAATAGTTCCCATGAGGATTTAACTCAAGAATGAATACAAAGCACAGAGCTAGGTCCACACGAAGCACACAATACAAATCAGAAGTTGGGGTGGCTGCTGATGGTGTCGAGACCATTATTTCTGATCTGTAAAATAAAGGGCCTGGATTTGTTTAGTTCTCCGGCCTATGAATCCCATGAATAATTAACCACCAGCTCCCCAGCCAACAACTCAGAGGCCAAGCTTCTGGCAACAAATTGAAAGCACACAATTCCCAGCCAGGAAGACTGGCTTAGAACACCTCCAAATGACAGCAGGAAATTGTCCGACAATGCGAGGCAAATTATCTCGTAGCCTGCTTTACAATATTAATATTCCTTACGGATTCACACAGAGCCTGTCATGAATTCATCTAAAAATATTCTCAGGAGGGCTATACAAGTACACATAAATAGCACACTTTGCATTGCCTCATCGAGCAGGCCAATGCCCATAAATCTTTCGGGGATTTGTGAGGGCAGTCCACACCACTGAACACACTGGCAGAGTCAGGAAAACGGTATGGAAGTCCTTACCAAAGTGCCCATGGCCAAACTAGGCTCCTTGAAGTAAGAACGACACAAGGACAAAATTCCGCAAGCCCAGTAGTGCCACCTGAAGTCACCTGACTAGCAGAGGTAAGGTCTCCTGTGCAGAAAAAGTGAACGTATCCAGCCTGAGACTGCTCTCCTTGAAGGGTCTGCGGGCAAGGTTGGCCCTAGGGCTGGTGTCGGGAACTTGGATTTCAGGAGGGCTCCCACCATTCCCAGAACTGTTAACAGTGGCTCACAAACCCAGACTATGCAGGGTCTGGTTTATGCTAAACACTGCTTTGTTTCTGGGAGTCAGAGGCTGTGCACAGGCCCAGCAGAGGGTGTCTTGGAGACCAACCTCTAATAAAAACCCTGAACTCAGTGTCTGATGAGCTTCCCCGGTGGACAACCTTCCACATGTGTTGACACACTCGTTGCTGGAGGATTAATGAAGTGACTTCACTGGGTGAGGACTCTGGAAGTTCGCTCTTGGCTTCCTCTGGACTTTGTCCCGTGTGCCTTTTTCCTTTTGCTGATTTGGCTTTGAATTCCTTCCCTGGAGTAAATCCCAGCCCTGGGTGGAGAGGAGTGAGTCCTGACAGGCTGAGTCCTCCTAGTGAATTATCAAACCCGGGGGTGGTCCTGGGGACCTGACACAGCTCCCAGCCCTAAGGACAACATCCAGGTCCCATTCGGACTTGGCTTGATGATTACTCTGCACGTTTGTGGTGGGGTTTTTCTCGCCACTGTGAGTCTCCTGGAGGAGTTCAGTGAACTGACTGGGTGAGAAAAAGGCCTCTGTACCTGAGACACCGGAGTATATTCTACTCCCACAGCTGGCTTCCAGAATGAAAACTAAACCCGATGAAAGAGGACGCATCAATTGCAAGCAATAGTCAGGCAAGTAAGACTTCCAGAGCTTTCTGGGTTCTCCTGCCAACCACTTTTGCAATGTGGCGGGGGGGGGGGGGGGGGGATCCTTTGAGTTTAATTATATAGGAAATGAAGAAAGTAAAGTTTCATTTTCTGTTTGGCCCCCGGCAGGAGCATGAGAATGTGTACCCTCCCAAATATCTTTCTACTTCAAGGAAAATTGGTCCTGGGCCTCTCTCTTCCTAGAACGTTTTTTGAGAGATTGCATAGCTGTGTTTGCAGCGGGGACAGTGTATTCACACGGACATGTCTGTCATTTTTTCTGAAATAACACTTCCCACTCCTTTCTGTAGGTCCTCTGGTTGCCCGGAATAAAAATGATGAGAGTTTTCATTACTGTTCAAATTGCTTATAGCTTCTAAAAATCAGTCTTGAGGCATCAGTGGCTTTCATAGGGCATCTGATCCAATCCAAGTTCAGGGTGATGGTTTTGAGCACTGGTTCTGGAATAATTTATTTATAGAAATGGAATAAAACCCCCAGCCTGCAGATGGGGCCACTGGAAGGATTAAATGAAGGCGTGTAGCCCCTAGCATGATGTCCAGCCCGCAATAGGCACTTAGTAAATCTCAGTGCCTCTCTCCGACTGATGGGAAACAATGTTTCTAGTTTCTAGTTGGGTTTGTTCCCACCAGCAGTCCTGACTGCATGCCTTGCTGGGCTAACCCATCCTCTCTGTTCACTCCATCTGGCTGCAGCAAGCACTGCCCCCAGCCCTCAACACAGAGCTTCCACAAGCCCCGATGGGGCCGTGGTCCCTTCTCTACTAGGTTCAACAAAGGCATTTCCCCCAGAGAAGCTTTACAAACCGGGGAAAACTCTGAGCCAAAGCTGCAGGCTTCTGAACTCCAATCAGCTGGGGTCCTGAGGGGATGGAACAGGCCCCGTGGCACCCACAGTCTAGAACACACAGACACCAATACCTCCAGGCCGGGAAAGGTCCCTCCTCCTATCAGCCAGCAGCTCTGCCGGCCCTGATTCAACCCAAACCAAACCATGACTCACAACTCCCACTATAAACAATGCAGCAGCATCTTACACTGGACGAAAACTGGGAACAAACAAAGAGACCCATATTTGGAAGATAGGACAGCCACATGACGCCACAGAATACACTATCCGAGATCCTGGTGATGGGGGATTTTCAAGAACATGGAAAAATGCTTACAATATAAATATTAGGCCAAAAAAAAAAGATATAAAACAGCAGATTTGGATGCTCTGGAAAACAGAATAGATTTAGAAAAGGGCTTAAAAATGGCCTCTGGGGGGGCGGAGCAAGATGGCGGAGGAGTAGGAGACCTGGATTTCGTCTGGTCTCAGGAATTCAGCTGAATAGGGATCAAACCATTCTGAACACCTACGAACTCAACAGGAGATCGAAGAGGAGAGTAGCAACAACTCTCTGAACAGAGAAGTGGCCACTTACTGGAAGGTAGGACGTGCGGAGAAGTGAATCCGAGGCGATATTCGGGAGGA
>NW_027397066.1:6756177-6833419 GCF_003265705.2 Callorhinus ursinus
GGTGGGAATGCAAGCTGGTGCAACCACTCTGGAAAACAGTATGGAGGTTCCTCAAACAGTTGAAAATAGAGCTACCATACGATCCAGCAATTGCACTACTGGGTATTTACCCCAAAGATACAAATGTAGGGATCCGAAGGGGTACGTGCACCCCAATGTTTATAGCAGCAATGTCCACAATAGCCAAACTGTGGAAAGAGCCAAGATGTCCATCGACAGATGAATGGATAAAGAAGAGGTGGTATATATACACAATGGAATATTATGCAGCCATCAAAAGGAATGAAATCTTGCCATTTGCAACGACGTGGATGGAACTGGAGGGTGTTATGCTGAGTGAAATAAGTCAATCAGAGAAAGACATGTATCATATGACCTCACTGATATGAGGAATTCTTAATCTCAGGAAACAAACTGAGGGTTGCTGGAGTGGTGGGGGTGGGAGGGATGGGGTGGCTGGGTGATAGACATTGGGGAGGGTATATGCTATGGCGAGTGCTGTGAATTGTGTAAGACTGTTGAATCACAGATCTGTACTTCTGAAACAAATAATGAAACATATTTTAAGAAAAAAGAAAAAGAAGAAGATAGCAGGAGGGGAAGAATGAAGGGGAGTAAGTCAGAGGGGGAGACGAACCAGGAGAGATGATGGACTCTGAAAAACAAACTGAGGGTTCTAGAGGGGAGGAGGGTAGGGGGATGGGTTAGCCTGGTGATGGGTATTAAAGAGGGCACAGTCTGCGTGGAGCACTGGGTGTTATGAACAAACAATGAATCATGGAACACTACACCCAAACAAATGATGTAATATATGGTGATTAACATAACAATAAAAAATTTAAAAAAATGGCCTCTGGGCGGGGCTGAGGTTGTGACTCTCTTCTTCAGACACAGGCTACCACCCATGAGGGGGCAGCCTCGGGCCAGCTCCTCGGTCTCCCTCCTTCAGTCCCCTTCATTTGTGCAATGGGATTATTACCTCAGTGTCTGCGATGTGGGTTGCTGTAGAAATGAGAAATACAGAAAGTGTTTCATAGCAATAGTTTTATTATTAAATCATTAAATTTGTGCTGTTTGCTTTTGCTAATAGAAGCCTGTGTGGCTTAGACCACAACTGAGACAAGGTGGGCGGGGGGGAAGACAGAAAGAGAGAGAAGAAAGAAAAAAATTCAAAAAACGAAACCGAAAGACCTTGAGATTTAAAAATCAAAGGCAGTCTCGTTCCACGCTTAAATTAACCAGAGATACCTGCTTCATCAAATTAATGGCCAGGTGTTCCTGTAATGACAAGACGCACGGGTTTCTCCTGTAACCTCAGCAGTCTCCTGCCAAGATGCCGAGCCCCGCTGCACCTCCCTGTGAGCCCGTCCAGCACCGATGTCTCTGAGGCCATCCACACTCCTCTCGCCCCGCCAGGTTCCCCCAGAGCAGGCCTGGGGCCATACGGAGGCGCCCTTCCCTGGGTCTCTGCTTCCCTCACGGTGCTGGGGCTCCCAGAACAGTCATTAAAACAGCAACATGCGGTGGGATTACTTGAAAGAACCAGCACTCGCTTCTGGATTCTCTGTCCGCTGGTTCACCGGAATCCTTCCTTTGACCAGCATCTAACATTTGCAGCTAATTGGGGCAGCTCTGCTCTTGTAGAGAGAATGATTTTAATCTTTGTCCCCGCTTGTTTACCTGCCCTTAGGGGAGAGGGAAAGGATGAAATACACCATTTCTGCTGGGAACTCATGGGGAGTCAAATTAAGCGTTCTGCTGAAGCCCTGGGCTTAAATACAGGAGCCCCCCACCCTTATCCACTGGGCATGCATTCCAAGATACCCAGTGGATGCCCGCAATCACAGATAGTACTGAACCCTAGATCTACTATGTTTTTTCTTCCATCTATGTACCCATACCGATGATGAGGTTTAATTTCTAAATCAGGCACGGTAAGAGATTAACAATAACAATAACGAAGTAGAATAATTATAACAATACACGGTAATAAAAGTTATGTGAATGCAGCCTCACGCTCATGAGGCCTTGCTGTATTTAGTAGTACTGTGATACTGTTCTTGCATTTCTTTCTCTTGTGACAATGTGAGATGATAAAATGCCTGGGTGGGGAGATGAGGTGTGGTGAGCGACAGCGGCACCGTGACGTAGCGTCAGCCCCCCCTGACCTTCGAAGATACATCAGGAGGAAGATCATCTGCTTCCAGGACACAGCTGATCGGGGGCAACTGACACCATGGAAAGTGGACCCACGGATTGGGGGGGGAGGGGCTACTGTACTGACACCAGGGGGGACAAACTCTGTCTCCCGTCCCAAGAGAAGACCAAACATCACCCACTCAGAAACCAATGGAACAGTGAGTAGTTCGTTATAAAAGCCAAACCATTCACTGTTAACTTTTGTTGGATTCTGGTTTTGTTTCAATTAAGTCCTAATGGACAAGGTATGGGAGTGGGGTAATAAGTTAGAGCCCAAAGTTCTCAGTTTTCATTCTTCCTTTCTCACTCCTGCCTGCTGTCATTCACTAGTTCATTTGACAAACGTCTTTGAGCATTTTCATGTTGAGAATATACATGTGTACGATATACATCACATGTATACAGTTGGATAATTAAGAATTCGGCTGGCCTTTGGCCCTGTGCTTGGAAAATAGCCTCTAAACCCTTGGGATTTCCTGAGTGATAGGAGTGTCTTTGTTATTCATGGTGGGCCTGATCAGCCCCCACCTGGAAATTTATGCAAAAAAGATAATTCAGGTGAGGGGCTGACCCCACTGGAAAGACCAACCAGGTCATCAGAGGCTTGGGGCTTCACACCAGGTGACATTAGCCCTACCTCCAAGAAGGGAAGGGGGCCTGGGGATTGACTCAATCAGTCATGCCTATGTAAGGAAACCCCGGTAATAAGTCTGGACACAGAGGCTTGGGTGAGTGTCCGTAGGGGACAGTACTCTGTGCATACTGTTATACATCCATCCACTGGGAGGCTCATGCATCCTACCTCTGCAGAGAAAAGACCAGAAGCTTAGTGTTTCAAACCCCCAGACCTCACCCTATGAGTCTCTTCTTTTGGCAGATTCTGATTTGTATCTTTTTTGCTATAATAAAACCATAATAAAACTGTAGTTGTTACAGCTTTTCTGAGTGCTGTGCACTGTTCCAGCAACTTATCAAAACTGAGAGAGTAGTGGGAACTCTCCAGTTTGCAAGAAGTATGGAGTGGCCCTGGGATCCCCGAGCTTATAGCTGGTGTCTGACGTGAGGCCTTTAGAGAACTGTGCTCTTAACTTCGAACTTGGCCTACCTCTGGGTAGTCAGCATCTGAAATCATCCACAGACCTTTGCACCAGGAGCTCCCCTGGGCACTGGGGAAAGACAAGGACCAAGATCACGTGGAATGACACTTGGACCTGTAGAATCCTGTCTGCTGTGCTTTTGCTAATCCTCCAAGCACTTGCCTGAACTATAGGCCAGGAATGAGCAAACGGGTGCCCAGTGTTCATTTTCCATCCTCGGAATCAGCCCTTAAGTGTTCCTCCTGCCCACCTTCCTGTCTGTTCTCCCAGCCCCAGCAGTCTCTGTGTGCTTTCTCATTTCCACTGTCACCCATGGTTCTATCCAACACACTCATTTAGTTCAACGTTGGTCCTTCTTGGTGACTCTTCTTAATGTCCACTGCAGTGGTCATCCTGCTCGAGGTTGGCCACTCTCTGAGGCCCCTTGCGTGTGCTTGTGGGCCAGCAGGATGAGCCCTCCAGTTTGGTTGCACCTGATGCCCCTCCGGTTTGGCTACACCCGAGCTCCATCCCCTTTGGTTCCACCCTCATCTTTGTGGGAACTCTTGGGACTAGAGCCTGGGCTCTGGATTGTCCACTCAGGCTCACACCTTGTAGTTCCTTAGAATACTGCTTCCAGAATCTTCCTGTAGGTTCTCCAGACAATACCCATAAGCAAGAGGAATTTTGACTCGTGCTCTGGGTTGACACATGACCTCACCCAAGACACATCAACTCTGCCTTCCCAAACATGGGCACCCACCTTGGCTCCCAACAACAACCCCAGGAACCCAGAAACTCCCATCCTGCCTCTGACACCCCCATCCAGCCTTCAGTGGCCTCTCAGGTGGGAGCCAGGCACTGGGCACCCTCAGGCATCAAGGGTAAATCTCCCACCACAACTCTGGCAGCCTGACTACTGTAGCGGTACTAATGAAGCAGACCTCAGGCAAGCAGTATTCTCCTGCTAAAGGTCAAGGCTTAAAATGGCACAAATCTGAGGCCATTCACCAGGTTTCAGATTGGCATCTTTAGTTTGCATGCATGACTGCTTGAAAATTTCAGGCATCATGTTACTTTTGATTTGTGTGTAAATTAGCCCTGGATTATGTGCATTCTTTTACAAAGGCATGGAATGGTTTAGATAGGTAGATAGATAATAGATATAGATAGATAGATAGATAGATAGATAGATAGATAGATAGACAGATAAACAGACTGATGGACTACAGGTAAAATAGGAGATAAATAAGTAGATAGAAAAAAAGAAAAGTAGATTGATTGGATGGATGGATAGATATGGACAGATACAACTATGCCAATTAGAATTAGTCATTGGAAAGAGAAAAGACAAAGGCTTAGACACGTAGCAATAAATGGACACAAGAAAAAAATATTCAGAAACATAGCATCTGTGGGAAAACTCACCACTCATGGGTTAATTGTTCATAAAGCCAGCCAGCTCTCCGAGGTCCTAATGACCCCAGCATCTATAGGAGCCTCACTCCTTTCCTAGAACCTTGAGCACAGAGTTTAGCAAACAACGGCCCAGTTGGCTACATCTGGCCCGCTGCCTGTTTCGGTAAATAAAGTTTTATTGGAACACAGCCACACCCATTCATTTATTTATTGTCTCATTGCTGCTTTCTCACTGCATAGACAGAACTGAGTAGTTGGGACAAAGACCTTGTAGCCTGCTAAGCCAAATGTCTACACAAGCTCCAGCAGATCAGCTTGATGGAGCAGAAAGAAGATAAAGTTGAGAAGTAGACAGACCTGAGTTCACATCCCCATCTGTGTGAATGGGGCTGAGGGGGCACTAGAATTTTTACACAGAACAGTTGGCAATTTGGTTGAGGGTGAGGGTGCCTGCCAGACGGTCCTTTGCCATCTTGTACCTATGCCATCTGGGGGAAGAAAGAACTGAGGAACCTTCTGGAATGTCTTCAAGGGCTAGGCCTCACGTGGCTTATATTCACTTCTGCTCATATTGTCCAAAGCTGGCCAAGGACCCTCATGGATGCATAAGGCCCCTGGGTGTTCTCTTCCAAATGGGGCATGGACAGGATGTACATTCATCAAGAGTGACTGTCTTGAGGGGAAACCAATGGAAATTTGGGGAGTGGGGGGGTTAAAGGGCCTCCCAACCCACCCCAGGAACTTGGACACATTAACTTCCCCGGGCCTCAGGTTCCTCATCTATGGAAGGGGGTTAGTTATGGTGCCCTCGCAGGATTGTAACGAGAATGAAATCAGATGCTCTGCAAACTGTTTCTAACATGGACAGGCATAGTCAGTGCTCAGAGGTGGGAATCATTTCCATTATCAGCATTCCAGAAAGCTCCCAAATATCTGGAGAGAGAGAGAAGCACCGAGCATTTGTGCAGCTGCGGCTGGGCAGTGGCCAGAGCCAATTTCTGCTACCATGTGCATTATTCAAGTCGTGAAATTCTGCCTTACCTGGTGGTACCCAGCCATGGCCTGCAGGCCCTCTGTGCTCCCCCTGACCACCACCTGCACCCCAATTATCCCACCACTGAGGAGGCAAAGCTGGTTGGCAGGGGCTGCGGGGCCCTGTGTCATTGCTAAGCCAGTGTCCCTTCATGTGGGTCAGTGTCCCTGTGTCCCCACTGTGACTTATTTTCATCAGCAGCCCCCCATGGCAGCCTCTGTCTGCCATCTCTGTGGGCAGACACCCCCACCCCCAATATCTGCATCTCGTGCAAACAGGGACCACTTCCTTCTTCCACAATGCCAGAGCCCTGATGAAGATTGGCTCCCACACAAAAAATATCCCTAGGCATGGGCCCTTCCCACTTGCATTAAGTCGCACACCCTGGGGTCTCTGTCATCCTGGGCTCTTAGACCCTGGGCCTGCCCGCTTACCCCTCCCCAGGCCCACTGCAAAGGGCAGAGAGTGTGAAGCGATCCCTGGACATGGGCTGAGCTCCTCCACCAGGCCTCCTTTGTTCCAACAGCCACTCACTAGGGGTTTGTCACTGCCCCCCTGCAGCAGTGCCATTTGCAGGGGCTTGCGGTGGTTCCCACCCTGGGAGGGCCTCCCAGGCTGAGCCCCCTCAGCCCTGCTCTGGTGCCCAAAGGCTGGGAAGTGCTAGCTTGTATTCCTGTTCTGGCCCCTGCAACCCAACTTGGGCTGGCCCTGGCCCCCTTCCCAGCCTCCTCCCCATCCACCCCTGAGAGCCTGCTGTCTAGCTCCCCAACTCATCACCATTCCCAGAAAGCCCTGCACTCTCCCTCAAGGCGTGGCAGGGCCCCCTGCCCTCCCCAGATAGAATAACGTCCTTCTCTGGCCCTGGGTTCATATCTCTGTGCAGCACATCTTGTCACTGCTGCTGGTCTTGAGAAGAAGGACATGTGTCCTTTTGTCTTGCCACCCCCAAGCCCTAACGACATAATACAAGCAAGGCGAACACTCAGCATGGGTGCGGGGGGATTTACTGCCTACCTACCCTCTCTGCGTTTGAGTAGCAACATGACTGAGACATGAAACGTGAGGTAGGACCTGTGGCACACCTTCAGACAGAGCACAAAAGGGGATTCCTGACCCCAAGGCTGCATGGGAATGGGGAGGGGAGAGCTTGGGGACTGGCCTGGCCAGTACGAAAGTAGTCCTTCACTTCTCTTCTGGTTCACGCTGGTCAGCTGTAGCGCCCTGTTCGAGGACAGCCCCTAGGAAGTAGGGGTCAAGGGCAGGATTCAGGTATTTATAGGTCCCTAGTGGTGATACCATCCCAATACCATCAGAACTGGTCCCCAAAACTCCAGAGTTGCCATAAGTAAAGCCCACACAGCCATTCAGGTGGCAGGTGTCACAGGTAAACAGCCCACTGGGCTCGTTGTGGGTCCTCTTGGCCTTCCCCATAGTCATCTTTTGCCTTAGTTTACCATCCCGAGGCTCCCCCATTGCTGCACTTCTGGGGACTGGCAATGGTGGACAGTGAAGGGGTCAAAATGGCACAGGTCTAGGATTCAGATAGATTTGAGTGTGACCACAGCTCTGCCACCTCTAGCTGTGTGACCTTGATCAAGTTGCATAAACTCTAAGCCTCTGGTTCCTCATCCATGACGTGGGTATGACACATCAACAACTAAGTGCTATGGACTGAATGGTGATCTCCCCAAATTCATATATTGAAGCTCTACCCCTCAGTGTGAATGTATCTGGAGCTGGAGCTTTGGGGAGGTGGTTAGGGTTGGATGAAGTCCTAAGGAGGGGGCCCTCATGGTGGGGTTGGTGACCTTATTAAAAGAAACATCAGAGAGCTTGCTTGCTTATTGTCTCTTCCACGGGGGGACATGGTGAGAAGGCAGCCATCTGTGAGCCAGGAGGAGGGCTCCCACCAGGAATCGACCATGCCAGCACCCTTATCTAAGATTCCAACCTCCCTAACCATGAGAAATAGAAGTCAGTTGTTTGAGCTTCCCAGTCTGTGATATTTTGTTACAGCAGCCTGAGCAGACTAATACATTAGTATGTCTATGAGAATTTCTATGTGCCCAACATGCAGCATTTTATTGCAGAGATGACAGGCTGGTGATCAACTCTGTGTTGCCCCTCAATGGTGGAGAGTAGAGCTTGGGAGGCAGTTAGGGGTGACCCTTCCCAGCCCCCTGTATCTAGGCAGGCTGGGCACTGCACTGCATTTAGGGCTCTCTTGGCCCCTCTAAAATGTCCCCAAAGCCTGAGGACACCAGGCTGAAAATGCCTCACACTGTCACAATGACTGAATAGCTTGCTGAGCATGCTAGCCACAAAAGTAGAGCCACAACATTCCAAACAAGACATCTCATGGTGTGAATCTGGCTGGTACAGAAAAAGACCTGATTAAAAACATGTCCAATGACCAGGAAACCCAAAGTGTTTACCTAAAACTGGACATTGGCAATGCCCGAGAGGATAAGCTCTGAAGTCAGACTGGCCAGGGTCATACCTGGCACCCAATTATTGTGTGCCCATGGGCAAGCCAAGCTAGTTACCAGTATGCATCAGTTTTCTCATCTCTAAAATGGGGATAATGATGAAACACACCTCATAGGGTCGTCATGAGGATGCACAGTGCGAATGCATGGAAAGTGCCTGAAGGAAGGGCTGGCACCTAACGTGATTTTTGTGTGTGTGTTGTTACTGATGTTGTCATAAAATTTATTTTTAATATTATGAAATTGAAAATCCACCCTGATCATGCGTAGATCTTCAGAAATCTCCTCCTCTCCTGAATTAGAAGTGTGGCTTATCAAACCCTCTTCAATCAGTTTATCGTCTCTCCCATTCAATACCTCCAAGCTCTGGACCCTTCCGTTCTTCCCACGGAAATAAAGATTTTTTTCCTAAAAGACAAGTCATATCGACCCTACGTCACGAACATGCCATGGCTCCCCAGTGCCCATAGACTAAATCTCAATCTGCAGCTTAAGATTTGAGGCCCTTTGCTTCTGGCTCTACTCTGCTTTTCTACCTTTTATTCCATCCCATCCCCCTATTTCGCCTGGGTACCAGCACATCACACCTCTACTAACTATTCCCAACATGTCAGCATGTCATCATGGCCAGGCCTTTGGATATGCTTCAGCTCTCTGCCTCTCCCCCTGATGCCCATGGAAATCCTACCCACCTCTCATGAATCAGCTCAGATGCCATGTTGCCATCCCTGATTCCCAAAATTAAACACCTGGTAGGCCCTCAGTAAATAGTTGTTAAATGAGACTTCTGGTTTCTAGACCAGCATGTAAAAATCTTGGCAGTTGCTACTCTGTCCTAACAAATAAAAAGCTGAATGAATTGAAAAATCAACAACTCTTAGATCAATCAGAGAAATGAGGTCATAGGGCAAACCATTGGCCTGAAAATTCAAGAGACAGACAGGCAGATGCAGAGAATCACAACCTACCAGAACAAAAAACCCAGAGTAGAAACCCCTGCAGGAGGCAGCACTAGGGTAGGAAAACCTGAACTGTGATTGACAAATTGCTGGAGGCTCAGTGTGAACATGGCTCAGAGTTACAAACTCCAGGGATGCCCCGTCACGGCCCCTACAACACAATTTTGTGTGTTTTACCACCAGGAGCTCTACCAGATCCTCCCAGTAAATATCCAAGAAAAATCCCCTCACATTTCCAGCAGGGGAGAGGAAAAGAACCATTCTGAAATACATCAAAGCATGCTGTTCTTTGCAAGGCCTGCCCCCAGGAGAAGTAATTTTACCTGAGCTTAATCTCCCTGCTGGAGTTTTATCAGAGCCTAACCTACCTGGGTGAAGGGAAATACCCATCTGCAGCCCCCTCCAGCCATCCTGTCTAAGGAGGGAGTGAGCAGGACCTGAGAGGCACTGGTAAAGTTCATGGTCCAGGGTTACCGGCTGACCAAAAGACTGAGACCTTATCATAAGACTGTAGTATGCTTCTTCTCCCTTTATGCCTTACATTACTAGAGGTCTGTTTACTGCATTTCCTTTTGCCCAGTACATCATTCCATCTTTCAAAAAAATTACAAGACATACTAAAAGGTAAAAATCAGTTTGAAGAGAGTAAACAAGCATCAGAACCAAAATCAGATACAGCAGGAATGCTGGACTTATCAGACCAGGAATTTTTTTAATTGGTTAATATGCTCAAGGCTTAATTGGAGAAACTAGACAGCATGCAAGAACAGATGAACAATGTAAGCACAGAGATGGCTATCCTATGAAAGAATCAAAAAGAAATGGTAGAGATCAAAAACACTTTATCGGAAGGGGCACCTGGGTAGCTCAGTCAGTTAAGCATCCGACTCTTGGTTTCTGCTCAGGTCACCATCTCAGGGTCATGAGATCAAGCCCTGCATCGGGCTCCATGCTCATTGTGGAGTCTGCTTGTCCATCTCCCTCTGTTCCTCCCCCTGCTCACTCACTCTCTCATAAATAAAATCTTTTTAAAAACAAACAAAAACACTGTAACAGAAATGAAGAATGGACCAAAAAAACAAAGAGAAAAAAGACTGAAAAAAAAAATAGAACAGAAATGCAAGAACTGTGGGAAAACTACAAAAGGTGTAATATACACACAGTGGGAACACCCAGAAGAAGGGAGAGAGGTGGGAAAAGAGGAAATATTTGAGGCAATAATGACTGAGAATTTCCTCAAATTAACGTCAGACACTAAACTGCAGATCCAGGAAACACCAAACAGTATAAATGCTTTAAAAAAAAAAATTACACTCAAGCATATCATATTCAAACTTTAGAAAATTAAAGATTAAAAATAAAAAAAACACCTCTTGAAAGAAGCCAGGTCAAAAAGTGCATACTTCAGACAAAAGATAAAAATCACACCCAACTTCTCCTCAGAAACCATGCTAAGAAGAGAGTGAAATAAAATACTCAAAATGCTGAGAGAAACAAACAACCCACCAACCTAGAATTCTGTACCCTGCAAAATTATCCTTCAAAAGTAAATGACAAGTAGAGACTTTTTCAGACAAACATCGAGGGAATTCGTTGTCAGTAGATCTGCCTTGCAAAAAAACATCAGAAGAAGTTTTTCAGAGAGAGGGAACCTGATATTGCTCAGAAACTCAGATTTCCACAAAGAGAAGAGCATAGGAGAATGAATAAGTAAAGGTAAAATGAAAACTTTTTTCTTTTTTTTTAAGATTTATTTATTTACTTGGGGAGGAGGGGCAGAGGGAGAGGGAGAGAGAATCTCTCTCTCTCTCTCTTTTTTTTTTTTTGTCTCTTAGGTAGGTTTCAATAGAAATCTTGAACAGCTAGGGGGAAAAAACGATAGCCTTAATGATTGGGTCAGTAATAGAACACGACAAAAACACCAGAAATTTCCGCACATACTTTCCTATCACAAGTCTAGTCAGAAAGAAATACATCGATAAAGAAGACAGAATGTTTAAGAAAATAATTTACAAGGGAAATTCTATATTACTTTCTCAGTTCTAAAATACCATCTTCCCTTTAAAAAATTTAAGACTGAATGACAGATTATTTCCTTTACTGTTGCAAATACTGCAAGTTTATCAGCCAAGAGGTAAGTATCAATGTAATTTTCCTTTAAGTTTGAACACATGAGGGAGCAATAAAACAAATTATAAGCCTCATTTGACCTGATCTTATAAAAAGTCACTCCAGCTGGTCTTCAGTCCTGCTCTATCTGCAGAGAGATTTCCAGGACAGGTTTGTGTCATTCAGTCCATCCACAATACGTTGGATACGGTAGTCCGTAGTAACTGCCAGGATACCACACTGTATTCTGGGCTGCTTGACTGGCGTTTGGCTTTATATTTCAAAAGTACCTCCTTTGTGAATAGTCCTCTCCAGGGGGACCAGGAGGAGGGACATGGCCTCTCTGGTAAACGTTCTGGTTCTGTGAAAATTTTCTTACTGACTGCTGCAAATCCTGGGTCTGGGTGTGGAAATGCCGAGAAGGTACCGGGTAACCTTGGGTCTGATGTAGGTTATACCAATGTCCTTGGTTAACAGACTTAATAGTGGTGTGGACTCGTTCCATCATATGTGTTGCATCTTCAAAACCACTTGATCTGGATACACTGGAATTCCAATTCTTTCTGATGGGACCTTTCTGAAGGTCTTCAATGTAGTTTTGTCTTTCCAAGCAATGTCCGCGGCACCTATTGAATAATTCAATTGCATCATCTGGCCTCATGCCTTGAACATCAATCAAATATCTGCAGATGAGATAGGCAGTCCTGTTTAAACCATGGGTACAATGAACACCAATGAGTTTGTCGTTATCTTTATTTTCTTTTAAAAACTCATTAACAGCATATTTGAATTTAAAAACAGTGTCATCATCAGGCACCTGATGCCCAATTGTATAAATTTTTAAGTAAGGAATAGTTTCTGGTAAGTCCTCTGGTTTATAATAGCAGTAAGTATAAGTTAAATCAATAATTAGTCCAAGTTCCTCATTCTGTTTTTGGATTTTGTTAAAAAGATCCAAGCGTGAAAAACGTTCTTCTGGAGCAAGGTTCTTTTCAAAACTCTTTTTCAAAGGAACTTTGAAAGCAATGAAACGAGTCCCAGGCATCCGTTGTCCAACTGGGAGGTAGTCTTTCCACCTTTCCGGGACGTGGTTTCCGCACTTCTTCTTGGCTGAGCTACATCCAGAGAACACCTGTCCCTGGCCCCAGCCGCCGCGGGCATGATGCCACTGGCTCATCTGGGCCCCAAGATGCCGCCCACCCAACGGCAAGAGCGACAAAGCTGTCAGCCCAGGGCCCTCGGTGCCAATGAGAATTTCTGAGAAATTCTGAGAATTTCCTCAAATTAACGTCAGACACTAAGGGAGGGAGAGAGAATCTCAAGCAGACTCCATGCAGAGCACAGAGCCTGAAGCAGCGCTCAATCTCACAATCCAGAGATCACAACCTGAGCCAAAACCAAGAGTCAGACACTTAACCAACTGAGCTACCCAGGTGCTCCTTTTTTCTTATTCTTAATTAATCTAACAGGTAACGGTTTGTTCAAAATAATAACAGCAGCAATGTATTTGGTTATCTATATAATATGCTTATGTGCAAGTGAAATGAATGACACAGGGGTGTGGAGGAATTAGAAATATTTTGTTATTATAAAGTACTAACATTACCTGTGATGTAAGGTAGTATTATTTGTAAGTAGTCTTGGATTAGTTGAAAATGTATATCATAAACTCTCTGGCAACCACTAAAGAAAGTTTAAAAAAAAAAAGAGGTAAATGGATATGAAAGGAAAAGAGAAAATGGAACCATGTAAAATGCTCAGTTAAAACCACAAAAGGCAGAAGAAGTGTGGAAGACAAAAATGGGAACAAAGAAAAAAGGCAACAAATAGAAAACAGTAACAGAGAGTTAGATACTAATCCAACTATATCAATAATTACATCAAGTGTCAATGGACTAAATATGGCAATTAAGACAGATTGTCAGAGTGGATCAAAAAATAAGGCCCAGCTATATGTTGTCTACAAGAAACCCACTTAAAATATAAAGACACATACAGATTAAAAGTACAGGGAAGGAGAAAGATATACCATGCTGACATGAATCAAAGGAAAGCAGTAATAACTATATTAATTTCAGACAGGAGATACTTTGACAAGGAGAGTTAACAGGGAAAAAGAGGGGCATTGCATACTGATAAAGGGACCAATATTCCAAGAACATATAACAAGACTTAATGTGTATGTGCCTAGGGGTGCCTGGGTGGCTCAGATGGTTAAACATCTGCCTTCAGTTCAGGTCATGATCCCAGGGTCCTGCGATTGAGCCCCACATCGGGTTCCTGGCTCAGCGGGGAGCCTGCTTTTCCCTCTCCCTCCGCTTGTGCTCGCTCTCTCTATCTCTGTGTCTCAAATGAATAAATAAAATCTTTTAAAAAAATGTGTATGTGCCTAACAACAGAGCATGAAAATACATAAAGCAAAAGCTAATAAAATTGTAAGGAAAAATAGATGAATCACTATTATAGTCAGAAACTGAAACACCCCTCTGCCAGAAATGGACAGATCCGGCAGGCGGAAAATCAGTGAGGACATAACTGAACTCAACAATTCAACCATCATCCAACTGGATACAATGGACATCTATAGTCTACCTCATCCAACAGCAGTAGGATATACATTCTTCTCAGGCTCACATGGACATTCAGTAAGATAGACCACATTCTGGGCCATAAAACAAACTTTATCAAATTTAAGAGAATATAAATCATACACTGCGTGGTCTCATACCATAATGGAATTAAACTAGAAATCAGTAACAGAATATAGCTGGAAAATCCTAAAATACTTGAAGATTAAAACAACACCCCTCTTAATAACACATGGATCAAAGAAGAAATCTCGAGAGAAATTTTAAAATAAAGCAATTTAAAAGAAAATGAAAATATTAGTCATCAAGATTTGTGGGATGCAGCAAAAGTAGTGCTTAGAAGGAAATGTATAGCATTGAATGAATATATTAGAAAAGATGAAAGACTTAAAATCAGTAAGTTTCCATCTTAGGAGACTAGAAAAAGAAGAGCAAATTAAATTCAAATAAGCATTATCCTGGAAGTCCTAGCTAATGCAATGAGACAATAAGAGGAAACAAAAGATAAAGATATACATATTGAGAAAGAAGAAATAAAGCTGTCTTTGTTCATAGAAGACATAGTCATCTATGCAAAGTTTGATAGAATTGACCAAAAAAATTCCTGGAACTAAGAAGCGACTGATTGTAGCACAGTTACAAGATAACAAGATGTATATAAAAGTCAATCGCTTCCCTATATTACAGCAATGAAAGAATGGAATTTTAAATAAAAAATATTACCATTTACATTAGCACTAAAGAAAATGAAACACTTAGGTATAAAGCTAATGAGTTATGTGGATATCAACAAACTGATTCTACAATTTACATGGAGAAGCCAAAGACCCAGAATAGCCAACTCAACATTGAAGGAGAACAAAGATGGAGGACTGGCGCCATCCTACTTTGACTTTTGATAAAGCTACAGTAATCAAGACAGCATGGTATTGGTGAAAGAACAGACAAGTAGGTCAATAGAAAAGAACAGGGAGTCCAGAAATAGACCCACATTAATATAGTGAACTGATCTTTGCTAAAGAACAAGGGCAATACAATAGAGCAAAGAGGGTCTTTTCAACAAATGGTGCTGGAACAATAGATACACACACACACACACAAAGAATCCAGACACAGACTTTATACCTTTCACAAAAATTAACTCGAAATGGGGCACAGACCTAAATGTAAAACACAAAACTATAAAACTCCTAAAAAACAACATAGAAGAAAATCTAGATGACCTTGGGCATGGTGGTGACTTTCTAGAGACAACACCAAAGGCACAATCCATGAAAGAAATCACTGATGAGCTGGACTTCAATAAAATTAAAAACCTCTGCCCTGGGAAAGACGGTGTCATGAGAATGAGAGGACAAGACACAGCCTGGGAGAAAATATTTGCAAAAGATGCATCTGATAAAGAACTGTTGCCCAAAATATGCAATGAACTCTTAAAACTCAACCAAAATGACACAAGTAATCCAATTAAAGAATGGGCAAAAGATCTGAACAGACACCTCACCAAAGAAGATATACAGATAGCAAATAAGCACATGAAAAGATATTCCTACTTCTCAAAAAACATAAGAAAAAGTATTCAATGTCATATGTCATTAGGGAATTACAGTTAAAACAAAGAGATACCAGGACATGCCTGTTAGAATGTCCCAAATCCAAAGCACTAAGGACACCAAATGCCGGTGAGAATGGGGAGCAATGGGAACCTTCATTCATTGCTCCTGGGAATGCAAAACAGTGTGGTCACTTAGGAAGATGGTTTGTCAGTTTCTTACAAAACTAAACATACTCTTTACATATGATTCAGCAATCATGCTTCTTGGTATTTACCCAAGTGAACTGAAAACTTCTGTCTACACAAAAACCTGCACATGGATGTTTATAGCAACTTGACTCATAGTTGTCAAAACTTAGACACAATCAAGAAGTCCTTCCGCAGATGAGCGGCTCAAGACACAGGTCCACCCAGACAATGGAATATTATTCAGCGTTAAAAAAACAAATGAGGTTTTGAGCCAAGTACAGACATGGAGGAAGGAAGCTTAAGTACATAAACTGAGTGAAAGAAGCCAGTCTGAAAAGGTCACATACTGTATGATTCCGACTGTATGACATTCTGGAAAAGCAAAACTATGAAGACCGTAAAAAGATCAGTGGTTGCCAGGGGTTAGTAGGGAGGGAAAAAGGAATAGGGAAGAAATCTGGATTTCTGGGGCAATGACACTGTTTTGTAAGATACCACAATGGTGGGTACCTGTCATTCTACATTTGTCAAAACTCCTACAATACACAACACCAAGGGTGAACCGTAAGTGTAACCCTTGGACTTTGGGTGAAGATGATGAATTGAGGCAGGTTCACTGATGACAACAAATGTACCTCTGTGGTGCAGGAGGTTGATAGTGGGGGGAAGTGGTGCACCGGAGGGACAGGGATACGGGGGGATTCTCTGTACTTTCCGCTCAGTTTTACTGTGAACTGCCTTAAAACTGCTCTAAGAAATAAAGTTTATTAATTAAAAAAAGATTTAAATGGATAAACGACAGAATTCCTCCTTCTTCCTGCTCCCACAGTTGTGGCATGAACTTATATTTTTCCTCGTACATCATTGGATTCAAGGTTCAAGTTTCACAGGGCCTTTTGCTCTAAAAACCATGAGTGCGAAGGTTCTCTACCCTCTACTGGAGTTTCTGCTGAACCGTCAAGATAAAGCAAGAGTGTCAGCTTCCAATCTTCTTTTAAAGACAAGTATGGACAACTCAGATCCCCATGTCAGGATGATGTCACAATGACAAAGTCAAAGCCACTGCAGGAGTTCGGGGAGGCCATCTCAGCCCCTGGCTTTCAAATTGGTCTTAGCATCAGAATCCAGTTTTCAAATGAACTTACATAGAACCCTCCAAATATACAAGAGTTAATAGAGTAAAAAAAAAAAAAAAAAACCAGAACTGTCCTGGCACCTGATTCTAACACGTTTCATTTCCTAACACAGTCATTATTCCTTCCGGCTCATCAACTGAGAAATACGATAGACGCCCCTCCTATATTATTGTCCAAATAGCTGGTGACAATGCTGAACAGGACAGGGCTCAGTAGCATGATTTGGAAACTTCTCTTTCCTTTCGCGTATACAGACACATTGGCAAAATGTAATGATGTAATTAGTTTGGACATTATGTTATAAAATGCATAGAAAATGCATAGAAATGTAAGATTGCTTAGAAAAGTAAGGGAACAGAATAATGAACATCTACATCTAGATTTCAGGGTTGTAATTATTTTTCTGTATTTCTGTTGCATATATAGGCACTGATTTTTGGGGGGTCCTGATTTGGACAAACCAGCTATAAAAGACATTGTGGGACTGTTGAAGGACATCTGAATTTTAAAAAGGCACCTCTGCAAAGTCCAGGACTCCTGGGAACACTTTAAGACCCAATGGTCCAGCCTCCCTTGCATTTTGCACATGGGGATTCTGGGCCCCAAACAAGGAAGAGCCCCAAAAGCCTCCAGGAGGCTGGCTTCTGCCTGCCCCTTTAGCTCCTACCCTAGGCTCCCTAAAAGGCATTCTGTGCTCCAACCGCATCACACATGCATTCCTGCAAACATTTCACAGATCTCAAGCCTCTGTGCCTTTGCTCTACCTTTAAAACAAAGCTGAGGCATCACCTCCTCCAGGAAGCCTTTCCTCACACCCTTCATCCACCCTACGTCCAAGGGTGGAGGTAGGTGAAGCAGAAGCCAGCACCCCCAGGAGTGGGTGGCACACAGACCTAATAGTCTAGGTCGGCAGAACCAAACCAAACCTGCAAACTAGCAGGGAGGTGTGAGGGCGGCCTGGGGAACTGCACCTGTAAAAGGAAATTCCAAAAGGGAAGTAAGTATTGCTAAGAGAGTCACTCAAAATGGGGTGGGGAGGATACCGAGGAAGCAGACCTATGGGCTTCTGTTTCAATTCTGGGAACACCATGAACTCTTGACTTTTGTCCATTATGACTTGCCAAATGCACATTGATGGCCTCTTGGAAGACCTCCTCTACTGGGAACTGAAATAGAGATAATGTAACACCCGTTAGCTACGGAGCCAATCCTGCATCAGGTGGTCCGCTAAGCGTTGTCAGCACCAATCACGATTCCTTCAAAACAAGTTACCCAACCCTGTGGGTTTTGCCTTCATAAGCCTGCACTCCCCGTTGCAAACCCGAGCACGATCTCAATCTCGGTCCTCTCTGTGCCTCCCACATCGCAAATCCTAAGACCCCAAATAAACGCTTTCGGTTGCTTTACAGCCTCTTCTTGATTGACATACCTACTGTCTTGATTCCAGATGAAAACAAAGGCCAATGGTGGATCTTAACCAACAGATACCCAAGTGACCTCTAGCTGTGATTAAAAGCCATAAACACAAAAAGAACATCAGGAAAATGTCTATGCATAAGGTCTCTCTGTGCCTCCTCGGGTTCCATGCAAAGGAATAAGCCCCTGAGATGTCTGAAGACCCCTCTCCTTGCCCTGCGCTCTCCCAGGACACTCCAGCAAGAACTGAACGCCCCGCGTTGTGACATTGTTTCTGTGTCTCTCCTCTCCCCCCCCTCGACGGCAGGGGCTGGTCTCACTCTCTCTATCCCTCTCCTAGACCCGCTGGCAAAGGTCTGGTACAGAACAGGCCTGCAAAGCTTTGCAGAATCGGGTACCATCCCGGCCAGGCGCTAGCCGCCGAAGATTTCCACGTGGCCGCAGCGCCCTCTGCCGGGCGCATCCCGCAGCCGCGGGGCACTCACCTGAGCGGGGGCGTTCACCACCGACAGGTTGTACCCGTAGAGGAAGGAGGAGCCGAAGGCGCCCACGAGAGATGCCACGATGAGCGAGCAGGACCAGTCCTGGGAAAGGAGAGGACAGCACGTCAGATCTGGCCGTCGGGCACAGAGCCAGGGGCCCACAGGGCGTACCTGGGCTGTCCCCTCGTCTGGGGAGGCCGTCCCTGAGATTTCCCAGGACGAGGATAGAAGTTTCTGGAGCCGGCCGGCAGCTGAGTTGCCCGTCCAGGTCCACCTGTGCAGGCAGGCGCCCTGGGCGAGTTGGGTCAGCCCCCGGAGCTCAGTTTGCTTCTGACTGCTGCAACAAATCAGTGACTGGCAGACCTAACGTCCTTAGCAGGTGCTTAGCAATCAGCCACATAGTACTATTTCAGTTGAATTTGGCCACTTTCTGAACCACACCGGAGCAAAAAGCAAAGCCAGACACAGCCGCCAGCATCTGGGGCTTACAAGAGGTCTGGGCCAGACATTGCTCAGAGCCCTTTCTGGATATTCTATCCGGGAATCCTTAGATCAGTACTATTTGATCCTGATGTGATTAGGTGAGGAAACGGGCACAGAGGTGTCCGTGCTGCTGTCCGGGGTGGGGGCTGGGGCCCATGCAGTCTGGCGCTGCACCACACTGCCTCTCCGTCTGGGAACGGGTCTCGGGGCCCGAGGCTGCCCCGCTGCACACGCGCTCACATGCGCGCGCGCGCAGCGCCGCACCTGCCGTTCCAGACGCAGCTGTCCAACCGCAGGCCACTGTGAGCCCCTCAGGCCAAAGGCCTACAGAGACATACAGGGCTCAGCCTGGAGAACGAGGCGTCTGCCTCCACGAATCCTGTCCTTCCGCCTCATCCAAGGATGGTCACAATCAGGACAGGGCCCTGGAGCGGAAGCATCTGGGCCCCTTGGCAAAAGCTGACCAGCCCGCAGGAGCTGGAGACAGGATGGGTTGCCATCCTAAGCTGGCCGGGGGAATATGGGCCAGTCTCCAGATGGAGGCGACCCAGGTGCTCTCGGAAGCCGCTTTCTGCTAGCCTGTAACGTGTGTGCACTTTGCAGGCCAGGCCCTCATAAAGCTCCAGGGGTACGGCGGCAAACAAAACAGACAAGGTCCACAGTTCCGGGAACTGAGCCAGTCAAACACTATTTGGAAGGGAAAGCAGGACCCCAATAGCCAATTCCCTGCTCTGCCCACCTCAGTAGTCTCCTCTAGCACGGGATGCAGTGCTGGACGTTCCGACTACTCAGCTGTGGGCACTGGAGCCAGTTTCTTGACCTTTCTGGGTCTCAGCTTGCCCAGCTGGAAAATGGATCTAAGAACCGCACAGCTGTCCAGGTTGTTGAACACTCACCGTGTTGCTGGGTGAGGATGTTTAGAATGTTGCATGCACACAGGAAGGGTCCAGAAAGCCTATTTACTCTTTTCTGCTTTCCCTCTGGCCCAGCCATACAGAATGGCTGTTGCCCAGGTCAGGTGCCAGGGTCTCCCTTGGCTTGGCCCATGCAGCTACGTACACCCGGAATTCTCCCTTCTAGAGACTTGTGTATCCAAGACCCATGACCAGTGTCCTTTCCTCTGAAAGCTCCATCTCCTCATGTTGACATTTGTCTATGATTCAGCTCTGTCCTACCCCGGCCTCTGCCACTTAGGACTGTAACCTTGGACGAGTTACATAGTTGCTCTGTGACTCAGTGTTCTTATCAGAAAATGCGGATGATAACAGACCCCACCTAACGGGCTGTTATGCTGAGTTAACACTGTGCCCGCGAGAGTTAGCAACAGAGGCCGGACAGTGGGCAAGGGTCTCACTTTTTGAGGGTGGGGGCTCTTGCTTCCAGGAACCAAGCCTGCTGCAGAGAAGGTAGTCAGGAAATGCTAGTGATCAGAGGGAGGTGAGAAAGGGGGTTTATAAGCCACCGGGATGGACATGGCCAGATGTGGGGCCAGAATCTTTTCCTGCAGTAAGAGGGGTCTGAACTGCATGGGATTCATCAATGGAACAGAAATGCACTTTGGACAAAATGCCCGTTCTCCATAGTCCCTTGTCCGCTGGGTCTTGGCTCAGATGTCACTCCTCCCGATGCCCTGGGCTGTCCCAGGCGGCCTTCTGTCCCTGGGCCCCCTTGCTTCCAGCCCTGGTCACTGTCCCCTTGTCTGCACCCATCAGAGGATAGAGAAGGGCAGGTGGGAGTCTCTCCCTGGAGCCCGGGCCCCCACTTGGCCAGCCGATGCCCACCCCCTCTCATCACCTGCCCCAGGGACAGAGGGTACCAGCTGTGGGGGCAGGGAAGGAAGAGGGGACGCTACCCAGCAGGTGCGAGGCCTCATTTCCTGAGCACAGCCACGTTGCCAGAGGAAACTGCAGCTCCAGAGCGGGAGCTGCATGGCCAAGGTCATGGGGACCAGGATGCCTGCACTCAAGGCAGGCTTCTCTGACCCAGGGCCCCAGGCCTTCCAGGCCGCAGAGGGAGTTAGGCACAGCCACCCACGCTGGGCCTCTGAGCCCCGTGGCAGGGTCCAGAGGCCGGTTTCTGTGTTTACCTTTCTGGTCCTCCTGCCTGGTGTCCCTCTCCGGGAGCGGCCACGCTCGGCAGCTCCTGCGCGAGCCCAGGCCCGGGAGTCCATGCTCCTCCGGCCCCGGGCTGTGCCAGGGCATCTCTGAGCAGGAGGCAGAGTCCACGAGGGGGCGGGGGCCCGGCAGGAAATGCGGCAGTTCTGTCTTGTCTGAACAGGAAACGGGCACCGTGGGCTTCCCCCCCACCCCACCCCCGTTCCCAGTCATAGCAGCAACCCAGCAGTCCTGGAAGGGCAACTTGCCTTCTCAGGAATCACCACCCAGGGCAGGGATTTTTCCTTTGGCACCTTTGATTTTCCCTCCCAACCGCGTGCAGCGAGGGAGCACCGGGCATGAAGCCAGGGTGCCTCCCAAAGGATCGGGACAGAAGGAACGTCACTGGTGGCAGGGGAAGCCTGCTGGCGTCCCAACCCTGCCTCTCTAACTGTGTCCTTAGCCAAGCCACTTTGCTTCTCTGAGCTACGGTATTTATGAGGGCAAAACGGATCCCTCCTGGACTGTCCATCCGTTAGTTATTCTGAGGCTCAACTAGACAACACATAGCTTCGAGCAGCATGTTGGACGTGGGCATGACTGCCCTGCAGCTCTCCAACAAATGAGGAGGCTCTGCATTTGGAAGAAAAAGGATCTGCCCCTCTTTTGGTCATTACTCTGTCCTGCTCACTCGGTGTTGGCTCAGGGAAGATCTCTTCCTTGCCCAACCCCGGGCTGGCTCAGGGAACGCATGAAGGGGGCAAGACCCCTCCATGCATACTTAATGTCATGAGAGTTGATTCACCACGTGGCCAGTTGGCCCCAGATGTCAGAGAAGTACCTTTAATCATGACAGGTTTAGGGCAGCCTGCCTCAGCCATTTGCTCCCAGACACAGAAGGCAGGTACCGAGGCCAGGGGGCGAAGGTATGTTTGGGGAATGCAGAACCCAGAGAAGGCTAGGGAGGTATCAAGTCCACCAAAAGAGACAAGAAGCAAGCAAACTAGGTTCAGTGGATCACAGACAATGAACCTGGGGCTGGATCATGGAAGACTCTCTGGAAGAGGTGATTCCTGAGTAAGCCTGGGGTAGGGGGGACGGGGGGGGGGATATGCAGGCAGAGAAGGGGCGTGGGGTGGGAGATCATGAGCCCAAACCCACGGGCATAGATGCTCTGGGGTATGTGGGAAAGCAGAATAATTGAGCATGGCTGGGGCCTGAGGTATGGGAAGGGGCGTGGGAGGGGACTGGACAACTGCCTCCCAGGGTCTTGGGGACACACACTGTACCGTCCTGATGGGGACTTTATGTTCATCCTCCTCTCCCCCTCCTTAGCTCAGGCCCTTCTGTGTATTCTCCCTGGCTCCTCATCGCTAACAGGGGGTCTCACCTGATTTCGCTAGAACTCAGACTGAGGCAGGTGATCTACCCCCCCCCACCCGCCATTTAAAATCGTTCCGTGCTTTCCCATTGGAGTTGAAAACTCAGTAGGTCCCAGGACCCAGGACAAATATGCAACTACATTTGGGTGTGAAGTGGGGAGTGGGGGCGGGGACACCCCCGCGCTGTGAAGGCTTCCCAAGTCAGCAAGCATTAAAGGCCCTGCCCGCCGAGCACAGCACGTCCACAAGCCAGCAGCGGGCTCCAAGTGTGGCCTTGAGCCCCTGTCAGAGCTGTCCCTGCACACCTCTCCTGCCTCAGCCTCCCTGATCCAACAACCTGCTGAATCTGAGCTCCAAGGCCAGAAGCCGGAGGGGATGCAGACTCCAGGGATGGCGGAAGACCAGCCGCCAGCCGCCTGCCTGGCCCGGGTCCGACCCTGTACCAGGTGCTGCCCCAGACCCTAAGACTGGACATGCGCAGACTTCACTTTTCCTTTTGGTCCCGCAGCCTGGAGGCGGTGCTTGGCCTGAAGAGTTCCTCTTATTGGTGGAGGTGGCTGCCCATAACTCCCCCCCCCCCCCCCCCCCCCCGGGGCCTGCCAACAGCGAAGGAACCCAGAGGGGAGCAGTGCCTTGCCCGAAGTCGCTCACCTGAGAGTAGACCCCGCTCAAGTTCCAGGCCAGTGCTCCAGCTATTTGGAGAGTGGCCTTCACGTTAACTGCACTGCCTTCCTTTGAATTTGAGCTTTTCAGGGTGACAAAATGGACAGCTCTACTTTCTGGGAAACCTTGGTGGAGGTGACACGAGCTGTCCCTTCCCGTTGCCACGGCTTAAAACCCAGGCACGGGTGGCGCACTGTCTGGGTTTGAGCCTCCGCTCAGCCAGTTAGGACCTGTGAGCCCTGGTGCAAGTCCCTCGGCCTCTCTGTGGCACAGGGTCCTCGTCTGTAACATGGGCATGATGGGGCCACCGCCTCATAGACATGTGGAAGATTCTGTGAGTTTATACTCGAAAAGCACGCCGAACCGTGGAAGCTAAAACATCAGCCAGCATACAGCAAGCATACAATAAATACTCACTAGTATGTTTTAAATCACCTTGTCCCCAGATAATGTGCTATATCTGGACCCAAATGCTCTCACCCTTTTCTAAATAAGTACCATCCTGTGTACTCTGCGTAGAAAGATCTGGGCCCCTCTAGGGAATTAGTGTCCTCCGCAGTAAAAGGGGAGGTCTGGAGCCAGGTTAATGTCACGGGACAATTGCTAAGGCCTGTGCCAGTGCTCAAGTTTGGTCTCTCGGTGATGAACATGATGCGTTGCACTTCCCTGGACCAGACAGCAGGTAACTGGGACTACTCATCACCCACGCACCCTCCTCCTGCGTCTCCTGGGTCACATCTACACTGCTTTGCCCTTGGCCAAATGTGTTCACGCCCATGATATCACCAGTCCTCCGGCAGGCGTCCGAGGAACTGCTAGGCCAACGTGACAGGGAAGAAGTGGAGTTTGCTTGGCCTGTGGCGCCGCGCTCTCCGGCAGACCCTGAGAAAGTTAACTCTATCAAGGATGTGGCCGTTAGACAAATGTTCCCAGATGTGCTGAGGCTGAGCCACAATCACCCTCTTCTGACACTGACTCCTGTATGCACACACCCACCCACCATTATTTATCGAGTACCTACCCCTGCCAGGTTCTCCTGGCCCGTGCTCAGGCTTGCCCTCTGGCTACCCACACCTGCTCATCGGTCGGCACTCCGCCCTCTCACCAGCTCCCCCCAAAGCTCCGCCGGGCCTCTCTCTGCCCCTCTGTGCTCTGTAGGCCACTCACAACTGCCCTGACTGTGATCATCCTTACTTACAAGTGTCTCTCCCCATGTGTGCCTTTCCCTCTGGACGGGAGCTCACCAAGGGCCGGGGCTGCGTGTGTCTGTTATGCCGTGAACTGTTTCCCCCTCCCCAGATTCATCTGGGGAAGTGTTAACCCCCAGCACCTCAGAAGGTGACTGTATTGGGGTACAGGGTCTTTAAAGAAGAGAGTGGGGTAAAATGAGATCACTAGGGTAGACCCCAATCCGATATGACCAGTGTCTTTATAAGAAGAGCATGGGACACAGACACATATAAAAGAAAGTCCATGTGAGGACGTGGGGAGAGGACAGCCGTCTACACGCCAAGGACAGAAGCCTCGGAAGGAACCAACCCTGCTGACATCCTTGATCTCAGACTCCAGCCTCCAGGACCGTGAGAAAGTAGATCTCTGTTGTTTAAGCCCCCCAGCTTGTGATGCTTTGTCACGGTGGCCTGAGCAGGCTAATCCAGCGTCCTGAGCCTCTTTGGATTCCCAGAGTTTTCTTCCCACCTCACTCAGGGAAGGGGCCAGGTCGATACTTCTGGAACTCAAACTGATGGTGTCCTGAAGCTAGAAAGTCAGCTTGGACAAGATGAAAATTTTCTACCAGGAAAGGAAAAAAAAGGGGGGGGGGTTTATTGAATATCATTTAAGCAGAATGATTGAGATGACAATATCACTTCCTTCGTGACACCAAATGCCTAGACAGCAGAGCCTTGACTCTACCTCATAGGAGTGTGTCCTTGGAGGGAATGACTGTTTATTTAACGTGACTCTGCCACATCCCTGGATGACCCGAGGAGGTGGCTGGACCCTCCTTAAACCTCTGTTTCACACCTCTGGGTGGGGACAATCACTCATAGCCTGCCAGTTCCACAATTCCCTGGAGGTTTGATAAATACACTTGTGTTGATCTTTGTCCGGCTAAATAACGTTTATTAAAAATATGGACAGATTTTCTTCTGAGTCCTGGTTGCTTCTGCTGCCATCACAGGAGATGAGGCACAAAGGGACCAGGGTTCGAGACCACTCCCCCCGAAACTAGCTACGTAGCCTTGGACAAGTGGCTTCATCCCTGTCTGAGCCGCAGTTCCTCGCCTGCAAAATGAGGGTGGTGATGTCTTCACTGTGGTATGGCCAAGAGAACCGAAGGAGAGACCCGGGTAAAGGCCCCACACAGAGCAGGTGCTGTCTGGCTTTGGTTTTTGAGTCTGGTTTAAAAGAAGGTGCAAGGATCCCTGAGGAGTCAGGGCCTCTCTGGCGCAGGTGGACTGGGCCTTGTGGTGGGGTAGGGGATGGGTTTCAGCGTATCCTCAAGGACAGCGACATCCTCACTCTCACACAGCAGTGTGTCCCCTCATTGCAAAATGACCTTTGGAGTGGAGACCCCCCCCCGCCAGGTCCTAAAGACCACCAGCAGATGAAAGAGTCATCATCAACCAGAGTACAATACGATCAGTGGCCTATGCCTCGTAGCACATGCTTTCCCGTTCACCCGGCAACTTGCCGCACACCGTTGCTTCTATCCTCTGCTCTCTCTTCTCCACCTGACCTCGCCTCCATCTACATCTCCTGGGGAGCAGCGAGGGGGCCGGGAGGGAGTGCCCCAGCGCCACCAGAACAGGGAGAGATAAGGAAACCAGGACTGACCAATTTCTTTCTCGCCAAATCACTTTCTTTGGAATCTGCTGAGTCCTTTTCACTGCACTTCATGGTTTATTTTTCAAATTTTGGACTGGGTTTCCTTGTTCCTGAAAAAGAGAAAAAAAAGGAAGAAGTCATTAGATACTTGCTGTCCCGATGGGTAATTAGGGAAGGTGGCCCCAAAATGGGGGGGGGGTTGCCTGGTGAGGACATGAGGACCGCGGTGCCCAGCCCCCGTGGGGACCCATGCATCTCCATGCTCCTCTCTGGCCTCATGTCTCCATCTGCAGGATGCGGGACGGTGGGGCTGGATGACTTCTGCGTTTCCCACACTTGCTGTGTTGCTTATTAAATACAGGCCCCCTCCCCAAAACATTCTCATTCAGATGGTCATTCTTATGGCAGGGAAGATCTTGGAAACACCAAAATTTCTGCCCCCAAGATGTGAAAAGAAAAGCAGTGTAAATTAAAACCAAGTGCTAATCTTCCCTGTCAAATCGGAACAAGTCACCAAAATGGTAACCGAAATCACTGGCAGGACAGAAGTAGAAAAATGTGCAGCTTCTCTGGAGTTTGGAAATAAGTTTCCAGAGCCATAAAAATATGTAGGCCCTTTGGCCCAACTACTCCATCTATGAAAAGTTATCAGAGAGCAGTAATAAAGAATGTGCACGAAGATTTCAGCCTGAGATGGTTAACAAATGGGTATTCACAATAGAAAAAAAATCTAACAGGAAAGTTTAAATAAGTTGTGCTACATCCATATATGGAAACTCATGTAGCATTTAAAAACTATGTTAAAGAATATTTAACGTCATGGGAAAATGCTCATAATCTTACTTGACAAACAGAGAAAGATCTAAAAAAGAATATCCATTAGCATTAAAAACAGAGGTACTTGCTAATAAATCCATGCTATCATATGAGGACTTAAACTATGCCCGTGTGTTTTTCTCATATAAAATAAAGATTTTTTTTTTTAGATGTTGGTACATTAAGTTATTTATTCCACAATTATTCGTTAAGCCCGTAATACCTAGGTAAGAGCAAGACAGACCTTGCCCTGCCCTCATGGAGCTTCCATTCTAGAAGAGCCCGTTTGAGAAGAGCGTACAGAGTGCTCCCGGGGCACGGGGAAGGCAGGAGGACAGAAGGAGCCTGGGCTGCCGGGATGAGCAAAGGACACATCACATATTTATGTGCGGCGAAAATAGACTCCCTGGAAGTGGCAAAACAGAACAGTTTCTACTTGGCCGTGGTATTTTAGTCCATTTCTGTCTGGTTGGTTTTCCTCTGCTTTTCCAATTTTTGACACAGACACAGACACACACACACACACACCTCACTTCTATAACTAGAAAAGCAAGTTTTAAAAAATCGCTTTAAATTTAAAAAAACTTTTAAATCAGTCCTTAAGGTGTCAAGTAGCCAAGCAGGCATAAAAAATACAATTCTGGAACAATATTTAGTTCTGATAGGATGACGGGTTCTGCAATCCAGAAGTCATTTGAGCTGGCCTGACAGGAGTGTTGGTTGGTGAGCTTCTGTGGGCAGCCCTCGAGGGGGACATCTGAGGCCCTCCCCTGAGGGACCCTGCCTGTCTCAGCCCAGCACACACCCCGGGATACTCCAGCCCACTGGACCTCCCTCTTCAGGCCATTCTCATCCTTGTGTTCCTTTGGCTGCCCCTTAGCCTAGAATGCTTTTCCTCCTCCCCGTGCACAGAAGGAAGTGATTCAGTTTTTCCAGATGCAACAAACAGCCACGCAGAGGAGGTGAGCCTGGAAGGTGAGACTCTGTGTCTCACCCTACAGAGACCACCACGGAGCTGACAATGACTTCATCGGCCCCGAGACATCATGTCCCCGGTGAGAAGCTGCCCACAGGCACGACACAGGGCCAGGTGCAGACAGCGTGCACCCCAGGTGGCATGGGGCCATGAGTTCAAACCCCAGCCCTAGAGCTTACTAGTTGTGTGACTTGGGGCAAGTTGCTTAACCTCTCTGTACCTCTGTTTCTTTATATGTTGAGTGAGGAAGAATAACAGGACATATCTCACAGGGCTTTTGTGAAGATCAAATGAGTCCGTGTATATGAAGCACATAATAAATGCTAAATGTTCACCATCATCACCGGACTCCCAGCAAATGGTCTCTGTGGAGCACAGATAAGGCATTCATTTGTCAGGGTCCTCGTGGGATACCATTCTAAGACGGTGTCTGAGAACTGGTTACGCGGAAAAAGGAGGGGGAGCCATTTGGCGTATGAGTAGAGAACCCTCAACTGCCTCAAAATAATTCTCAAAGGTTTAAATAGAACAATGAATAAATAGAACATAGTATAAATAGAAGCTCTGGGCATGAGGTTCTAAAACCCTGTCTTTTCAATCTGCAGTAATAATACAGAAATTGCTGCTGATGCAATCTCACACTCTGCTGGTGTCCACTAGTGTGGCCATGCCACTTCTTAAAAGTTCCAAGTGCGCTCTACCCATTGATGAGCAGCCCGGTCCCCAGCCCCCAGGGTGCCCCCCTGCCTCAGCCCAGCAGCTACAGGGTTAACGCCTACATAGTGATGCACAAGACTCTGCTCCTAGCATCTGATTGCCGCCCCTCCACGCCGCCTCGGCTGTACCTGGGGTTAAATATTTAGAAAACCGCCTCTGCTACTGATAATAAAACTTTCACGGGTACCATGTGTCGATAGGCGATGGCCAACCATGCTGGAAATAAAGTAAGCAAGCCTTGGAGGAGTATCTTTACCCGCCCAACCTGTCACAGAGGGTGGATCTGGACCTAGACAGCTTCAGGTCACATCGCTGCTCAAAAGCCTGTGTTGGGTGGAAGGATGGACGGACGGAGGCCAAGAAAACGCAGGGCTGACATCAGTACACCACAGAACGTCAGCATACAGCACAGGTGGACCTGCTCTCCCAAAGCTGGCTCATGCAAGCGGGAGGCCACCTCCCTCGAAATGCCTGCAGGTGCTGCCTTGCGTGCGGTCCAGCCCCTGGCTGACAGCTCTCCACGGGAAACGCCACACACTTCCAGCTCCCCCCACGTTTTTGATTGAGTAATACTTGGCTGTGACTTTATTCTTAATTTTCAGGGTGAAGCCTCTGCTGACTTCGGCATGGAGCTAAAGCTAACTCTAAAACAACACATTGAAAAGGAATGTGGAAAATAGAGCAGAGCTGAGAGAGAGAGAGAGAGAGAAGGAGAGAAAGAAAAAAAGAAACAGAAGGAGAGGGAGGGAGGATGGGGGCAGGCGGAAGATTGCTGGATTGGTAGCCATCCGAATGATTGCCTTAGCCGTGATCACTCATAACCGTTTCATTTTTAGGTTAACATTTATCAAACACCATGCTAAGCACTTCGTGTACATTTTCTCTCTTAATCTTCACCAAATTGATTTTCAAATCCCTCACTTTTCAATTCCCTTATTCCAGCTGCTTGGTGAGAGTCTCACAGGCTCTTGAAATCATCCCTAAAGCTAATCCAAGTCTGTGAGCATAACTCACCTGGCTCCTGGAGCTTCCCTTGCCTGTTACAGTTTAAAGAGCAAAGAGCATATGCTTCCTAGATAACTCAGCTCCCCATATAATCCAATATAAGCCTGGGAAATTGTCAAAGAAAGCAACATTAACGATTAAATGGCACCAGCTGTTACTGTAAACATTCCGTGAAGCCTCTCTCCACGGGCCGAGAGATAAATGATTAACAGCGAACTACCGAGGACTAGCTCAGCTTATCAGAAACGTGCCAGGTGAGGGTCAACAAGTTCTGGACCAGAGTCAAAGGCAGAGGTATTCCCGGCTGATTCCCCAGAGAAGCCACTGCTGATTATGGGACTGACCTTCCTGGGTGTTGGAGGGCTTGTTGCTAGCCTGAGGGTGTGTGGCCAGCACGGGACCAGCCTGCCCAGGTGGCGGTGAGGTTTCGGTGACATGACACACAACAAGCTATAAAGCAGGACACAGATGGGTGCACGTTGATCGGGTCCTAAGCCCAAATGAGCAGGATGAAGGGTTTACGCTTGCTACTCTGTTGTTGTAGGAGTACAATCAGCCCCATGAGAAATACGTGAGAGCCGTCGACTCTGAGATGCTGTACCCATGGCATTGCTCTTGTTATTCTAGGAACACCACAGTGTCCTCCTGACCTGTCCCTCTAGCACGAAAGAGATGCCCACGTGCGAATCCTACTCTGTCTTCAGGACTCTGAGATAAATGGAGGGCTGGAGTGGTGCAGAGATGCGAGGGACAGAGGTGAGGAATCCGAGAGCATGGCTGGGCGGCACGGGGCAAGATCCAAGGTCAGCCAAGGGCACCCACAGCCTCCTCCTGACCAGTTCACAGAGAGAGCCGATGGTGTGGGAAGTGAAAATGGGCTCCTGGGAGTCCCACCCACCATGGAAATGGGACTCTGTGCCTGGTTCAGGCACGTGCTTAGGTCCTGGGAGATAGCACCGTTTGGGGAACCCGGAAAAGCGCATCCAATTCCCTTGGCATCAATTCAGAGCACCCAGGCAACCTGCTCATGGCTAATCCCATTTCCCCAGTTTCCCAAACTTGAGGTTGACAAAAGGGTGGCCTGGAGAGCAGGAAGAACTCACTTGATCCCTGCGAAGCATCTACGACAGGTGTTTTTACCAACCAACCTCCATGTCCGACACAACTTGCACACCAGGAAGATGACATTTCTGTGCCCGGGGTGATTTCAGCTCTGCCTAAGGAAACGCAGACACACCTGGGCAGTGCGCTTGCTCCCCCAGGCTTTTCAAAGCTTCCGCAATTATCCAGCTGGTGCCTAGCCCTTTCTTTCCCCGATCAGTCACCCGACCTCTCTCTTGACATCTTTTTAGCTGCAGCAGATCATTCTCAATGCCAGGATGATTCAACCATTGGTTTAACAGCATCTGGATAGATAGTATAACAGGATGACTAAGAGCCTGGGATCCAGACCTCGAATCCCAGCCTGCCACTCCCCAGCCACGCCACATGGGGCAAGTCACCCGTCTGCAAGGTGGGGATTAGGGAGTGCTCATCTCAGGATCATGTCATACAGACCAAACGAGATGCTGCTCTTGGAACTGCCTGCTGCGTAGCAAGGGCCCAGTATTGCTATTGTTTTGGGAAGTCTCTTTGTTGATCCTTATTTTTCTTCTTGTTTATTCATTTATTCTTTTTCAAGTGTTTATGGAGCACCTACTATGTGGCCAACATAGTGCCAGATACTGAGACAGCTGCAGAGAAGGGTAAACCTATTACTTCCATTGGGTAATTCACAATCGGGTCAGAAGGATGAGCCGTTAGAAGGAACCTGCATTTAGTAAGCACCTACTGTGTGCCAGGCACTGGTTACGCACAGCCTCATTTAATCCTAAGAGCAGCCACTAAGTGTTTGTTAGTTCCACTCTATGGCCAAGCATACTGGGGTTCCGCGGTCATCCCACTTGCCTAAAGCACCACAACTTGTGGATGAGAACTGACGTTTAAGGCAAGACCATCCATTCCACCCCCTGCCCGCCCTCTGTTCACTGCTGCTCTGCGGGGGGGAAGCCTCTCAACAGAGCGAGCCTCGGGACCTTGGTGTCTACACATTTTTCTCTTTCTTTTGGCAGTGCAGCATCCAAAAAGACTTCTTACTTTGGAGGGTCTGCCTTATGGGTCTTGTGGGCACATCCCTCTCACCTTCTCAAGGGTCTTCCAGCAATTATCCTGTTTCCCTTCAGCATCATCAATTTCTCCTTCTCCACTGGATCTTTCTAGGCTAGATACAAAGGTGTCTTAACATCACCAACTAAAAAACAAAAACTAAATTAAGAAGTGTTGGAGAGGGGGCAGCTGGGTGGCTCAGTCAGTTGAGCGCCTGACTTGGTTTCGGCTCAGGTCATGATCTCAGGGTCATGAGATGGAGTCCCGTGTCAGGCTCTGCACTCAGCAGGGAGTCTGCTTCCTCCTTCTCCCTTGCCCTCTGCCCCTCCCCCTCCTCACTCTCTTAAATAAATAAATAAATAAATAAATAAAATAAATCTAGAAGCGTTGGTGAGGATGTGGAGAAACTAGAGCCCTCCTACATTGTCAGTGGGGATGTCACTGCTTCAGCAACTGTGGGAAACAGTTTGATGGTTTCTAAAAGCTCACACATCAAATTACCTTGGGACCCAGCAATACAATTCCTGGGTATATACCCTGGGAATTGAAAGCAGGTGTTCAAACAGAACTTGTACTTGAATGCTCGCAGCAGTGTTATGTACAGTAACATTGGGAAAGAGTCCCAATGTCCATTAGTTAATGAATGGATACACAGTTATGGTCTATCCACACCTGAATTACTCATTCATAAAGGAATGAAGTCCGGAGACATGTTTACAGTGTGGAAGAACCTCGAAAACCTTACGCTGAGGAGAAAAAGCTGGACACAAATAGTCACCTGTTTCATGATTCCATTTAGGTGGAATGTGCAGAAAAGGCAGATCCAGAGAGGCTGAAAGCTGACTAGTGGTTGCGACGGGGGGGCTGGGGGAGGTGGCCAATGGGAAGCCAATATTTAATGGGTTTGTTTTGGGGGAGATGAAAATGTTTTCGAGCTAGACAGAGGTGTTGGTTACACAACACTGTGAATGTAGAAAATGGTTAATTTTATGTTAAGTGAAGTTCACCTAATTAGGAAAAAAAAACTTCCTTTGACTCCATGACCTTCTGTTATCACCCCATTTCCTTGCTCTTTGTCACAGCTAAACTGTCCCAGAGGATTCACTGTCTCCACTCTGCACTTCCTTCGTCTGCTCCAGCAGAGGGTTTTGACTCATCACACCACTCAAGTTGCTCTTACTGAGGACATCAATCATCCAAAGTCACTAGTCAATTCCCTATAACCCCCCAGCAGCTTTGACGAAGGTGACCACTCCTCTTCCTTCTGGGTCCTTCTAGAAACTTCCTTGTCCTGTCTTCCAGTCAACATGCTGGCCTGGTTTTCCCTCAGCGGCTCCTCCTTCCCTGCGAGGCCACCGAGGGTGGAGGCTCCCAGGACTCCGCCTTTGCAAAGGCCTCCTCTCTGCTCTGCCCACACTCTCGTCCTGGTTGACCTCCTCCAGACTCGTCCCCAGCCTTCAGCCCACCCATATGAAAACTGAACTTCTGTCACCCCTGCCCAGTTCCCCTCTTCCATCAGGCCTCCCCTCATCCAGCCCCCTCCCAGTTCCCAGGCCAAAAAGCAGACTCCTTCCTCCCTCTGAATTCCCTCCTGGTGCCTGTCCAAATAATGACAGCCCTCACCACCTCGGCTCCCGGTTACATCCCGGGCAGATGGCACATCTCTCCCCGGACCCTGTCCGCACAGCCTCCGGACGGCTGCCCGACTCCTCAACCCCCGCCCCCTTCCGCAGGTGCCCTCCATCCAGGGGCGGCCAGAGTGACATCCTCGGCAAACACCCAGCCCTCGGGACCCACTCTGCTTCCAGACTCCGGTGAGTTTCCTAGAACCGGTCCTGACGTGCCATTCCCTGCTCCCAGAGTCAGACCCTCCTCCTCGGTCATCCAAGTGACAGAAGAGGGAGGGGTTGGCCCCTCCCGACCTGGGTTCCAGCTGTGGGACTTAAGGTCGGGGAGGGCCCCGGTCACAAAGGCCCATGTCCGCCTCTCCAACCTGTCGCTCCGCTCTCTCCTTCGGCCTCCACATACCCCTCACCCGGGCCTTCTCCCTTCCTCCCAAACACCCAGGTTCTCCCACCTCGGGGCCTTTGGACCTGCTGCTCCTTCTGCCCTGAGATCAGTCCCCAGACCACCGTAGGGCTGCTTCACTCCCGTCCTGCAGGTCTTAGCTCGCACATTTCCTCAGAAAGGCTCTCTCTCACCACCCTGCCTAAACCAAACCCACCCAACCCCAAGTGGGCCTGCCTGCCTGTCTGTGTGTCTGTCTCTCCCTGCCTCCCTTCCTGAGTCCCCCTCCTTCTCCCTGTCCGCTCCCAATCTCTCCTTCCTTCTCTCTTTCTCCCTCTTTCATTACCTTTTATTTTCTTCAACATATTTAATACCTGACGTTCTCTTTTTTGTCTGTTTGTTTTGGGGCTCTTGTCTTTTCTCCCTGGCAGGATGCAACTCCGTGGGGGTGGGTGGGGGGTGGGGTGGGCAGACACCTTGTCTCTTATCACTGCTGTCATCCCAGTGCCCAGACACAGTCCAGCACGTAGTAGGCACTTCATGCGTATTTGGTGACGAACGGATCGGAGAAGCCACAGTGCCCGCTGAGCTCTCTCTTGCTCGCAGAAAACCCTGGCGAGAGTGCTCAGCCTAGACTTCCTGCCAGGGGGGCCCGTCAGCCCGAGTCTGACCCAGAGCCGCGGGCGCTGCGGGGGGAGTGCAGTATTCTCTAGCAGGAGTCAGGGGGCAACGGCACGCAGTGTCCCGCAGTGGGGGGGGGGGCCAGGGACCTCCTAACCAGGTGGTTTTCTTGCTGCCTGCTTCCCACATTTTCTGCATATTTCCAGAACCTGGATGCACAGTCTCTCCGTGGATGCCTATGGCATGTTTGCTTGGTATCATTTTGGGTCTGTCTGGAGCCCTCAGGGAACTCTTACTCTGACTCACAAGCCCTCAAGGAGAAGCATGGACAGATCTCTGCTTGGTTTAATCACCCTTTTGAAGTAAGTTGGAAAAGGAACTCGTTTAAAAAAAAAACAAAACAAAAAAATGGAGTGGAATGTCTGAAGATTCAGACCCTCCGCCTGGCTCATGAGCTTGGTTTAGGTGGGAAGAGCAAGGCTCTGGTGCCCACTGTGACTGTCCCCAGCCAGCCGTGTGACCTTAAGCAATTCGGCTACCCGCCGTGAGCTCAGCTTCCTTGCCTGCATCATAAACACGACAGCATGTCCCTATGAGGGGATCAATAATGTATGAACCTAATACTCAACCCCTGGCAGAGACTTGTCAATTGTACCCATTTTTAACACTTAGAAGTCAACCACTGATGACATTCAGAGGGTCCAATAAATATTTATACTTAGCTGTTCATTCAGAGTTTCTCTCGGGTTCTTGTTCAGCTTGACCAGAGTTGACAAACAAGAATGGAGCAGGTCCCCAGGAATTCGTGATCTCCAGGGAGACTCGGCACGTGGCCCGCCGATGTCAAAGGAAGGGCTGTGGGCCAGGCGCCAGTTGGCTTGGATCTTCCTGAGACTCAGAAGTGCTCATCCGAGCTGCTGCTGGGTTCTCTCCCGCCTCTCTGGCCGCCTTCCACACGCTCTTCCTTGGGGCCGCCTCCTCCTTCCTTGGGGCCTCCTCACCGTGCGCTGGCTTCCTGGGTGGCTCTGATCCCCTGCGTGCTGACGACTCCCACGGTTCCATCCCAGCCCAGGTGTCCTACGTTCCGGGCCAGCCCACATCCCGGGACGTCGGCACTTGGACGTCTGCACTTGGGGACTAAAAGGAGCCTCAGAATTAAGGTGGCCCGGTGAAGCCGGTGAAGCGGCCAGGTCAGTTCCTAGCTGAGCAAGCACCTGGAGGGCGTCATGCGTCTGGGGCCAGGGCGGGCCCCTTGGGCTGCGCGCAGCCAGCACACTCCAGTGACTAACCAGCATCTCCGACTCACCCAGGTCCGCAGCCTGCCACCCTCCCCTCTCCTCCCACCCCAAACTAGCTCCTCCACAGTCTTCCTGTCCGGGCGAGTGGCATCGCCGTCCCACCCGCTGCCCACACCTGCCTCAGCGACCCAGAATCCGACGGCCTCCCATCAGTCCCTGCTCCTCAGCCCTGGTCCCCTAGTCCAGGCCCTCCTGGCAGCTCTGGGAGGAGCCCGCTGCATCCTGCCTGCTCTCCCCGCCCCTGCCCCTGCCCCCGCCCCCCACTGCCCCACAGAGCAGCTGAGTGCTCTTTATAATGTAGGTTGGAGCTCGTCCCTCCATGCTCAGAAAAGGCCCCTCCCGTTGGCCGCGGACCCTCTCAGCTCAGGGTTATGTTCTCAGGCCTCCGCAAGCGCTACGGCCTCTGACCCCGATGACTCATACCTGACCCTGTCCCCCCTTCTCCTTCCCCCTACCCCTCCACGTTGGTCAACCGGCTCCCTTGGTGCCCTTGAGTGATTCCAGGACACTCTTGTCTCAGAGCCTTTTGTACCTGCTGTTCCTCTCCCCAGGCCACCCCCCCAGCCCCCTGCCCAGATCTGCAAAGGACTCGCAGCTTACTTCCCTCTGGCCTCCACTCAGATAGGACCCCTTGGCGAGGGCCCCTGACCCCCGATATAAAATGCAGCTTGCAATTAATCACCCCCATGACCTCCATCTATCCCGCCCGGATTTTCCTTTGGCATGGCACCAGTCACCATCGGCTGAATATTTACCTGTCGCCTGAGCTCTGTCCTGCAGCTAGAATGTGTAGCCCAGACGGCTGGGACTGGGTCTTGTGCTGCTCACTCTCCTGGCCTCCCTGGCTCTAGTTCCCACCTCCTCTGTCCTGCTCTTACCCTGGGGAGCCGGCCCTGAGGGATGGCACTGGCGGACTCCCTTGCAACTAGCTGTCAGCCCAGGAGAACCATGGGCAGGAAATCGAAGGGTGGGAAGACAAGGAAGTGGGCGCTTCTTCCCTGCTACCCCCTCCCCCACTACCAATTCAGCAGCTCTGGCAATAGCTGCCTTGTCCCCAAGTCCCCAAGTGCAGGTCCCCGCAGGTGGCCCAATGCCACTTCCTTCCCTTGCCCTCAGGGCCAGCTCTAATGGCTCCTCGCTGTCATGGGGAGCCTGGCCATTCCTCATCTGTTCTTTTACCCCTACCCACACCTCTGTAAGTCACTCGAATTGTCTGGGGTGGGTTCGGTTTCCTCCTGAAACCCTAGCCCAGCCACCCCAGCCACATCTACTGCTGTGCCTGGCACCTAGAATACAGTCTGAAACATGGCACTTGATAAAGATTTTTAATTCATTAATGAGCTGGTTAATTAATTAGCAGAAGGATGAGAATGGGAGGAAATCAATATGCTACTTAAAGGAATGAATAGATCAATGAATAGAGCCATTTTGCTTCTTGAAGGAAATAATTAAACCAATGAGCTAACTTTTGAGGAAGCGTAAGTAGGGGAAAAAAATGAACAGAATCTGTGGGTGCCTTCGAATTGTGTGCTTAGCAGAGTTCTGAATCTGTCTCCTGGCTCTTACCTTGAAGGTGAAGATTACAGGCCCTTCCTCCCAGCCAGACTGATGAAGGTTCTGAGATGCCCGTGACCTTGGAGCCCTGGCTGCTGGCCCCACCTCCCCAGCCTGGCCGCACACCCTCTGAGTTGTGCCTGGAGCCTTCGGGGTCACCCTCTGCCCGAAGCAGCAAAGACTCCTCCCTGCTCTGGGGATGCCCCCGGGGTCCACGCCCCTGCTCCCGGAGGAGGGAAAGCCCTGTGGCTTCTGCTGCAAGAGAGGGCCTTGCTCACTCAGCAGGAGCACCGGCTAGTGAGCCTCAGCTTGGCCAGACGGCCGCATTCACCCGGCTTCCAGCCAGCAAGCAGTCCTTTCCTGGCTTGTGACAACGCTCAGGGTGGGGAAGCAGCAGTGGACCTGGAGGGGACACCCACAAGCACCTTAGCCTTCCAAAGCGGACAGTCGCTCTCCTGGGTCTGGCGAAGCTTGGGCCAGAGCGAGGGGATGGGGACAGAAACCACAGAGCAGCACATCCAAGTGCCGCTGGGCCAAGAAGTCACAGGGAGTGGGGAGTGGACGGTCACCTGGAGCTGCCGCCCCTTTCCTTCTCTCTGTTCCCTGGGAAGCAGCCGCCGGGGACCGCTGAGCAAGCAGGGGCACCTCTGCATGGGATGAGGAGGCTGGTGTCTCCCACAAAGTGAAGGGAAGCCAAGTTCTCCCTCCAGGGAAGGGAAAAGCGGCAGAGCAAGGGAGGGGCACCGGCGAGACTGACAGCCTAGCTGATGGCACGGCTTTGCCCAGGCTGGCTGGACTTCATCACTGCGTTCAACGTGTCCAGCCCAGAATGACCTCCTGGGGCTACCAGCCTCTCAGAGGTGGTGTTGAGGGTGCCTTCCTCCCTGAGGAACAACCACAGGTGAGGCCATCAGTAGACACTTAACTCATTGCATTTTGCCAAGCAAACTCTGCTCTGGAAAAGAAATCCACCTGCTCATTCATTCATTCGTTCATTCACTTCCTCATTCATTTATTTGACCCAAGCTTCCTGAGGTCGTACTAAGAGCCAGGCCCTCTGTTAGTTGCTGGAGGTACAGAAATGAGTCCGAGAAAGTCCCTCCTAAAAGGCGCTCACACTCCAGGAGGGAGACAGACACACAGCAATGCGGGACATGCTCCTTCATTATTCGACCGTCCAGGCCCCGTCCCTGGCACCTCGGATGGAGCCGTGAACTCACACAGACAACACTTCCTGTCCTCATGGGGCTTGCATTCTCAGGAAGGGAGACAGATGGTAGACCACACATGTGATTACAGGACAGTTTCTTAGATTGGGATAGGTGCCATGGAAAAACATAAAGAAGGGGGTATAGAGGGCCGCGGGGTGGGACATTACAAATTTTTTTAAAAGATGGTGCTGGGAGCCCTCACCCAGAAGGTAACACGTGAGCAAAGACATGAAGGAAGGGAGGGCTTGAGCCAGGTGGGAGAGTTACAATGGCTACAACATGTGTGTTACGAGGGCCACACACCCCAGAGCCTTACTCCGCGGCAGCCCAGAGGGACAGCTCTCTGGTTGTGAAGGAAAGGAGTTTCCAGCAGAAGAGCAGCTCAGGGAGAAGGGCCAATGGGGAGGAGCTACCAGAGTGCCCTGAGTGGGTAAGGAGAGTGACAGATCTTTCCAGAGAGGGAAGTGGGGCAACGGATGGGCTGGTCTAGTTGCTTGGACGGGATCCTATCGGCACAGGGTTGACTGTGAGTGACAGGATGGTGGTGTGACGAAGAGATTCGGGTGCTGACACTAGACCCCCAAAGTTCAAACCGTAGCACCTCACTGGCTCTGTGACCTTGAGCAAGTCACTCGACCTCTGGAAGCCTCAGTTCTTTTTTTACCCTATCTGTAAAATGGGAAGAATCACAGAACTCCCTCCAACAGGATCAAGTGACTTAGAAGTGCATCTGTATTAGGTGTTCCTCCGAAAGAGCATGGAGGGTGGACTGGAGTCAGGCACGGGGCCAGACTGGAGGCAGAGAGGCACATCTGAGAGCTTGAGAACAGGAGCTTGCAAGGTCCTTAATCGCGCATCCCAGAGAGGGACGTCTGCAGGAAAGATGATTTACCCCATTCAGTTCATGATTCCCAGGCTTGCTGGCTGAGATACAGACGTGCTTCTGCCTCTTGGGCTTGCAATCTGGGTAAGGGGACACAGATTAAAACATATGCCATCCACGGTAGGCTTGCAATGGAGCGCGTGGGGTCAAGGGCAAAGCTTGGCCCTTGAGAAGCCTAGGACACCAGTGAGGGCAGTGACAGCAAGATGCCAGTCCTTGTTTCCACCTGGAGAGTTTCTCAAAAGTGTAGATTTAGTGCCCTGGCCCAGACCCACTGGCTCTGAAAATCCAGAGGAAATGTCTAATGAGCTAATCCGAATTATCAGCAAAATTGGCAAATGCTGATCCACCACAACTCCCTCGTTTTTACAGATAGGAAATGTGGGGTCCGGAGACTGGCCCAAGGAGGCACAGCCAGTGTGGGCAGTTGAGGCAGGGCTGGAAATCAGAGCCCTCTGTTCCCTGACTGCATTCATCTTCTCGGGCTGCATAACAGAGTCCCACAAACCGGGGAGTTTCAAACCACAGAAACCTACTTTCTCCCAGTTCTAGAGGCTAGAAGTCTGTCTTGAAGGCTCTAGGGGAGAAGCAGCTCCATGCCTTTCTCTTAGCTTCCGGGGTCGCCGGCCACCCTTGGCCTTCCTTGGCATGCAGCCATAACCCCAGCCATAACTCCAGCCTTCATCTGCGTCCTCCCTTGGCCTCTCCCTGTGTGTCCTCTCCTTATAAAAACACCAGTCATATTGGATTAGGCCCCACCCTATTCCAGTAGGACTATATCTTAACCAATTACATCTGTGATAACCCTATTTCCAAATAAGTTCTGGGATAGGGGGTTAGGACTGCAACACAGTTTTTGGGGGGGAGACGTGGTTCAGCACCGCCCCCCCGCCAAGCCTTGGCGGCTCCCCGCATGGACGTGGTTCTGACCCACCTGATTCTGGGAAGAGTTGAGGGCACTGACGCTAAAATGAAATGGACAAAACAGGACTAATATACTAAGAAATAACAAATGGGTGATGATGAAGAACCACCAAGTGGAGAGGGAGATGGAGTTGTTGGGGACATTTCTACTAGAGACGGTCTGACTCAATGTCATTCTGGGTGTCTGGACTCCTGGCTCCCGTGGGCACTTTTCCCACTTGGGCTTATCTTTACAGAACGGTGGCTGAGCAGCCCAGAAAGGACCCCCTCAAGCAAAGATAGCATCAGCAGGTGTGGGAGTATCTTTGGGACCTTCTGAGCTCAGGGATGCTCCTCCCCTGTGTCACAGGTGGTTTGTGGGGAACGATGATGTAACGAAAATTAAATAATAACTGGGAAAAAATAACATTTTTAGAGAGCTTTGCAATTTATAGAATGTCTTCACATTTATCATCAGAGATAGTCCTCCCTAGAATTTTGTGGGGAACCCATGCGTTTACTGATGATGAGAAGACCAAAGTGCAGAGAGATAACTGGAGGTCACACAGGGAGTTGGAAATGAGTCACAACTAAACTGGGTTTCTTGGTTCTCAGCTCAGGCCTCTCCCCACATCTCCCATGACAACAAGGCTTCAACGCTCCCCACGGCTCTTCCAATCTGCAGTTTTCAAAGTCATCATGACCAGTCAATCCACCCACCCACCCATCCATCAGTAAGTATACAAGTAAGTAAATGGCTATATTCCTTAAAATTATTATTTACTCTGGTTACTGGTTCATTTACATCGTCTCATCTGTTTTCAACGGAAACCCGGGAAGCGGCCTTGGCAGGTACCACCCCCGAGGCTGGAAGGCTGGAATTAAAGTCAAGAGCTGCCCCCATCGCCGCCGGGTGGGATTCTGCTGGACGAGACCCCCCAAGAAGGGATGCTCAAAGGAACAGAGGTCGGCCCCGGCCCCACAACGGGCTTCAACCCCCTCCCTTCACGGCTTCCTTCCAGCTAAGAGAGCCCACCACTTCCTGGAGAGTGTCAGGCCGGGGTATCTTGAACTGAGTTAAACTGAGAGGCTCATTTTACGGGCATTGGGGAGAGCCCCTAAAATGAGTTAGCTGGGCTCTGCGCCAAGCGAGAGCTCAGTGCAGAAGCAAAGATGCGGATCAGTATGCACCACGTTTGTCCTGTAACAAGTAACCACTTGTTATTATCAGGAACCTACCCTGTGCCAGAGCCTGAGATACACTCTTGCATTCCATCCACCCTCCCACCCCCTGATCATCCAGCAAGAACCCGTTTTCGAGATGCAGACACTGAGACTCAGAGGCTAAGTGGCTTGCCGATGCCTTCAGTGTAGATACTTGCCGGGGGTTCACTCAGGTAGAAGGGCTGAGAAACTTCCTCTTTAATTTTTCCACAGTCTCCCAGCTCCTACCGCAACCAGACCACAGGCACAACAGGAATAAGTAGGTATGGAATTCTCCAGATGATCCATCTGTGCCTTCTGGGCAGCAAATATTGGAGGTTCCAGAAGGGGAGTTAATCACTATCCCCTACCTGTCTGAACACGAAGCTTACCTGCAAGTTACCACCCAGGAAACAGTCCTGCCACACAGACTCTTACAGTATGTTCCCGGACGGGGTGTTTGTCCTGCCTCTCTGTCTCCTTCCTGTCCTAGGGAACCGGGGTGGACATGCTCCCCTCCTTCCCCAGAGAGCCCCCAGGGCCCCCAGAATTACAGCCTCTGTGCCCCACACTGCCCTGGAGTGACTGTTGGCTCAACACCTCCCAGGTGTCAAAGTGGGATTGGCTGACAATGGCTGGTCAGCGTCCTTGGGCAGACCACGGAGTGCCTCCCTTCCTCCTGAGCATGGCCTTGACCTTTATAAAATGAGTGGCTCCCGAATGCCCTCCGGAGGGCCAGGCAGGCTGATGAGAACAAAGATCTTCCAGGCCCACCCCTTACGATTCTGGTTTCATGGATCTGGCATGGGACAAGGCATCTGAAATTGAACGAGCACCAACCCACCCCAGCCGCAGCTGACCCTGACATGCGGCCCTCAAACAAACTTTTGGCTTACCTGTGTTTCCCCAACCTCAGCCTTAGCTTGCCGCCTTGAGGATACATTACTTTGAGTTATTTCTATTTTTTACCCAGCTTTGCCCTCAGCCAGCAGTTCTCAGCCTGCCTGTTCACACTAAAGGGGCTTGTGCAGAATGTTGTATAAAATCTCAAAGCCGGGCCTCTCTCTGGGCTGGAGCATTTTAAAAGCTCCCTGGGCAACTGTAAGGTGTGGCCATGGTCGAGGACCACTGCCTTAAGCAATGATATGCATGCCATCTAACAGACATTAAAATATAGGCATAAACGTGTCAATAGAAGTATGCTCTTGCACAACCAACCCAAAAGCATCCTGAGTTCCACGCTTTCAGAAACCCTAGACTAGATGTAAAGGCCCTTCTGGTCCCCTTGGGTCCACGTCCAAAAAAAAAAGAATTCTTCCCATTGAGACTCTCAGATGTACTAGACTCCACCAGGCCCTGTCACTCACTGAGTGACCTCGTGATGCCCATGGCAACCCACTGTGGGGCATCATTATCATCCCTAGTTTACAGATTTGGAAACTGAGGCTTAGAGGATCAAATGCTGACTCTTCTATTCCTGGGAAGTGAATTCAGAGAGTCCAACGCCAGCCGCCGGATCCCAAACATGACACTTTCTCTGCCGTGCCTGGGGCCGAGAGGTGAGGAACCTTGCCTTCTAGCCGGGTTGGACTGAGGGCTGACGGGACTCTAGGTGTGTCCTGGTTTGTGACAGCAGCTGAGGAAGAGGTTTTCCAAAGGATGGGCAGAGGGGGTCAAGGGCGTGTGGATGAGCACCGCCCTCCCCAAGCAGGCTGGTTTCACCACGCGCAACCCTGCAATGTTTTCACCTCTCCCTCTGGTTTCTTCTAATATTAGAAAAAAGGAATAAAATCTCATCTCCACTTGAGAAGTCAAACCTTCATCAGCATCATAAAGATCAGATTTGTCATTGTGCCCTCGTTTGTGTGGCTGAGTCTGGCTTATGACCTTTAGTTCCTGGCAAAGTCTAATTGCAGGAAAGCAGTTTGGAAACAGACTGCATTGCTTACTGATCCTATCTAATTAGTTTCAGAGTTCCTGACGAGCGAAAGCCCAATGAGACGCGTTGTGTATTTTCCCAAGCAAGGAAGAGAGGCCTCTCTGCTCCCGGGTGGCCCGAGACAGCTCTATGTTTGGAGGTTGACGCTCTGAGGGTTTCCAAAGCACCTCCTGATGGGCACAGTAGAATGCTAACAGGAATTCCCCAAGTGTATATCATTTCTGAAGGAAACAGGGAATGCTTCTGGTTATGAAATCCTAGAATATCAGCCCTAGCAATTAAAGGGGCCAGGGGACTCATGCTGCAGAACTCCATTTTAGAAATGAAGAAACAAATGACTCAGAGTGGCGTGGCTAGTTAGCAGGACTGCAGGAGGAAGATGCCATATATCCTGAGGCTGACTTCATTCTGGATTCCCAGCGCCATGGATACTGAGATGAATAAGGCTTCGCTCCTGTCCCCTAGGAATGCACCATGGGTGGGGTGGGGGACGGTCACAGACATAGAATGTCCCGACATACTTTAACAAAGGTAAAACAGGGTCCTGGAGAGGAGGCATGCAGCTGTGCTGCTTGGGGTTCACCCATTCATCCATTCATTTATTCACTCATTCATTCATTCATCGGTGTGTGCCAAGCACCTGCTCCGTGTCAGGAGCACTCTGTTCTAGGCATTATGGCCCCAGAAGTGAACAAAGCAGAAAAGGGCCCTGCCTTCCTGGCCCTTACACATAATGGGGAATCAGACCTTAAACAACCACACACTTGGATAGATGTTTAAGTGCAATTATGGAAAATTCTAGAAAATGGTGTAAGGTGGTATGAGAGGCAACATCATGAGATTCTGACCTCAGCTGAGGAGTGACAGTTAGTCTGACACGTGTGGATGTGGGGTAGAGGTGGCGTGCCAGTCCAGAGGGCAGGGGCAGGGGGCAGGAAGGAGCTTGTGTGTGAGGGTTTGGGCCTGGCCTGCCTTGTACATGAGGTTAAGGATGCGGGGTTGAATCCTAAGAGCGATGGGAAGGATTGAAGGTCTCTAAACCTGGGCAGGGGGTTGAGGAGGAGGAGGAGGTTGACCTCTCAGGCAGCCATGCGGCGCTGGGGTGTTAACACTGGGGGACGCAGGAGGACAGCGACGGAGTGGGCACAGGAAGACACAGCCTGGTTCGCATGAGAGGTAATGGAGGTTTAGACGAGAGTGAGGACGGGAAGAGTGACCCACTCACATGGCGGTTCCAAGGATCGCGGGAGACCACAACCCACGCTGGGCCCAGTGCATGCAGCTTGTCACACCGGGATCTGGGGGCCTGGCCTAGCTGCCGTCACCATGTGGCCCGAGTCCTCAGAGCAGGCTGGAGAGGCGCCGGGATCCTCCTTCAAAGTCTCCAGGGAGGGTCTTGTGGGAATTAATACAGGGCAGAGACTTTGGCTTCAGATACCCTGGGCGGGGTTCCAATTCTGAGGGCCTAGCCCTGTGACCCTGGGCAAGCTACGCAAGCACGCTGAGCCACGAGTCCCTTTTTTGGAAAGGGAAATAAGAATCTGAGCAGGACAAGCGCGGCGGTCAAGTAAGACTCGGGGTCAGGCAAACCTTACCGCCCCCCACACACCCTTTCTGGTAACACATTCCTCTCTCCATCCTCTTCGGGGGCCAATGATTCTCTGAATGTCTGACTCAAGTTCCTCCTTTCATCCTGTGCTCCGTGAAAACCGAGATGCTGCTTTTTGTGGCTTTTCATGAATGACTCAAGTCTCTTGTGTTACGTGATGTTACTGGAAAGCACTAAGGTTGTCTGGCAACAGATGAGATGCGTGAGTCAGGTGTGTGGTTGTGACACCCCCCCCCCCCCCCCCCCAGCCTGGTGTGCCACCCCCACCTGGCTTTGCCAGAGACCCATGTCCACCTGGCCCTGGACTGCCTCCTTGCGTCTCAGACTGCTTCCCAGCAGAGGCTGAGGGGATCCAGAACTCTCTCCTCCCTTCTTTCCGTGCCTCTGCTTACAATCATCTCTCTAAACTCAACCTAAGTCTTGCTTTTTTCCAAGAAACCCTCCATATCTACCCCGAAATCTTCTGGTTATAGTATTCTCTGTTTTAAAATGGAGAAACTAAGCTTCAAACCTCTGGTATACAAAAAGCCTAAATTCTTCAGCAGAATATGGAAGCCTTCAGCCACTTGGCCTCACTGTGCCTTCCTAGCCTACATTAACCAAGAAGTAGCAAAGATAGCGTTTTTGAACTGTCCCTCTCCCTTCCCCCTGCCATAGTGGACATCATTAACGAATCCTACTGCTCTCCCCACTGAGCCCAGTTACAAGCAGGCAGTGGGACCCAGGCAGCGGAATTGCTGAGTGAAGTGCCACCTGCTTGCCCTCCCTCGAGTCTGCGATGTGAATGTGTGACACAGCCTGACCTGTGTGCCTCGGACCACCTCCTCTGCCTTCTCTGCCCGTCACCACCACCTGATCCAAATGTCTTCTCTTTCCTAAATGGGTCCACCGCAGCCGGGTGCAATTAGTGACTCCTTCATCTGGTCCTAGGAGTCTGTACCTGGGGCTGCCAGCCCCGAGCCCTTCCCGAGCCCAGGGACTCAGGGACGAATTTAAAAGGGCAGTCTCATCCTTTACCGATTGGCATTTTTAATCACAAGGGAGGTGGTGATGACAGCAGAAAAGGGGAAAATATGAAAATGGGAGAGATTTCATTTAGGGCAAGTTCCTGGACCAGATAGTCCCACAGCCCGGCTCGGCAGGGGCCAGGTACCTCTGAAAGGTTAGCATTCCTCAAATACGTTCGTTCAGAAGCTCCGAATGGCCATATGCTTTCTCCATCTCTAAGGGACCGAGTCTTCTTTGTCGGTTATCAATGAAAAGGATTGGACTGTGAGCTCCAGCTAACATTTATCAATAGTGTTGTCCCAGTAGACCGTCTGAGGCGGCCAGAACGCACCTTCCCAAGGACCCACGCGTCGCTGCCTGCCCACCAGGGTTGGGCGGGGGTGGGTACTGTTGTTATCCAAATATAGAGCATAACAGTTATGAGCACAAAGATGAGAGCTAGCAAAGTTTGCATTCCTCCTCTTGCACATTGCATGACTCTGTACCAGTTTCCTTAAATCTGAGTCTTACTGTCTTCCTCTGTAAAATGGAAAATGTGATACTTAGCTCACAAACTTTGTGTCAGGATTAAAAGACAGGATATATGAAATATCTTCTCGCAGTGCCGGCACAGAGTAAAAATAAATCAATAAACAAGTGTATTGCGGCTATTGTGTTACTGTATTCTTTTTTTTTAAGATTTTATTTATTTATCGAGAGCGAATGAGAGACAGCACGAGACGGAAGAGGGTCAGAGGGAGAAGCAGACCCCCCGCTGAGCAGGGAGCCCGATGCGGGACTCGATCCCCAGACTCCAGGATCATGACCTGAGCCGAAGGCAGTCGCTTAACCAACTAAGCCACCCAGGCGCCCCGTGTTACTGTATTCTTAAGTGTACATGTTTAATTAGAGGCTGAGTGGACCCAGAATTTTGACACATGTATACACCTGTGAAGCCATCACTCCATTCAAATAGTAAACATACATATCAACTTGCCTCGTGCCTCTCTGTAATCCAGCCACCGATCCACTTTCTGTCACTATGGATTAGTGTGCATTCTAAAGAGTTTTATATACAGAAGGCGCTCTTTTCTTCGCATATGTGACCATTTTGCTTTCACTCTGCATACATATAATTCTACACAGTTGTTTCTACACTCTGTTTATACTTGGTCATCCTGCTTTTTCCACTTTACATTCTAGGATATTTCTCTTCGTCATTAACATCATTTTTCACGGCTGTTTTATATTCTTTTGGATGGCCATATGCCATTTAACCAGTTGGTCATGTAGATTGTTTTCCCTTTTTCAATGTTACAACCAGGTCATATAAATGAGATTATATAATTGATGACCTTCTTTGTCTGGCTTAATTTACTTCGCATGATGTCGACACTCACCCTGTTGTATCAGCTCCTTGGGAAACCTTCTTTCTTCAGCCTCCAAGACAATATGCTCTTGTGTTTCCTCTCCGTCTCTAGCTGCTCCTTCCCCCAGACCTGGGCGACAGTGAGGTTAGTGAGGCATTTGCCTTGGCGGCAAAATCTCAGGGGGTACCAAAACCTCAATCATCAAGACAAATATCCAATGCAACATTTTTTAAAAGTCAAAATAAATGCAATAAAATCCACGATGAACACAATATTAACATTTTAGGTAAAGGCAGAATCCAGTGGGGCCAAGAGTAGGCGGAGGCAAGGGAGGTGAGCCTTATAGGTGGAGTGTCAGATCCAGAACCGTGAGAGAACAAATACCTATTGTTACGGCAGCTGCAGGACGCGGACCCAACACACGTTCATCTTTCTCCATTTCTGACTGTCGTGGTCCATGGTCACCAGCTGCTTCCGGGTCTGGCAGCCCTCCGCATTCTATAGTGTCCTCATCTGAGTCAGATTCTAGATTTTAACTCATTGTCCCATAGTGATGTCCTAAATTCTTCATCTCCCCATCCCTCTTCACGGCTTTCTGGCAGAACCCCAAGCCTAGGTGGCTAATTCTCCACTTTCTCTTCTGCCCTGTGGACGGGCTAGGCCAGCATGTGGATTCCATCCCGAACACATGGCGCCATGCTCAAATGGGTCTGTGCTGCTGACATCCTACTCTCCATAAAATGTTTGTCAAGCCTCCTTTACTTTCCTTAATCCTGTAACCTCCCCGTCTACCCCTCGCTCTCAGCAGATGGCTGGGGTGTCCCCCCAGACCCCACCACTGACTATCTGATACCAGGGCACAAACAGCAGGTCCTGTTGCCTTAAGGTGGGACAGTGAGCGGATATGGTAGGGATTCCCTCATTTAGTTCCCCAAAGACTTTGTGGCCATTTACTCAAGTAACCCTACACTGGGGCAAATTAGCAATTGGACATGGATACAGGGCCTGGGTTGGCACTGATACCCAGCATTGTCACAGCCCCCCAATAGAATAAGCTACATAGGAACAAGTAGTCAGTATAGTTCTTGCCCAGGTATGTCATACAGTGGCACTCTGAGTCAACAATCCCACCCTGTGGGATTTAGGAAAGACACATGGAGCCGCTGGAAGAACTCTTACATTGGTTCCTTGACCTCCAGAGTCAGAGTTATTGCATAAGAAAGCCGGAGAACCTCTGCCTCCTGCCAAGATAGTAAATGAGAAACAATATTTCATTGTTTATATTCGTTATATTATTATGTTGCAAAGGTCAATGCCACCCTAAGAGTGTTGAAGCATCCAGGAGTGGTGGTCCCTGTTGTATCCCCATTGGATTCACCAGGCTGACCCTACAGGAACCATATGGATCATAGCAGAAGACCCTGGAACTTTGGAAACTTTAACCAAGTAGTAGAGCTCCAATTTCAGTTACTGTCTGATATAGCAAGTTTTCCAGCATGGATTAACTCAGCCTTAGGTATGTTGGATGCAGCTACTAATTGACAACTCGATCTTTTTCTATACTGATCGGAGAGAAGGATCAGAAGCAGTTTACACCCACAGGGAACAAAATGGTACCCACGTACAGTCTTCCTCTAGGGATCAGCTCATTCTTCTGTTATTGTGATGTACTCCAATGGCACTCAGACAATCTAAAATTCCACAGGACACGGTGACAGTTTGCCATGCTGATGGCATTGTGTTAAGTGCACTTGAAAAGCAAGAAGTACTAATTCTGTGTGCCTCGGTAAAGCATATTCATTCCAGAAGGTGGAAGATGAAGCAGTCAAGATCCAAGGGTCTAGGATCCAAAGAGCCAAGGGTCACATCAGTGAGGCTCTTAGGGGGTTCACTGGTCCAGAGCATGCTGGAAAGTCCCCTCTAAGGGGAAGGACAAAGTAATGCACCTGTACCTCTTACGCCTGGGAAAGAAGTATAATCTTTGATAGGCCTCTCCAGGTTTGGGAGGCACACATTCCACACTTAGGGATACCATTTCCACCTATTTATCAGATGTGGAAGGTTTGAGTGGGACCCCAGGTAGGGAAAGCCTGTGTGGCAGGCCCAGGTAGGGAAAGCCTGTGTGGCGGGCCCAGGTAGGGAAAGCCTGTGTGGCGGGCCCAGGGAGAGGTGTCAGCTGTGTTGCCCCTGTGCTGCCCAGCCCAGCAGATCCCAGAGAACCATAGGCTTTTGTGGAGAGAGAAGCCAGGTGGAGTCTCTGCAGGCCCCACGAAGAGAGTCATGGTGTAGACCACCGAGGGTCTAGCGTGAGGCCATGCCATCTGCAGCAGAGAACTGTGCACTGTTTGAAATCAGCTACTGGGATGTTGCTGGGCCTTAGTAGAAACTGTATCTGAGCATGAGACATCATCTGAGCCTGTGGTCACTCATGACCCTGACATTTTCTAGGGTCGGGTGGGCCCTGTTGGAAGAGGTACACAGGGTTGAAAGTCCAGAGAGCACAAGCAAACTGCGTGAACAGGTGCCCCAGGTCATCTGCCTCTGCTGCACGGTTGCTTCTCCCTCAGCCAAAGCTTCTCCCTCAGCTGTGCTTCTCCTTTAGCTGATGCTTCTCTCGAAGCTCACACCTTTGGCCTTATGGGAAATTCCCTTTGACCAGCTTCGTTTGCTCAGGCTGCCATAACAACGATACCATAAATGCGTGGCACAAACCATGGGAATTTGTTTTCTCACAGCTCTGGAGGCTGGAAGTCTGAGATCAAGTTTCCAGCAGGGTTGGGTTCTGGTGAGAACTCTCCTCCTGGCTTGCAGATAGTGCTGTCTCGGCGGGTCCTCACCTGGCGGAAAGGGAGAAAGGGCAACTCCCCTGGTGTCTCTTCTTAAAGGACACTAATCCTATCAGATCAGAGCCCACCCTTATGGCCTCTTCAACCTTCATCACCTCCATAAAGGCCCTGTCTCCAGATAGGGTCACAGTGGGGGTCAGGACTTTAACAAAGGAACTGGGGTGGCGGGGGGCACACACATTCAGTCCATAACACCAGCTGACTGAGCAAGAGAGTAATCCGAGCTTGGGTGGTGGGTACATCAGCTTGGCATGGGTGCAAGCCAAAATGATCCACTGCTGACCTGCAGCCACTCAGAGGGGGACAGCTCCCATGGCCAGAGCTTCTGGGGTGCATCTGGTCATCTGCTTTGTGGCCCGAGGTGGTGCACGAGGCTCTCTGAGAGCTGGACCTTACACGTAACTTTCTAGCATCGCGTCTCCTGGCTCTCCACCCACGCTGGATGCACCGTTTCCTCTTTCCCTGGATAGTATGAGTCCTTTCCCAGGCTGTGCCTCAGCCTAGACGCCTGCTCAATGCACTCATCCTTCAAGACTCAGTTCAGATATCCTTTCCTCACACTCCACCCCGTACAGAAATTGTGGGTGTCCCTCTGCTCACCTGGTTTTCTGTCTAATGTAAATCTTGGTTTTGTGATGCATGCTACAGTTCATTATAAACCCTGTCCCCGACCAGATCAAGTGCACCTTGAAGGCCAGGGCATCTGTAGGCTGACAGCTCTGAAATTTGTCTCCTGGACTCAGAACACTCCCCTAAGCTCCAGACCCACACATCCGACTACGCAGCAGACAGTATCACCTGCAGGACTCACAGACTCTTGAGTTTCTCTCCCAAACTGTTCCCCCATCCTGGGTCCCTTGTTGCCCCCAACATCTCCGTAAGCAGCTCTCCCAGCTTCCTTGGGTAGCTAGAAACCTTGGCAGCATCCTGGTTCCCTCTGCTTCCTTCTCAACCTCATCGTGCATCCATAATGCTCACTGGTTCTAGATCCAAACTGCCTCTCAGCATCACTTGCTCTGTCACCTGACTGCCACCCACTCTTAGCACCTCTCCTGTAGGGTCACTGCCAGCTTCCCATTGCCCTGGGAGGACACTCTGCACTGCCCCCATGCCCTGCCTTTCTTCTCCATCCAGCCCTGGTTTGCATCCTTCCCAGGGCTTGTCACCCTTTGTGATCATTCTCTCTGTCGCCTGGTGTTTGCTGTCTCCCCCATACTGGGACTGTGTGTCTGTCCCTGTCACCGCTGTACCCCCAACAGTCAGCATGGTGTCTGACTCATATGAAGTACCCAACAAAAGCTCAGCAGCTTCATGCTAAAGGTGCAATGAAGGGCTGGCTGAACCATCACTGGAGTGCGTTCTTGAGTGGCACTCGGATGCAGACAGGACCAGCCCACACCATGAGAACCAGGCACTGATACCCTTGTTTCCAAAAACCGGTTCATGAAGTCAAACATAGTGAGGAGCCAACACTGATAATGACCTTGCTGCAAGGGTCTGCTCCAGGGCGCCGCCTGGAAATCGTTGGAAATCTACTGTCATCCTGGAGCAGTACTGAGAGCAGAGCCGAGGTCCTCAGCCAGGACATTATATCCTGATTCCTTCCATGCAGATTGTCCACTCGGAGGCCCAAGGAGGACACAGGGGAACTCAGGCCATCAGCCCATCTGGTGAACATCTGACAACCTCTCCCGTCCCAAAGCTTCCCTCCCATGATGCTTCATGATCACTCCTTTTCCTTTCCCTGTTTTCCCGTATTTAAGTGCTCACATATAAAAACAGAAGACTGGCTACTTCGTGGGGAAAGGTTGCAAGGGCTCCAGAGAACCAGGGCTCCATTTACAAGGTTGGTCATGATGTTGGTCCTTGCTCTCTGCTGGAGGCATGCGTCTGCTGAAAAACGCACGCGAATTCTCTGCTGGGTTTTGGTGGTGGAGCAAGATGGAACACGAGGAGACAAATAAAATCTTAGAGCCTTCCCCTCTTTTGATCTGGTGCTATTTTCTCCCGATTCTGATTTTTAACATTTCATTAAAAAAAAACCCATCTTGATCTTCTAAAAGTCAAGTTAAAAAAGAAAAAAAGAATATGTATTTATTATAAGAACTAACTGTGGGGCACCTGGGTGGCTCAGTCAGTGAAGCGTCTGCCTTCAGCTCAGGTCATGATCTCAGGGTCCTGGGATCGAGCCCCGCATCAGGCTCCCTGTTCAGCGGGGAGACTGCTTCTCCCTCTGCCTCTCCCCCAACCCCGGGCTCACTCTCTCTCTCTCTCTCACTCTTTCTCTCAAATAAATAAATAAAATCTTAAAAAAAAAAAAAAAAAGAACTAACTGCATAGACTGAAAGCCAGGGGGGTTTGCCAAGGGACATCACCAGTTTTCCTTCCTGTTTTTGTAAAGAAAAAATCAGGAAACACAAGCAGGCAAATCGGGCCCGTTGTCTGCAGTCACGAGGGCAGATTTGGGCCAAGGCCCGCAGAGCTCAGCCCCCTGTGTTCCTGGTCCTCCATGGACAGGGAAGGCTGGGCTTTCCCAGCGATTGCCACATGCCGGGCAGCCTGCATGCCTGAGCTCATCTCCCCGAGTCCCCAGCCGCCCTGCAAGGGCTCCAGCGAGAGCCCATGTCTGAGCAAGGAAAGCCTGAGGAAGGTGTCAAGGTCACACACCAGCGGAGATGAGGAGAGACTCTAAGTCAGATCTGTCCGGTGCCAAAGCCTGGGGGCTGGCTCTCCCCCATGTCTTTCCCTCCCCCTTTCAAGCATCCGGAGCCAACCCTGGCTGGATTTTCCAGGCCCCGGTCAGTCAGCTGAACCCACCTTGTCTCCTTGCCAGGGCCCAGTGTCTCAACACCCCCCCCCCCCCCGCCCTTCACTTCCCTCTTAAATGCAGTCACCACCCTCCCTCCCACGCCTGCTCCTCGGGGATCCTCTGGCCACCCCCCACGGACCCACACCCCCTCCAGGGAACACATGTGCAATCCCACAACAATGACACATGACTGACAATCATTTGTTGATTGCCTTGCTGATGTTACATCTCATAACAACCGTAGGAGGGAACACCTTCTCTATCCATGCCTGGCGCCAAGAAAACCAAGGTTGACGGTGGTTCTGTGATCCGTCCAAAGTGAAGCTAGCCCGGAGCACAGTGGGAGCCAATCCAGATTAGCGGTTCTGCCTCAATGCACAGGCTCCCAGGCTGAGTTCCGCTTCCTGCAAGTGTGGAGCCCAGACTCAGAGAGCCTGGCCTCATAGTCCAGCTGTGTGACCTTGGGCAAGTTACCTAACCTCTCTGGTTTCTGTTCCTGTGTCTGTGAATCGAGATGGTAAACATCCCACCTGCTTCGTAGGATTGCTGTTAACTGACACAGACGTTAAAATCCTTAGAATAGTGCCTGGCAACCGGGCTTAACATATGTTCGTCGTTAGTTATCTTTTGGGAATTTTTATTACGCAAAACATCATCAGGGGCCGGGTAAGAATCTTAACTGAAGTCAGAATTCTAGGAGGTCAAACTGACTCCTCCACCCTCACTCCCTCCAGACCTCTTTTTTTCTGTAATTGTATCTTTTCTCCTGCTTTTATCTGGAACAAAGGAAGAAATACAAGATGGAAGGAGCCGTGAGAGTGACAGGAAAGAGGGTTTGTTTGTTTGTTTGTTTGTTTTTGCCAATTCTGCCCCTTCGTTCCTCTCATGAGAGGGTGGTCAGGTGGACAAATATACTGACGTAGGAACTGGAATGTGAGTCTCAGCCTTGCCATTTATGAGCAGTATGACCTTGTTCGAGTTACTCTACTTCCCTGAGCTTCAGTTTGTTCATCTGTAAAATGGGAGAAAATGGAACCAGCTTCACAGGACTGACGGGAAATCGTTACCCTGGGATGGAGACCCAGGCGGCCTTCAGCTCGAGAGCAGCACAGCAGTGAATGTGCTCTTAGCTCTCCTCTTGTGGGCCGGGGTGGGTTTGTTTGGCTTGGATTATTGGGCTCTAGATAATAATGAGTTTATTTAATTTGAGAAAGTTTGCCCCAGCCACATCCCCACCTCCAGTGAGGTCTGTGTCCATGCCCACATCCCCACTGACACGGAGCATTGCCTGCTGAGACATCATGGTCCCAAATCATAGAGCTTCCTGTGCACTCAGCAGTGAGTCACCCAGTCTCCCAGTGCGACCAGTCAAACAGGTGCACTGGTTTCATCTTCAAGCCTCTGGGAATTAGCTGCTGTGGAAACTCTCTTCAAAAGATCGGTCAAGTTTCCTGTTCCTGCGTCTGTGATTTGCCATCCTTCGATATTCTCCCGTTGTCATCGCTGTCTTTCTTGGGAATTTCCAGAAGTCGCCTGTGCATTGTAGGGATGCAGCTGACCCTCCGAGGATGCAGGTTTGATCTGAGCAAGTCCACGTCTACAATACTGCCAAACATAGTTTCTCTTCCTTATGAATTTCTCAGCAACATTTCTGCAGCTTACTCTATTGTAAGAGAACAGTATATAATACATATAACATACAAAGCATGGGTCAATCAACTGTTCACGTTATCCGTAAGGGTTCCGGTCAACAGTGGGCTATTAGTAGTTAACTTTGGGGGGAGTCAAAAGTTGTACATGGATATTCAACTGTGCAGAGGAGTCGGGACCCCAACCGCCACATGGTCCAAGGGTCGACTATAGTCACACGTCAGTTTCAGCTATGACAAATACTTTGCTCCCATCTGTCATCCAAGAATTTGTCCCTGGTGTCCTTGCATGCAACAGACATCCTGTTTTGATGTGAGATAATGGAGATTCCAGCTTGTCAGGATGCTTCTCAACTGAGGGGCCCCCCGAATGGAACGGAACATTCCAAATGTGGTCTGAGCCACGTAGTGAGAGTCGGTGGGCCTGGATCTGAAATCGAAATGCAGAACGCCTTGCCCTCGGTCCACGTTTTGCGCCAACTTGCTGTTTTCCATCCGCAATTTCAGACTCTTGAGACCGTTCAATTTTGATGCTGAAACTGCTCAGCGTTGTGGCACCACCAAACATCCATAATCAAACACACCGCGTTTCGGTTGATACCTCCGGTAGGTCGAGTTGAAGGAGAGGCATAGTCCACTCTGTGTCCTGTAGACACCGTACAGTGTAGGACGACTGTCCGCCTACTTGCCGTGTGCGCTTTGTCCTCACCCTCTCTGAGTGTCCTCTCTATCCAGGGTGACAAGGACCATGACACACACCTGTCATCAGGCTGCCGTGAGCGGCCAGTGCGTTATTACCTGGAAAGCGGTGAGAACAGTGCCTGGGGCACGGGAAAGGCACGATATGAATGTCTGCTCTGATGGTTAGCATTATGGTAGTACGACTTCTGCTGTTTAAGGAATATTGAATGGAGTTGCAAAGACTTGAAATCACTTGTCCCCAATCACATGCCAGTGACAGCAGAGTCACATGCTCCTTCCTCGGACCTCGCGGCTCATGCCACTTCCATCCCGAGATGTCCAGGGGAGCTGAAATCTGCCTGTCTACCTGGCCTTCCCTGGGCTTCGTGTTTGGCATCTAAGGGCGCAGAGGACCACGGCCACCTCTGCTCCCCGTGACAGGCACTCACCCGTTGGAAGAGAGTGCTCATGGACCCCGGACCCAAAGGATCTCTTCTCCGAGCTCACCAGCCCCTCCCTGTGGCCAAAGAGAAGCCCCTGGTTTTCCACGAGCAGGCTCATCCTCCCTCAGTCTCAGTCAACACACACAGGGGCTCAAGCCAAAAATCTAACCCTCCTCGGTCCCTCACCGCTCCCCTTGCCCGCCATATCCTGTCCTGTGGGCTCTAGTCATACGACCGACCCCACCGCTGCCTGTTCTGCTCGCTCCGTGCTGGGCCAGCCCTCCCCACCTTCCCCTGCACCCCTGCAGCATCTCTGCCCTGCTCTCTCTGCTTCCCCCATCTCCCCTGCAATCCACTGGCACTCAGTAGTAAGACTGAGCATTGTACTTATTATTATTATTTTTAAGATTTACTTATTTGAGAGAGAGAGTTTGCATACATGGGGGAGGGGGAGGGGCAGGCTCCCCGCTGAAAACGGAGCCAGTCACGGGGCTTGGTCGCCGGACCCTGAGATCATGACCTGAGCGGAAATCAAAAGTCAGATGCTTAACCAACTGAGCCACCCAAGCGCCCTTATTTATTATTATTTTTAAAATATGTTTATTGAGCTCTTTATGTTCTCTCTACCGATATCTTTATGCTTTAGTAAGATGCTCTCATATAGGGTTTTGAGACCACCTGTTTGCTTTCAATAGGCTCTACGCCCAATGTGGGGCTTGAAATCACGACCCTGAGATCGAGGTTCACATGCTCTCCTGACAGAGCCAGCCAGGCGCCCCAAGACTGAGCATTCCAAATGTGGTCTGAGCCACGTAGATGTGTTTAAAGGTCAGACAGAGCATACTGTTACCCTTCCTAAAACCCGCCAGTGGTTTCCCATTTTCCTTAGAATTCAACCCAAACCATTTGGCCAACGATGATCCAATGATCTGACCCCTGCCTTTGTCATCAGCCTCGTCTCCCTCCTCTTTTCCCCTTGTCACCTCGCGCTGGCAACACCACACCTGGCTTCTCCCAATTCCCTAAACATGCCTCGGGGCCACTGTACTTGCTTTTCCCTCTGCCTGGAACTCAGCCTCAGAATGGACTTTCCTCCTCCACGGTCAGTGCTCTGCTCAGATGTTACCTTTTCAGAGGCTTCCCGTGACCATGTGGCTGAAAACTGTCACACTGGGCACCATAACTCTCCATCCCTGGACCACACTGTGTGTTCTCTATCATTCATTAGTACTCGGTATGTATTACTACTTCTCCGTATCTGTCTCCTCTCTAGGATGCACAACCCCTACAAGAGAAGAGACCACCTGTGATTTGCCCCAGGTATGCTTCGCACAGCCGGGGACCTGGTGGCGGGCAGGACAGTTCTCTCCCCACCCATGATTCCGTTCGGGCATCCCCGGAACCTGTGGCTGTGTTAGGCTACATGGCCCGGGGGAATTAAGGTCGCAGACAGAATTAGAGTTGCTAATAAACTGGCCCTAATATAGGAAGATTATCTGGGATTATCCAGGTGAGCCCAATATAATCACAAAGATCCTTTGAAGTGGAAGAGGGAAGCAGAAGAGAGAGAGTCAGAGAGACCTGAGGTGGGAAGGAGTCTGTCCCCCCTGAAGACGGAGGGGCCATGAGCCGAGGAACAGGGGCAGCCGCAGGAAGCTCTAAGTGGCAAGGGAATGCACTCTCCTGGAGAGCCCCCAGAATGGACCGTGGCCCTGATTTTAGCCTGAAGGCTCCCATGTCAGGCTTCTGACCTCTGGCACTGTAAGATAATAAATATGTGTTGTTTAAGCCTCTGAGATTGTGGGAATTCGTCACAGCAGCTATGGGAAATGCAGCGCTCCTCTTTGCTGGATGCATCACGAATAAATGAGTCAACAGGATCTGATGTCCCTCTACCAACTGGTCCCTGTCATTCCCCCGGCTGTGTCCCGGGGGGTGGCGCCCAGGGTTGCATCTGGCGGAGCCGGGCAGCAGCCCCGCCGCTCCTTCCAGCTCCTCTTTTGCTCCAGTGGAGCCTCCAGTCGGATTAAAGGCAGGACACCACACTTGTCGCATACGGAGCTCGAGGTAGATCGGAAGGCTTCCCGGGGTGTTCACGTGCCGCTCCAACCTGTGTGTCCCAGCAGCTTCCATGCCTTTGGTCATGTGGCTGCTGGTTGCCTTCATCTCAATGAGGCCCTGCTTTTCTGGTTTTCTGTGTTTTTAACGCCATCCTGGAAACATCCCTGGGATGTTAACTTTCTCAGTCCCGTCACTGTATCATCCCACCAGCTCCACGCGACCTCCTTAGGTGTTTCCCTGTCCCCACTTTATAGGTGAAGGAACTGAAGTGTCACTTGCTTATCACTAATCCACCTTTGGCCCCTCTTCAAGGACGCTCTCTACACCCTCGCTGAGGGCTGGCTGTCTCTGTGCAGTCTTGTGTTCAGAGCATCACACAGCCATTACCAGCCCCCCTCCACCCACCCGCCACCGGATGCAACCCAGTTGCTGAGAAATGAGGATGTGAAGCCATGTGCAGAGATGGGGGGGGGGCCAGAACTCTGGCTGCCTAGCTCTGCCCACTGGGCCCCCCGATTCTTAAAACAACATCACAAACCACAGCCACAAAACACAAGACAGCTACTCACCACCTCTGGTCTCGTGCTCAGCCCTTGGCGTGTCTGGGAGAGCTTCTGAGCTCATGGCCGCTTAGGAGCATAATTCGAGCCACATCATGCCTGTGGGCTTCCCACTGGCTGGACTCCCAGTCCTCCCTCCACAGTAGGGCTGGTCTCTCAAAAGCTTCCCTGAAGCCGCTTGGCCTTTTCGGTGATTTTTGCCCCGCCTCTTTGTCCAGTCCGCCCGTCAGATTCCCGTGGCCTCTTTCGAGCTCCTTCCTGATTTAACTGCAATCCCCCTCCTTGCACGGGGTGAGAAGTTAATTTCCTTAACGACTAACTATTTCCCCATCCTAACCAGGGTTTCGCAACCTGGGCACTCTTGCCTTTTAATGATAATTCTGTGCATTTCGGGATGTTTCGTAGCATGCCCCGCCCCTTGCCCACTTGAAGCCAGGAGCACCCTTGTACCCCCATCCCCCACCCCCTCGTGACAACAACAAAAATGTCTCTGGGCATTGCTGAATGTCTCCAGAGGGGCAAAATCAACCCAGGGGTGTTTTAACCTTCGTGCCTCTGTTCCAGTTGGACTGAGTGATCTGTATTATTCTCCCCTAGACTGAAAATCCATGCCTCTGTATCACCCATTCTCAAGTTGTGGTTTTCCAAAGAAGAATGATTGTGATTGTGTTGATCAAGAGGTCAATTTCCATTACAGTAGAGATTAGTCAGCGTTCTCCAGAAAAACGAAACCAATAAGATGTGTGCTGGCTCATATGTTTTGTGGAGGCACAAGTCCAAAATCTGCAGGGCAGACCAGCAGGCTGCAGACCCAGAGAAGAGTTGCAGGCCAAGTCCAAAGGCTGTCTGCTGCTGAGTTCCTTCTTGCTCAGAGGAGGTCAGTCTTTTTCCTCTGAAAGCCTTCAACTGATTAGATGAGGCCCACCTGCATTGTGGAGGCATCTGTTTTACTCCAGGTCTACTGATTTAAATGTTCATCTCACCCAGAAAACACCTTCACGGAAACATCCAGGACAATGTGTGACCACATAACTGGGCACTGTGGCCCAGCTAAGTTGGTGCATAAAATTAATCATCACAAGCGGCAAGGATGAATTAATTTATGGCAAAGAAAGGGAGGATGCACTTGAACTCATCTGGAAGGTGGGGCCAGACTTCCAGACTTCCACGATCACTGTCTGAAATGTTAATGGTATGGTGGCCACACTGGGGCCATCAGTGGTTCTCAACCCTGGCCGTTACCATCACCCAGGGAGGCTTGAAAGAATAACAATGTCAGAATCACCCTCGAAGAGCCAGATCCATTTAGTTTGTGGTGAGGCTCAGGCGTGGATGCATTGCTAGCAATCCTCAGATGTTCCTAATGTTTGGCCAAGGTTGAGAGCCCTGGGAAGAATGAATGTCTGATGCTCCCCCCAGGAGGGACCAACAGAGATGAGCACAGGCTTTGCAGGGAGGTGGGCTGGGCTTGAGTCCCGCTTCCCTCCAAGCAAGTTATGTGATGCTGCAATGGCCATCCTAAGACTGTTGGTCAATTAAGAAGATGCTTGGAAAGCACTTAGTCCAGTCCCTGGGAGGAAGGAAACAGAACATATGTCATACATCAATTTATGCTTGCTCCCACCACTCAGTGTGGTATTAACAACCTGGGTGTCTCTTCTCTGTCATTTTCATTTAAGTTCCTCTTAAAATATAGTCACAGTTATGCTTGATCTAACACGTGCTGAGCTTTGAGACAGACACTGTGCTAAAAGTCAGTATTATCTTATCCTCACAATTACCCAGGAAGGAAGAGTCGATGATGGGCCCAGGCTACCAGAGAGGAAACTGAGGCACGCAGAGGTTGGGTGGCTTGCCCAAGAACGTTGCTGACAGTCTTGGATTTATCTGACTCTGAAGGTTAACGTTTTTAAAAAATTTTGCTTCCAGTAGACCGAAATCAGGATTATAGCCACCAAAAAAGAGGAGGCAAAACATGTCAGAATTCCCAGGTGTCCCCATCATGTGCTTAGAGAACCTAAGAAAATAGAAATTAAAATGAGTATGGGAGCAGAGTCATTAGTTATTTAACAAAGACTTTTGTTTAAAAAAACAAAGTCATTTAGCAAAAATTTTGGTGCATATCCAAAATTCAGTCATGTTCCTGGTGAACAGCAACAGGAAGCAGAAATCATACTTAAAAACAAAGACCTCATTCAGGACAGCAACAAAAACCATGAACTACATGGGAATAAATTTAGCAAGAGAGGTGAGGCAGGTTAATGAACACAACCACCACCAAACTTTATTGAGGGATATTAGAGAAGATTTGACCTTTGGAGAGGTGGTCTGTGCACATGGTAGATATTGTAAAAATGTTGATTCTTTTCAAATTAGTTTTAGGTTAAAACGATTTTCTTTTTTCAAGTAAAAAAGAAATTGAAACAATTCAAGAATTTCCAAGTGCAATGCAGAGTGCCTTCTGAGTTCATAGCAACTTCCAGTATCTCTGAAGAAAAGAGTCGGCTCTTCTGAGCACTTGGGTCACTTCTAGACTTCATTTCAGATTTGGTCACCTATGGCCATGAGACTCTTTTTGTTTGGCTGTTCCTGGACACACTCAGATCCAAACTAATTTATTAAACTTTTATTTTATTTAATTATATTTAATATTTAATTAATAATTTAATAAAATAAATTTATTTTAAAAATTGCTTTACAGTTTTAAAAATCTTAAATTGTGAAACATATCATAGGTTTAGAAATATTACACACACACACACACACACACACACACACACACACACAGTTTAACAAATAATTAAATGAATATCCATGTAACCACCTAGGGTGGACAGACTCTTAAGGTGGGCCCATGATCTGGCTTTCATGTTCTTGTGTGATCCCTCCCCTTCAGTGTGGATAGAACCCGTGACCTTCTTCTAGACATAGAGAATATAACAAAAGTGAGGGAGTGTATGTGATTGCATGTGTGTGATTATGTTATGTAAGATGGTAACATCCATAACATGCGGAGTTGGCCATATGGCTGAGAACTGGGGGCAGCCCTCAGTCCACAGCCAGCAAGACACTAAGGGCCCTCAGCCCAGCAGCTTATAGGAAACTGAGTGTTGTCAATAATCACGTGAGCTAGGGAGCAGATCTTTCTCCAGTAGAGCCTCGGATGAGACCACAGCCCCAACCAACACCTTGATTATAGCCCAGCAGAGAACACAGCTAAGACTCCAGACCTGCAGAAATCATTTGATCATTCCTATGCTTTTCTTTGTAGATTTACCATCTATGTAAGTATCACTAAGTAGGATATGTTTGGCAAGCACACACCTAACTCTGTAATAATAATAAAGACATGGTCAATGAGGTAATTTTTCACATGACAAAGTAACTTCGAAACTGATCTTGAAGAATACATAGAAAGATACAAAGTAATGACAAAATATCTTGAAAAAGAAATTAAAAAATAGATCCTTTTGTTAGATATTAGAAGATATTGTAAGGCTAATGTAAGCCTGCTGTAAGAACGGATTGTGGTGTAGGTAATATTGCAGCATATATACCGGCATACACGTATTTTTTCACAGATGTCTATACCAGTCACCATTCAGATCCAGATGAAGAGCACTCCCACCATTCCAGATGCCCTTTCCCAGTCAATAACCCCTCCCCTCACCCCAGGTAGCCATTATTCTCTCAACACAGATTAGCTTAGTCTGTTCTCAAATTTCATATAAAGGGAACCATGTTGTATTCACTCTTTTGTGTCTAGTTTCTGCTGCTTCACAACATGTTGACAAGATGAATTCCAAGTTGTTAACTGGAAGGGTAATTGGTTCACTTTTATTGCTGAATGTGGACAAATGATAATGTGTTCCCCCATTCTTCTGTTGACGGGCATCCAGACTGAACTCAGCTTGAGGCTCTTTTGACTAGCACTGCTCAAATGTTCTTATCCCTGTCTTGTGCTCTCTTGCACATACTTGGGTATGGGATCAATGGGCCACCGAGGAGGTTTGTGTCTAATTCCAGGAGACACTGCCACACGGTGGTAATCCATATTTTTATAAGGCGTTTTGATGCAAGTGGTCTTGGACCACACGTTGAGAAACCCTACTTAGGTAAAGCCCTATTATGTGAGCAAACACATTCCCTTGAGTTGACCCTTTCTTGGGGTATAACTGGGGACAAGCTTGCTTACAGTGAGGTACCAGCTAAGTGATTTGGGGAAGTGGGGGGTGGGGAATGGGAAATTAAATTTATACCATCTCTTAGCACCTCTTTGGAACAAATCTTTGCAGTGCACTATATGTTTGCCCAACAGAAAGAAGCTGAGAACTGGGAAGCTTTGATGGGGGTGGGAAGGTGAGAATCCAGGTCACTGTGCCCCATCATCCAAGCTCTCTCTCACCCCAACCATGAGCTAGAGTAATGTCCAGTTATTTGCTAGAAAAGAGGGACCTGCTTGGGACCTTGGGTTGTTTGTATGGGGAGGGACTGTCCCTTCCAGTCACCTGAAACTCATTGCAAAGCCATTTCCCCCATGCTCTTAATGCTGGAGGAGGCTTGCAGGAAGCACGAGAGATGGCATTCCTCCTGCCGTGCCCAGCAAGTCTGACAGCAAAAGCCAGTTATAGAAAAACCATCCCTTTCAGCCGACTCTGGCCATTTTGCCCACAGACCCAGCCAACTTCTCTGAGGTCAGAAGACCAGGAAACAGGGCTTCCTGCTGGCAACTGGGCAGAGGTGAGGGAAGGAGGGCCTGCCTGTTGTGTTGGCCGATGCTCTGCTTCCGGGGTCTCTCTGCCAGGAGCCACTTCTCCTTCCAGATTCCAGTGATCTCAGCAGGCTGGCTCAGCCTCGGCCCAGCCACGATCTCAAGCTGCTCTCTGCTGTTCTCAGCTGAGCATTGCAACCAGGGGCCACCGGCACCAGACACAAGAGCAGGTCCCCAGAAATGGGAGACGGCTTCCACCTGGAGGCAGGCAGGAGGAGGGACAGGTGGGTGTTAAAGGAGCCAGGCTCTGAGCAGGGAAGGTGGGCTCTAATCCCCACCCGGCTGGGCCCCGTGTCCCTCCCTGGGGCCCCACAGCTCCCTGAGTGTCCTCTAGCAAAACGCTACTTGTTTACACTCTCCCCCACTCCTCTAGAAACCCAGTGAAACAAGACCAACAGTGTCCATCTTACCTCAAAGCTGAGTATATCCCCGAAGCGGAATGTGTTGCCTCGTACCTGACAGATGATCAATGAGTATTTCGCTGAATACATGAGCGAGTCAAGACTTGAGTGGACTTTGAACAAATGAAGAAGTCAATTATCTCATTCACCCTCTCTCTCCGAGAACCAAGCTACTAGGGTCATGGAGTTATAAAGCTCTTCTTCCTAACAAAAACAATCCCTAGCTCTTTCAAAATAAAAAAGGACGCTCCTGTCTGAACTGTCAATGACTGGGGATATTTGGGGTCATCACAACTAACGTAGGGGGGGCTACTAGCATCTAGTGTGTAGAGGCCAGGGACACCAGCACGCCTCCCAAGGTGGACAGGAGGGTCCAGCACAACACAGAAGCATCCTGTGCAAACGGTGAATAGTGTCGGGGCCCAGCGAGCCGGATGTGCAAACGGTGAATAGTGTCGGGGCCCAGCGAGCCGGATGTGGGCACATGCTCTGGGGGTGGGGGGGGGCTGGGGTCAACATTTCTGGCTGCAAAGTGGGAACAGCAAACGCTGCTTGGGACAGACTTGCACGGGTCCAAAGAAAGACTGAAAAACTGACCCAGATAAGAACCACTCAGAGAAGATTTCACAAGTTACAGCAGCAGAAGCCAAAGAATTGGTACATCTGTGTGTCCGGAAGTGAATGGGTGGTGTCTCTGTAGGATGTATGTGCCAACTAAACCCAGAAGCGTGTTTGCATCTTATAGCTAAGACAGTGATAAGGCAGCTTTCCTCCCAGACCCAGGATTGTGGTGTGTGGCCATTTAGTTTGGCCAGACCTGGAGTATTGGCTTCATTTTGATGAATGGTATTTTGCAACCTTCAAATATTTATCAGTGTTGTTCCCATACCTAATGAACTGGGTGCTAGAATGGAAAGGAAAGAAGGTGGGAAGAAGGGAGGGAGGGAAGAAGGGAAGGAAGGAAGGAGTGAATCAAAGAAGGCATAATTGTCAAAAATATAAGTTATTTGGGGCACATTGCTTGGCCTGCCTTCCTGTAGCCCAAAGGACATCAAGGTAAGCAAAAAGTCAGAAGACAAGGCCACTTGGCGATTCTCCTGGGGCAGTCAGAAGTGTGACTTTTCCCACTCCCTAGTCTCTTAAAAAATAACATGTCTCGGACTGCTCATCCTTTGGATGCAGGTGAGTCTAATTTGTGACCACATCATAGGAAAGCAGCTGATTATAATTCAGTTGCCAGTAGGATGGTGTCAGTCTCCATCTGTGAACTGCTTATGTTGCCCTCCACGTGGTCACACTGATGGTCCCAGCCAATATTTCTCACAATCTCTTTGGGGGGAGGGAAGGGGGATACATAACACGATCGCCCGTGAAGGCTGTACTAGCTCAGGCTAACTTATTTATGATACAAGAATACGTGTCCTGGATTAAGTTCTTCACAACAGTTCCCTGCATTTGTACCTCAATCACCCTATGAATACAAGCCACCCCAAATCTGGCTTCCATGGCCCTCGCCATGCCCACTTTATACCCGGAGGCTCAGCGTGGACACTTAGCTTGTCCCAGATCCCTCGGGAGGTGAGAAGCAGATCCAGGACCAACGCTGTTCTTCTCACCAGCATCTGATGTTGCAGGTGGGTCCTGGAAATGCAGGACTATTTATATTTCTGCTGGCTTCAAGCTGAATGTGTCCACCAGCGGCCGTCTTGGCTCGGCCAAGCCTCCGGGCAAGTCCCGAGGCCTCTTCCCTTTGCTCACTGCATCCCCACCGTCTGTTCTGTCCTAGGGCCTCAGCAGTGGGACCTGCCCTCTGAGGCCTGTCTGGCAGCCAACGCCGTCCCTCTGTGTCCTAAGTTCCTGCAAGCCAACTGCCCTTCTGTTCTATTCCCCACGCCTGAAAAAGGCACAGAAAGTGCTGACTCACCCACCAGGCTGTGAAGATCTTCCACTCTGTGACGTGAACGGGTTGAACGTCTCCCCCCTCTCCCCCTGCAACGTGATCGCCATCTACCTGTGACGTGCTAGTCTGATGGGCAAGACGGTTGTCATCTTCCTTTTTCCTTCCTTTTTTCTTTTCTTTTTTTTTTTTTTTTAAATTAGGGTGTGGAAGGTACTAGATCAGATACACGATTACAAAATGCCACAGAATCCAAATTAAAAGGCCCAGTGTAGGGTCACTGGAGCTAGTCTGGCTCAGGCAAGGAAAAGTTTTTTTCATCTGCACCCCACCTTGACGTGGGATTTCTAAAGTCTCGGCACCTGTGGGGGTCAATGTTTCCAAGGTACTTTTTCCCTTTAAAATTAGTCAGTTATTGCTTAAGAATTAATTGTATTAACAATATTAATTTATATCAGTATTTATTCATAATTAACAAAAGTATTGCTTTTAATTAAAATAATAAATGAAGAAATGAAGAATCGATGGTAAATTAATCAATTATGAGCCCCCTAGCAAGAACACTTTTGTGGTGACAAGGTCTTTACCTCGTCAGGTAAGAGCAGGATGGTAACTCGGCCCCAAACCTCCACCGCAACAAGTGGAAAGCACATGCATACATACAGGTTTCCCTCGCTGTTCCAAACTTTGCGCTATGCCCCTTCGCTTTTACGAAAGACCTACATTAGTACCCATTTTCACGAACTGAAAGAAATCCAAAGAGGATTTTGACTTTTATGCAAAATGGTGAAAAGCAAAATTAGCGGTCAGACGGGCTTTTGCAGCGAGAGGAGCCGGTAGGGAGGCAGCGTGCACCGGGCCGGGAGTGGCGCCCCCAGCGTCTTCCGCGGGAACTACACTCAGCATCTCCGCCTGGAGCCGTGAGCTCTGAACTGGGTGCGAGCATCCCGGCCTCACCTCCACCTGTTGTGTGCATCCGTTCGTTAGCAAGGTGCGTCCTAAGGATCAGAAAAGCCGAAGAGAGGTTTTACTTGAGCGTCTGGGAATGCTGCAAAATTTTCCGGAGAGATTAATGGTAACTGCTTCTCTGCTTTTGGCCATTTTGGCTCCGGACAAGTTTCACAAGCACACTGTCCTTTTGGATAGCGGGGAAAGCTGTATGTCAATGCTGTTTCCGCATCCTCTCCCGAGATTTTCTGTGCCCTGCACCCCTCGCAATCCTGGCTTACAGTAAACCCATGAAATCAACTTCCCTTCTCAGTTTCTATTTCCTAGTAGCTGCTAACTACTGATTTTAGACAGGATTATGATAGCAGTAAATCAGAAAACAGCATTGTCACAGAAATCTAGGACTTAATGCAAGAATAGAAAAAAAAAGATTTTTGTATTAAAGAATGTGAGGTTTATACTTATCTCCATAGAATGGACAAATGAATGAATCCAAGCAATAACATTAGATGGTATTAAATACTCTTGTATATTTTTCAGGAATGTCACAACCTGATTCCTGTTTGGCTTTCTGAAAGCCTCCTCTCCAGCTTCGAGAGACCGCCTACTCCAGGAAGCCTGCCCCGATTTTCTTCCTGAGATGCTCCTCCTAGGGCACAGGTCACGATGTACTGTATATTATCATCAGATGGAAACTTACTTTGTGTCCTGCATTCAGTGATAACTACTGTATGTTACTTAGTTTTAGCAAACTTCCTTCTACATCTACAATCATGGCTCACATTTATCGCATTGACTGTGGCCCAAACCCTGACTTAGGCTTTACCTGGAGTATCTCACAGGATCCCTACACAACCCGTTATTATCCCCATCTCACAGACGTGGAAATCGATGAATATTGTTGTAGACACTAACAGCCCGGATGTGCAGGCCATTCTTTTTTGTTTCTGTGGTTAAGTCAGCTTGGGATAGGCTCTGCTGTGGTAACAATGAAATCCCAGTGGACAGATGGAATACGGGTTTGCTTGGTGCTCACGCCACACTCTGCAGGTCTGGTGGCCCCCCTCCATCGGTGCCCAAGCCTTTCTGGACTATGTGACCTCCCAAGTCAGGGGTGGGGGCTGAGATGGATACACACAGCCCTTAACCGCCTCTGCCTGGAAGTGCCCCCCACTCTCCCTTAGAGTCACAAGGCGCAGGATGAAGTTCTCCTTGAGTGGGTCAAACTCAAGTTCTGCTTTAAAAAGCCCTAGTGAGGAGTGGAGTTGAGGGAGGTGGGCCCCCAGCGGGCTGGTCGGCACCCTCTCGCCTCCCAGCTCTGGGCCCTTATCAGTCTAAAAGGCTTGGTTTGAAAGACCCAAACCTGTGGTCTTTTTCCATAAATGTGGTCACTTTATATGCATTATTCTACCAGTTTTGAAAGCTGTCCCACGTACGGACAAATTTCCATGTGAAAAATCCCATGTGCTTAAAGAAAATTATGCTGAGCATTAAAACATACACAACCTTTGGCCTAGCATGTGTAGAAGAGTATGCTATTTGCCATGTTTTAACAATTTTACTGTGGGTTTCCCCCCCCCGCTTCAATACACTTTTAACTCCATTGTTTAAAATTAAAAATTTGGACCTACTTTTAATTTAGTTTGGCATAAGGACAAGGAAGCAATCTTATTTTCATTCTAGAATTATTTTAACTCCATTGTTTAAAATTAAAAACTTGAACCTATTTTTTAGTTTGGCGTAAGGACAAGTAAGCAATCTTAGTTTTTCAGATTGATACTCAAATCAATCTTCACTGTTTAGTGAATAATTTGCTATTTCCCCACGGATGTGAGATAAGTAACTTGTCCCCAATCCAAATACACAGGCATGAAGCACGTATCCGGACTCTGTGTTCTGCAGTGGCCCCAGCTTTAGATATATTACAGACTAACATTTAATTCTCTTTTCCTTTCTTAGGTCTGTTTTCATACATGAACTGTGGAAGCAGTAAGATGAAACCAGGAGGGACCAAGTATTTTTTATTGGGACTGCGTATTTAGACACCTTTACGGTGTTGTCTTTCTAGCCAAGATGATCTTTCATGATTAATAGTGATGTTTGGAAATGTAGTGTTTTTCAACACCTGCAGGCATGTCATTCCTTACTTGTGAAGGCAGTGCCAGAAAGGTCACCGACTGCCCCAGAACTTGAGAATCAGGTGGGATCTAGGGATCGTCTGGTCCAATGTTTTCAGTTTACAAATAAACAAATTTAGGCCCAGAGGAGGGAGGTGAGGTGGCCCAGGTCACCCAACAATTTGATCCAGAAGTGCCCGCCCCTTCCCTGGGGCTTCTCTTCCCCCACTGGGTGGATCCAGCAATCCTGGTTCCTGAACTGTCTCCCTCTGAGGCTGCAGGCCCGGGAGAAGCCACTCGGGTCCGCACAGCATTCCATGCGCCCCGCCCCCCCGCCACGGCCCCCCAACCACACAAAGTCAGCCATCCACAGTGACGAGAAAGACATTTAATCACTTCTTGGTCTTATCTCTTAAAGCGCTCAAGTGTTTTCACAAGTGCAAAGGGAGCGATTGCTCTCAGCCAACATTTACCAGTAATTCCAACACACGCAAAAAAACTACAAATCAGCGTGCTTTATACTTACTTTTAATTTCTGCACTGAAAAAAAAAAGTGAAAACCATGACAGGTTAGTTTACAGTGACATCACCTCTGCCTTTAAATTAACCTTTGCTCTTGGGGGTAGAAGGGGGAAAGAAAGACAGGAACACATCAAAGCAGGAGAGCAAAACAGGGGCCGAGACACCCGAGACTGGGCTCTGGCTAATCGGGTTTGGAAAACCCGGAGGCGAGGCGGTGGCGCACTCGGCGCACTAGCCTGTAAACATGGACAGGCAACAGTTAAGATACAGTAAAAAGGGAAAAACAAAAACAAAAACAAAAAACAAAAAACAAAACTCCCACAATTCCATTCTTAAAATCAAGCACGACAACGGACAGTAAATCCAAGGTTCATGTGGGTGCACCCCTCTGCTGCGGGGGTGGCCGCACAGCGGGGCACACGCTCCGGCCCCCGGGGGGCCCCTGCTCTGCACAGAACTGCGCCCACCAGCACGGGGCGCTCCGCGGGGAGGGGGTCCGCAGGGAGAGGGGCGGCCCACAACCGCAGCCTCCCCTGACAGACAGCAAGAGCTGCAGGGGCAGGTCTGTGTGCTTTCGAGGCTCTGCCTCCGGAATGTTCTGCACTCGGGCTGGGGTGGGTAGTGGGTTTGAGTTACGCTCCACACGGTGTTTAAGTGCTTGCTTTATTTTTCATGTGCAAACTGTCACTGTCTAAAGCTTTCAGAAGGACGTGTACAGATAGGAACACCCTGCAGAGCCGAGGGTACTCGCGTAAGGCCCCTCCCTCCTGAGTGGGGCGGGCGTGGGGGCGCAGGACAGAAATATTTAGAGAAATGATGTGTTCTGCTGCGGTTAAGCTCTAGTCCCTGATTCGGTCCGTCCAAAGGAGGGGGCTCCTCAGTAGGTGATTGTCCACTCTTTGACAGAGGCGTCGTGGGAGGTCGTGATCAGCGTGTGCTCGTCCAGCCAGGCCAGGCTGCTGACATGGTGGAGCCGGTGCGCGTCTGGGGAGAAAGAAGGCGCTCTGAAGGGAAGCCCCTCTGCTCCCCCAAAACCTCACGTGATGAGCAGGGGACAAGCTGTGCCAACAGCAACAACGGCTGCGAACCTGACCGCGGACTGTTGTTCATCAGACCCTGTCCCTCTTCACCGAAGGGTGAGCGTCTGGAAGGTGGAAGGTGGGTGCAGGCATTCTCAAGCCGGCATCCCTGCGGTTCCTCCCAGACACAGGGACTATCCTGACAACCAACATCCCCTGGGAGACAGAACTGCTCCTCCCCCAAGGAGGTAAAAGTCTGTTCCTTTTTATGCATAAAGCAACAATACACAGACAATACACAAACAGCTTCCTGGTATATCCGCAGTAATAAAATGGGCGGGGAAGGGGGCAGTGAATAAAAGTGGAGAAACCTGTAAGAGGTGGACCGGTGACCAGAATACCCTGAGAAACACTGGCCGGGCCCCGGGCCCCCCCTCTGTGAGAGGTGCACCAGGGGTGACCATAGTCCTCCCCAGTTTCCTGCCTCTACTCTCCGGACTGGGTGCGTCCTAGTACAAACCTCACAGAGCAGGGGGCCCAGGGGAACCTGCTCTGGGCCCCCTCTCACTGGGCCCTCCCATCTGGCTGGGGGGTGGGTGACACCAGGGCAGGAGAATTTCAGATCTACCCTGGCCAGACACGGTCCCTCCCGGGGCCAGGAGGCACGTGTGACCACAGAGCCCCTGAAGCGAGCTATCGCCACATGTAGAAAAAATATGTTGGGCTAAATAAAACTTACTATTAAGAGTAATTTCATCCGTTTTTTGTTTTTTTAAACGAGGCTACTAGAAACACGGGAGGTCCACAGGAGGCTCCATTACATTCCTACTGGACGCTGCCCGTCATGGAGAGAGAACCCGATCAGCAGTTTAATTTAGGGGGTGGGGGGGACGGGAAAGTGCTGTGGTCTGAACGTTTGTGTCTGCCCCTCAAAATTGTACACCAAAAACCTAATGCCCGAGGCCATGGTATCAGGAGGTAGGGCCTTGGAAGAGCTGCGAGCACAAACGGGATCAGTGGCTTATTAAAGAGGCCCCGCAGAGCATCGCCCTTCCCTTGCGTGGGGCCCAGTGAGAAGTCTCTGACTCAGAAGAGCTCCCCAACGCCCCAGTCATGCCACCCCCTACCTGGGACTTCAGCCTCCTGAACTGTGAGCAACAATTCTGTGGTTTTTATAAGCCGCCCAGTCTGCGGTACTTGTTATGGAAACCCGACAGGCTGAGAAAGAGATGTCAAGAGGGACCCCGTGTGCTAAGGCGCATGCCCGGTGCATGGAGCCCAGCTGCTCTCCCAAGGGGAACACGCGCATTGTCGATCCCTCTGTGTGTCTAGTGGGGGCCGGCAGCATGAGAGCCATGCCTCTCGGGGGTAACTTCCCCAGAAGCACAGATGGGACACTTGGGCTTGGGGAGAGCCTCTCTGGGGCTGCCTGGGGAGCCGAGGCGGGATCGAGAGTCACCTTGGATCTTGACCCTGGTCTCAGGGTCACTTAGGGTCCAGACGTACACCATCATGTCCATGCCACCAGAGGCAAAGTGCTCGTTGTCTGGTGACCAGGCCAGGCAGACAATCTTCGCATGGTGTCCGTAAAAAACGTTGTTCTCCTAGTTGCGGGTTGAAAACAGAGGTGGTAGGTCAGGGTTCAGGCCAGAGGGGCGCGTGTCATCGCACCTGCCCCCAGTGACCACCACGAGGGCTGACGCTGATGCAGCACACTCTGCCAGACACCGTGCATGCCTCACGGAGGCCTCACGGGAACCCGAGGTGCCCACTGCTCTGTGATGAGGCCCAGGAGGGTACAGCCCAGCTCGGCCCAGCATTGGGCAGCAGCCACTGTGCCCCCGGGGCCCCGAACGGCCTCCATCCCCCGAGGCGCTAGGTGTGTGTGCTCTCCTTCATGGAGCCTCGGCCCAGCCAGGGCTCAGCGCAATGCAGACACAAAGGCTCAAGGAGGCCCCGCCTCGGGCAGGTGGCGCTCAGGGAAGTTTCAGGCAGCAGAGGGAGGCCGCCAGCCCCTCCCCACACACACCTGCCCACTACTCGCTACTCCGAGGCCTGGGCCGGGCGGGGGGCTGGACGGAACCTGCAAGCTGGAGGACTAGCACTTTCCTGATGCCGTAAGAATGCTTTTTCTTCAGGGCATTCCGTTTTCTTAATCCCTAAGAAAAGGTCGACTTGATGATGATTTTCCTTTTCAAGTTTGCCTGTTCTGGGGTGTGTTGATCCCACCCTGTGGACTGCCTACTTAGCATGCTGTCGACAAGACTTCTGTTGTAAATACATGAGACCACTAAAAATGAGATAAAAAAAAAAAAAAAATCTGAGAAATGTGGTGAGGCAGCAGAAGGAAATCCCCTAGGACGTGGGGTATCATGTCGATGGAGGTCCTGATTACAGGCTTTATGTCCAAAGCAAGCTTCACTTGTGCCTTTTGCCAGAAATAACATTGTAGCATCAGAGAGACTAAAAGACTCAACTCTAGTTCCTACATAAGCCCAAGTATTTACTGGGAAGTGTACAGATGCCTGTAATTTACTTTAAGTGCACCCAGAATTAAGATTATCAGATGGATAATGGCAAAACCTAGGTGGTAAATTCTTTCACCTCTGCTGCATTCCAAAACCATTCAAGTGCTGGGGGGCTGGTGTGGTGCAGGGCCCGGGGACCGGGGACCTGCCATCCTGTGCCCCCGCTTGGGCCACACCCAGCAAGTGACGGAACCCCTAACAGAGCTCAGCCCCCTGTGAACTGGGGCAACGGCTCACTCTTGGCGCACGGCTGCCCTCCCGCGCCCAGGTGCCTCTGCACCCTGGTCTGCCCTCGCCAGCCCACTGCCCAGCACGCGCCACACGTGAGGCAGTGCTCATCTTCGTGAGACTTAAATCAGCAATGAGACACAAGAAGAAACTCTAGTCTCAGCCCTTAGAGAAGAAGCCAGGAAGTCACTTAGCCAGGCAGCCCAGGTGAACCAATCAGCCTGTCCTCACAGCAAGCCTTGCCACCACTCAGGGTCCTAACTTTCTGGCAAGTGTTCTACCTCACTCACAAAACCACGAGACCCTGGACGACAGTGTGTCTCCCTGTCTCACATCATTCAGCTCTGAGAACAAGAAAGCCACGCGGTCTCATGGGACTGCCACGCTCACGACAAGAGGGGAGAGACGCCACGGCCGGCCGCCACCCCCCCGGCCTTCCACACTGCCCAGCAAGGGTACAGAGCCACGCTGCCTGCCCACTCACCAAGTAGCCGTCTGCAACGCTGAAGACCGTGACCACTTTGCTGGCATCGCACACGGCGAGGAAAGCGCCATCGTGGGAATACGCCACATCAGTCACGGGGCCCTTGGCCTCCAGGAGCTTGCCCTCGTCCTTCAGCGTGGTGCCCAGGATGGAGTACAAGCGGACATTCCCGTCCTGCAGGAGGACAGAGGGGCACTGAGTCACTTCCTGATGTGCACCACTGCGGGAGCACACACACAGGCACGCGCTCGCGCTCCCCAACACCCTCCCGAAAACCGTTCAGCAGCTCCCACGGCGTACTCAGCATTGTGGGAAAAATTACTCAGGAAGGTAATTAAAATGCAGAGTGCTAGGCGCCCCCAATTCTGCTTCTGGGTGTTTGGGACTCTGCCTCTCTTCAGAAACACTCCAGTAAGTTCTAATGCAGGTGTTCGCAGGGCAAACTCTGAGAACTACCTTTATGTGCGTTAGGACCCCCGTTCTGCCTGCCCCCTCGGGCCACACTGCCTGCCCCCTCCCCTGTGCTCTGTACCCACAGGGCCCTTCCCGGCGCCCCAGAGGTTCCTTCAGGCAGCAACTCACTCTGACCAGGCCCCCCTCTGTCCGCCGGCTGTCTCCTAGTGAGCGCCCCCTCCTTGTCGTGACCCAGGTGCTTCTTCACAGGGGAGGCACACCTGCTCTTTCAGATGGCGGGTGCCACCTCGTCCATGGGCTGATCAACTGCCCCAGGGGTCCTTGAGCCTGGGATGCCCATGAGATGCCCAAGTGCCTGGCTCTACCCAGCTCTCCTCGGCCAGAGCCTCTGAGGGGTGTCTGTACATCTCTGCTGACAGTCCAACCGTGCTCTGGAGCCCAGCCAGGTGGACACACCTTGGGCACCTGGCCTCCAGGCCAGGGCCACCCCCCCACACCCCCAGTTTTCATGCCCCCAGAGACTTGTCCAGGACCTGGGCCTGAGAAGTGTCACACACGGTGGAATGAATCCCTGTAGCACGGATATGGACAGACAGAAGGAACCGGGAGAGGTGGTGTCCTGGCGACTGCCCAAGGCTGCCATGAGAGGAGGCAGATCAAGGACCAGCCGCCCTCTCGGGGCAGCTGAGCTATCCGAGTGGCAAACATGCTCTGTCCACGACACAGCCCTGGCTCTGCCTCTAACACAGGAGGAAAGCCACATCCAACCCCTGCAGGGTTTCTGAGCTCCCGGGACAAGCCCAGCTGACGCCTGCCCGCAGTGGGAGTCTGGGCCCTGGGGTCCTGGGGTCCTGGGAGTCCAAGGCCCACAAGGAGGCATCACAAGGAAGGGAACGGCTACGCTCGCAGACCGCACACAGGGTGTCACAGAAGGGCACACAGCACAAGGTCTGCCACCGGGCTAACTACGTGATGGGACAGCCACTCGCTGGAATGTCATTAAATGAGGACTACTAGCGTGGGGGGGCAATGGGGAAACTTGGGATAAAGAGACGTGTCCTGTGTGATCACAGAGATTCACGGGCCCAGGGCTGGCAGACAACCAGGGAAGACGAAAGCTGCCAAGACCGTGAGGTGGGAGCTGAGGGGACGACTAGACAGCCATCTCTCTTTGTAACTGAAAAAAGGTAGTAAAGGTCTAGAAAGCAGGGCATGGTGCTCTGGCTGTGCAAGGGGGAACACCAGGTTCAAACCCCATGTCTGACTTTGACCTCCTGCCCCAGGACCACGGCTGTGAACTCCTCCCTAAAAAAGGGAAGGCTGCTTCTCAAAACATGCCAGAGGGCAGGTATCTGGGAAAGGGGTGACAGGCCCAGAAGGGACCGCCAGCACTGCGGGGTGCGGGCCCACAGGGACGGTGTCCAGGCCGAGCACCTGCAGGAGAGCAGGGCCGACGGGAACCCTGTGGGAGGCGGTGGGGCCGCTGGGGCCGCTGGGCAGGAGGGGATGCAGCCCCCGTGGAGGGCCCCCCCACCACACACGGGACACAGCTTACTCGTCTGTGATCTGTGAACACCAGGGAAGTCCACGGGTCTTAATGGCCACCGCGGACAGCAAAACAGAGGAAGAGCTACAGACAGGGGCCGACAAGCCCTGCTTCCTGTGTCTGGCAGTGGGGACTAGACGCCATGTCCACGGGCTCCTGGGGGAAGGAACAGCTTGTGGCCGTGGCGGGAGGCTCCCTGACCTGGCTGGTCCCCCTCCGGGCTGGAAGGGCGGGCAGCAAGGACCACTTCTGAGGCTGGAGGTGGCACCGCCTGGGAGTAAGTGGAGTGGCTGGTGCCGAGCTGACGCGTCCCATGCGCCAGCTACTGGGCAAAGCCCTGCCCGCAGACCAGCCTTTCCTCAGCCCTCACGCCGGCTCTGCGACATCGGCCGTGGGCCTCTGGGGGGGCAGCTGGCCCTTGACACGGCCGGCACTGCCCGACAGTGACGCCCTTCCCTGGGGGCGCGGAGGTCTGCCATCTCGGCCGCGGAGCTCCTTCATCAGGGCACCTGAGCCCCCCGGGGCCGGATGCGACGAAGGGAGCCGGTTTGTAAAGCATGCAGAACTCGGCCTGGCAGGCAGGGACCACTGGGTCCCCGCGGCTCTAGGTTTAGGAAGGCAGAAGCACCACACTGGGCAGCACAGACATCAGCACCGAAGGAAAACCCTGAACCCATCGGGTTAGTGCTGCTTTGCACGCGCTAGCGATCTTCTTGCCACACTCCTCCCACCTACAACCTGCCAGCCCCGCTCATCCCTGCTGGTCCTCTCTCAACACGCTAAGTCACGTATGCCCCACGCATTCACGTGGTTGACGGCCCGGCGGTCCCCCTGCTGTGTGCTCCCCAGCCCAGCCCCCGCCTGCTGCCCGGGCCCCTGGTCCCCCACCACTTCCCTCCCGATCTGCCTCGGGACACTCCGCGCTCACCCAGCCCGTGTCACCCCCAAACCGCCCCGACAGCCGGGGGCAGGGCATGTGAGGGACAGGAGACTCACCGTGCCCCCAACAGCTACCGTGTCACCGCTGGGGTGCACCGCCACCACTTCGGGCTCGTAGCCGGGGCTGTCGATGCTGAAGCACTTCTTCTGATCCTTAAGCAGGACGATCTGAAAATCACAGGCAGCAGTCAGGGTGCAGAGGCCAGCGACGGACCGCTCAGCCCCGCTCCGGGCCCGCTCCGGGCCCCGTCCCGAGGCTTGCTGGGGGCGGGGGCCCTGTGACCCTGCATTGTGCTTCCTCCCTCAGCCGCTGGGGGCTGTGACTGTTCCTAGTCACAGCACTGTAGTAACTATCGGCGGCTGTCATCGTCACCACGCGCACCAGCTTCTCGGGAAGCCATCTGACGTCAAAACTTTCCATCTTCCTGTTACACAGTTCCACAGGAGCTCTGCCCAACGGCCTTCTCCTGAGGTTCAAGGGATGCAAGCATTTGGAAGAGCAAGGCTCTAAAGCAACACTGGGCACGAACAGGACACGCCGGAATCTAAGCTCTGGCATCCCAGGTCCAAAGAAAGCCCCTCCGCAGCTCCGACCTGCAGCACGTGAACATCCCATGTGGGCCAGTGTGAGCGTCTCGCACAGCTGGGGGGCAGTGTTGGTACCCATCTTCCACACAAAAACTGGGCCCCAGGTGGGGGCGCCAGCGAGCAGAGAGCACAGCCGGGCCCCAGGTCCACCGAAGCTTTGCTCCCAACCGGCCTCCCAGCAGAGCACGACCTCCCAGCAGAGCACGACCTCCAACCAGGGCACGACCTCCCAGCAGAGCACGACCTCCCACCAGGGCACGACCTCCCAGCAGAGCACGACCTCCCACCAGGGCACGGCCTCCCACCAGAGCACGACCTCCCAGCAGAGCACGACCTCCCACCAGGGCACGGCCTCCCACCAGGGCACGACCTCCCACCAGAGCACGACCTCCCACCAGGACACGACCTCCCACCAGGGCACGACCTCCCAGCAGAGCACGACCTCCC
>NW_027397066.1:6833519-7095832 GCF_003265705.2 Callorhinus ursinus
ACCAGGGCACGACCTCCCAGCAGAGCACGACCTCCCAGCAGAGCACGGCCTCCCAGCAGAGCACGGCCTCCCAGCAGGGCACGGCCTCCCACCAGAGCACGACCTCCCACCAGGGCACGGCCTCCCAGCAGAGCACGACCTCCCAGCAGAGCACGACCTCCCAGCAGGGCACGACCTCCCAGCAGGGCACGGCCTCCCAGCAGGGCACGGCCTCCCACCAGGGCACGACCTCCCAGCAGGGCACGACCTCCCAGCAGGGCACGACCTCCCAGCAGGGCACGACCTCCCAGCAGAGCACGACCTCCCAGCAGAGCACGACCTCCCACCAGGGCACGACCTCCCAGCAGGGCACGACCTCCCAGCAGAGCACGACCTCCCACCAGGGCACGACCTCCCACCAGAGCACGACCTCCCACCAGGGCACGACCTCCCAGCAGAGCACGACCTCCCACCAGGGCACGACCTCCCAGCAGAGCACGACCTCCCAGCAGAGCACGACCTCCCAGCAGAGCACGACCTCCCAGCAGAGCACGACCTCCCACCAGGGCACGGCCTCCCACCAGGGCACGGCCTCCCACCAGGGCATGACCTCCCAGCAGAGCACGACCGGCCCCAGGCAGCGGGGAGGACAGGACAGACGGCGCACAGCAAGGCGGCTGGACTGTGGCGCAGCGGGCCCTGTGCGGGCTCCGCCCCAGCCAGCACCTCGCTGCCCTCCGACTCAGGGGAGGGGGCAGGGCGGAGTCCCCAGGCGTCCAGGCCCTACTGAGGGCCCTGCGGGGTTTGGTCCTGGCTCGGCTGCCTACTGCGTGTGGGGACAGCTCTGTCTTGAGCCTCAGCTTCCCAGGGTAGAAGAACCCGCCGGTGCCTACACATCACAAAACTGGAATCCGACGTTCAGGGTAAATAAAGTCCCTAATAAAGGCAAATAAAAGTAGCAGCTAAGGTCCGCTGAGCATGAGACCCAGGCCTTGCTAAGAGTGCTGCACATACCCCGCCCCTGGAGACGTCAAGATCACTACCCCCACCCCTACACGGACAAGAAAATGGGGTAGTTACAACTTCCAAAACCGAGCTGGGGCTCGCGCCTGGGCCCCCTGGCTCCCGCGCGGTAACTTCCGCCCTCTGGTGCTCACAAGAGGCCCTCTGTACGCGAGGACCCCCCGCGCCCCTTGCCACCCCTCCTGCTTCTAGCTCCTGGACTGCTCCCAGACAGCATGGCCTCGATCTGTGACAGCTTTGGCTTCAGGCCACGGCACCCCTGCCCAAGCTACCAGCTGCCCCACGAAGGGTGGGCCGGCCCCTGCCCCCACTGTGCAGTGGCCTCTGCTTCTGGGCGTCCCGTGGGGTGGGGCTGGGGGAAGAGGACAGGGAACAGGTGGCCGCACCCTCACTGAGACCTACCACTGAAAACGCAGCCCAAGAAACCCTCACCTGCCATCTGCCCAACTCAGGAAGTGCATGTACCTATCTGACCGGTAAGGACTAGGGGCACAAGCATTTGCTGAAACTTGCCCAAGACGTGAGACTCGAACCTAGCTGTTTCCCTTCCAGCACATTCTGCTGACCCTATGACCTGCAGTGAGGAGTTCTATGGAAGCCTCCTACCTGAAGTGGGGCAGGGAGTCTGAGCAGCAGCGTGGCACATCACAGAACAATGCTGCACTCCCCCACCCCTCCCCCGCGCAGCACCACCATGGCCCCTCTCTGACCCTCCTTTGTGCTAGCCGCGCTAAGAGCCTCGGAGGAAGGCCTGTCAGGACTGCCCTCCACTGACAGGAAACTGAGACCTGGAGACACGGAGCGCACCCCACAGAGCCGCAGCCCAGGCCCACCCGTGCTCCTAGAAGGCTGCCTTTCAGGCCCCCCCCCCCCCCCCCCCCCCTATGGCTCTCCACGCAGTTCATTCCTCCTGTCCCCCACCGACCACCCAGGCTGCTGAAAGAAGTTCCTGCTATCTAGGACACGCAGAAAACCATTCTCCCCGAAGCACTTAAGTGAGCAGGATGGAGGAGGGGCGGGGGACCCCGAACGGCAGCTGCCTTTACCAGGGTTGTCTCTCCTGCCGTTGGGGGCGCAGGCACACCTGCCCTCCCTAATCTACATGCCGGGATGTCCCAGTATGCTGACACCGCCTGCGCCACAGCAAAGCCTTGTAGGAAGTGGGTCACGCCAGGGTCTCGATCAAGGGCGCTTTGTTCCAGAAATTCCAAAAGAAAAGGTGTATAGGTGACCTGTCTTGAATGAGAAGCCAGGCCGCAGAGCTGGGATACCAAATGCCATTCTGGTCCTGGCGCCTCCGGCCATTGTGCGGCCTTGGGGAAGTCACCAGATCACTGCACGCCTCGGCCCCGCTTAGGAAAGGAAGGTGCAACGCTGCAAGGAGCCTCACAAGCCCCCATGAGCTGCCAGGGAGGAGGAAAGCAGAGCTCACAGACGGTGAGGAGCATGCGCGGATCACACAGCTCCAGGCCTCAGGGCTGTACCCCGGGCAGGCCCCCTGGGCTGATGGGCACACGGGGAGGCTGATGCCTGACAGCCGTGCCCTCTGGCAGCTGCAGACCCTGGGCAAGAAACTTATGACCCTGTGCCTACAGAATGGGGAGGACCCTGTGCTACCAGGGAGGCCTGCCGACGGAGCCAACACATGTGCATACGGGGCTCGGACAGACACGTATCAGAGCTCCCGCTGCACGGGAGGCCAGGGGAGGTCGGAGGTCAAATGCCATGGCCCGCCAGTCCCGCTCTGCCGCCCTGCCCATCCTCCCCGCCACACCGAAGCAGACCGTACCTGCCCAATGCACACGACCACAGCGTAGCCTCCGGGGCCCACAGCCACGCACTTGGGCTGGACGTCCATCTTCACAACTCCCTGCCCACTGGTGCAGACAAGGGAAAACGTTATGTCCACCTCACGGGGGCTCGGCGTGCGGGTTAAGCACACACTCACCGCACACCCATAGCAGTCCCAGGGGCAGGAAGCAGAAATGCTAGTCCATCCACACGGACGAGCCATGAGCTAAAACCTGGGACGTGAGAAAGGGCCCCTGGCTCCAGGGAAAGAGATTGGAAATCACGCAGGGGCTGGGGGCGGGGGGCTCCTGTCTCTGTGACCTGAGGACTGCCCATGGACCGCCCTGGGGCACCCCATCCTGCTCTCGTCCTGCATCCATGGGCCACAGACCCTGGCGATCCCTGGGTACAGACGGAACCAAGCCCACCTCCCACTCCCATGGTCACAGCCACTCTGCTCAGCAGGGTGACTCTTCTGAAGAATCGGATACTTTCACAGATGAAAATCAGGTCTTCGTTTTTGGCTAATGCCGTGAAAACACGCCCTGGAAAATCTTGCACACACACAAAAACTTCTTGAAAACAGTAAACAAAGGAAAACCCCGTGACCGGGCCAAGTGTGAGGTCTGGGAGGGCATCTGGGCTGAGATGTTGTGCCTGGCTTCCCAGGCAGAGTCCACACAGCTCACTGTCCACGTGAGCCACCCGGACTCTCACCCGGCCCCCGGCCGAGAGCCTGGCACAGGAGGAGTAGTCGGGGGGAGAAGCAAGAAGAGCAAAGTGCCATCGAGAGCCGGAAGCAGCGTGGGCAGAGGGTCCCTCTTCCGGGGTGCATTGTGGACCCGGGCCCCCGGCAGCCCTCACCTGTAGTCCCTCAGCGTGAGGTTCGTGTACCGCACCGTGTCGTCCATGCTGCAGCTCACCAGCTGCCCGGACTCGTCCACCGTCATCCTGGACACCTGGTTCGTGTGGCCCTTCCCGGCGAAGGAGTCATTCTCCCCCGTCTCTGAATCCCAGTAATGTGGGGCGGCGGTTAAGGAAAAGCCGCCTCCAGGACACAGCGCAGGCCCCACCGGGGAGGCCTGGCCGTCCCTCCTTCAGGGCAGCGTATGTGGGATGGGGAGCACGGGGCCCGAGGGGACGTCTAGGGCAAGTCTAAGTCCGAATTCCAGCACGTTCTGGTGACAGTCAGTGGGCCAGAGGTCACGCCGACGATGAGCAGTCCGGCCGGACCCCCTGCAGCAGCCGGCACGGGAGTGTGCGGGTCCCCGCTGGCTAGCGGTGCACATGGAGCCCCGGCGGCGGCGGCGAGCTCCTGCAGCGAGGGAACAGCTCTTCACTGCAGCGCCGCGCCACCAAGCCCGCGTCGCCCTCTGTGTCCTGCAGCGAGCCGTCAAGCCCGTGACCACCGGCAGGAGGCTGGCTGTGCCTCCCCGCTCAGAGGGTGGCCAGACAGGTGCCGCCGGGGCTGACCCACCCTGGCTGGGCTGGTTTACACACTGTGAGGTGGAGGTGCTCAGCGGGGAGGAGTGCTTTAAGTGAGGAGGCTTTTCCTTCACACAAACACCTGAAAATCTCATTTCAAACGAAGATTATTATTGACTCTAGAGCGCCACGGGTATGCTGCACGGCCGAAATGCTCTTGTGATGGGAGACCCCGGTGCCTGATACCCAAGGAAACATAGCTATCTGAGCGTCAGAGTTCACACCAAGGCAGCTGAAGACAACATGACTGCAGACCGGCACGCCACTCCAGAAGGGGCAGATTCTAGAGCCTTCTCTGCCCCTATTATCATGCAGCCCCGACCATACACTATCCTCCTGACATTTAATGGGGCAGAGGATGACATATCTGCCCTCCTACCCCAGGGCTGTGGGGAGGCCTCCCTAGCTGGAGCGCTCTTGTGAAAACTGCAAAGCCCTGCAGGGATGCGTGAGCCTGCACCCCAGCACCACACAGACAACAGTCCTGGGAGAAGGGGGGAGCCCCAGGCCACAAACACAGAGCGGGGACTGTAAAGGCTGCTTCACATGCCTCCAGGGAAAGTCTCACGGGACCGCAAAGAACCTCAGAAGGCAGATTGCGGTTCCAGTCCCAGGGGCCGCTGACAAGCGGTGTGACTTTGGGGAAGGCACGTGAGCGTTCTCAGCTTCTGTTCTCCACTTTTAAAACAAGACGAATAATACTGACAGGTTCTAGGTCCTACTTAATCCTAAGATTCCTGACTCACGGCTTGTGAGAGGGATCGGGCCGCACTAGCGGCCCAAGCGGGAGCAGCAGCTCGACTCAGAGCTGAAGAGCCACTTACAGCTACACAGAGAGGTGACCCATCGGGTCAAGGTTGCAGCACGGAGCCAGGGGCCCCCAGCACGGACACGGCCTGCTGCTCGGAGCCCCGCTGCCGCCACCTGGCTGGCCTGGCCTTTGGCTCCAAGGGGACAGAACACTCCCACCTCTCCTGTCAGTCAGTGGCCCCGGAGCCAGCTCTCTTAGTCAAAGGATATTAATGTGTCCGTCGTGGCTCCCGGAGTAGATGTAGGACTTGCCGCCATTTTTATGCACCGTCAGACACTGGATGGATTTGCTGTGACCCTGCGGAGGACATGGACGGGGCAGGGTGAGCTGAGAACATGCCATCCTGTGTCTGCAACCTGCCAACCGCCCTCCGCTGACTGTGCCCCTGGGGGATGAGGCAGAAGGCCCTTCACACTGTGGCAGACCTCCGTGCCGACACCCTGCAGCCCCCCCGCCCCGCGTGCCCGAAACCCCCTTCCATGAGCCGTGGCCAGCTTTTCCCCAGCTGACTGGCCATCTGGCAAAACCTCATCATGCAGCCCTCCCCTCCTGGGACCCAACCTCAACCCCGGCCAAGGATGGGATCTAATAAAACCCCAGGAGCCAAGGGCATGGTCCGTGCAACTGACCCTGGCAATGCCCCTGAACGGGGGAAAGGCTGCTCCCGCCCGGCAGATGAGAGGGAACCCCAACCCCGAGCTGAGCCTCTGTGGAGCGGGAGCAGCAGTTAGCAGGAGCAGTCGCAGAAGGGCCTAATGCTCACTCACAGAGGCAGGTGGGGGGACATCCGGGCCCTACAAGGACCCAGGGAGACCTCCCGGCCACCCAGAGACAGACCCAGACAGTCCCGGGGTGCTGCTGATAGTCTGTTCTCTCCCCAGAACCGGAACATACAACTCTAGCTTCGACTCCTGGCTGGTGAGGTTTCTTCTCTCCCAACACGCTGCTCCCCACCCAAGCTGCCGGAGGGCCCTGACCCCCAAAACCTCTCTGACTCCTCTGCAGCCGGCCCCCCACTACTAGGGGGACACGTAACCTCGCTGTAACTGCTCCGGGGGGGGCCTGGGGTGGGCGGGTCTCTGTCTGGTCTCTCCCAGCAATGCTCTGCGGCCAGGTGGCACAATTCTGCACAGGCCTTGCCCCAGGAGCTTCCCAAGCGTCCTGCGGGGTTCCACTTGTTGCCACACCGTGGCAAGAAGCTTCTGAGGAAGGTTCACAGTTCTCAGGGAACACACTGGGTCCTTTCGACCTCCCGTCTCCTTCTAGGACAGAGTCCCTCAGCCCTGATAATACTTAAGGCGTGGTCCTCAGACCAGGTCGGCCCCACTGGGCATCCCATCTGTGCATCCTGAGGACTCAGGACCTGCACCCGGGGAGATGCCTGGGGACACCATGCATGTGCCCTGCCTGGGGCCACAGCCTCACCCGGGGACTTGTGAGGAACCTGAGCTTGCATGTGCCCCACAGATGTCCCCAGACGAACCCAGCTGCCGTGTTTGAACAAGTTGCCTCTCAGATGAGTCTGATGGACCTTCTAGCTTATAACCACTGCTCCAGCTACACATCAGAATCCCTGGGTGTGTTTTAGAGAGGTACCAACAGGGAGAGCCACCCCTAGAGGTTCTGACCAAATCCCTCTGGGGCAAGTCCAGTTCCAAGGCCTCCCGGTCCCCCTTCAGGTTCTCCAGGGAATCCAGCCCCTTCTCAGTCTCAACGTGCAGTAGGGCTGAGAACTACTAGTCTAACTCTGGCCTTCTCCTAGGCTCCCACGTGTGGCTCAGACACCTCTGCAGCGCGAGATCAGCACCAAGTACCCCCTGGGATTCACGCACACATGCTGTGGCGGGAGTGGGAACAGGAGTTTCTTTTCTGCTAACTGCAAAAGCCCACAGAATTCCCCGAGCTGGCCTGGGTGCAACAGAAGCCCAGCCTGTAGCTCCTGTGCTTTCAATGGCCCGTGGGAAACTGCTCTTCTGGGCCCAGGTGGGCTGACACCAACGCCTGAATCTCTCAAGGAATTCTCCCCATCACAACTGGAAGCCCAGCAAAGTGACTGTGTCCTGCGATGGCCCCTGGCTCTGTGCCAGGCCATATACACCCGCATGACATATGCACCACGCCAGGCTGGGAGCCCATCACGGAAGAGGTCCCAACGCCCCGTCCTTGGGGCCAAGCGGGGGGGAAGCGTCATGAGAGCAGAAGGTGTGGGGCCAGCAGTGAGGACAGATGCTGCTGTTATACCAGATTGGTCCTCCCCCACAAGCCACATCCCCTCCTGAATGGGACACAGCGGCTCCCACCTAGGCAATGCCTCCATCAACTCCTGGGCAGAAACAGGGTCTGCAGGGAGTGGCACCAGCCGGCCCTGTCCTCAGGGAGCGCCTAGGTCCTCACCTGGCTGCTCGTCTCCTGACAGGGAGAAGGCATGCCCCCCACCCCCCTCAAAAAAGGGGCACCCAGGGCAGACTTGGCATCAGCTGCCCTGAGGAAGCCCTCCAGGTGACAGGGACGGAAGCTGGGGAGGGGTCCCAGCATCTCCCATCGCTCACTGCTGCACAAACTCCCAGCCGAGCACTCGAGGCATCTGTACCTCAGGGTCCACCTGTTTCTCCGAACTCATTCCCTCCCATGTGCTGTCCCTGCTCAAAGCACATAAAACTCAAGGCCTCCTCGAACTCCATCCCATGTTCGAATGCTACATAATGCCCAGGTCCAGTCCCAAGGCCTCCTGGTCGTCCTTCAGGCTCTCTGCTGGTCCTCCATGTCTGTGGTGATGCTCTTGGGGCCCCGTGTGCTCCAGCCGTCAGCTCCTAACGGAGGGAGGCTATTCTCCCCAGGGCACGGGGACCCTGACAGCAGGGGGAGGGTCACTGTCCACAGCCCCAAGGCCCTGAGCCCCTGGTACTTCTAGAAGCTCAAGGGGAACTCGGCACCAGCCTCCCACTTCTGCTAAACACACATCCCAAAGCAACTAGCATCCTGTCATTGCCCAAACCCCCAGGGCTGCTTCCCCCTGGGCCTCACGCAGGTTCTCCCTTTTCCTCGCTGGGCGCACACCTCTGCCAACCCCTTTGGACAGAGCCAATGCCGGTACAGCCTTACCTTGATGACCCGCAGGGGCTTGCTGGGGTTGTTTTTGTCTAGGTAATTGATGTACCCAGACAAGGAGATGCTGAGGAGGTGGTCCTTCTGCCACAAGCAGCCCAGCTGCTGGTCCAGAACGGTGGAGCCCATTGTAAACGTACTGACGACAGAGTTCACATTGACGTCCCAAATCTTCGAGGTTTTGTCTCCAGAAGCAGAAAGCAAATGGGTGCTATCAGGGCTCCAACTGATCTACTCAAAGGAAACAGCGGGCCACGTGTCAGCAAGCACAGAACGGGAAGGGGCCTCAGGAAGCAGCCTGCCCACAGCCCCCATTTCTGAGCAGGGAGAAGCCATGGCGGGGGTGGGGGACCTGGTGGGACCGGTGTCCAGGCCCCTGCTCTGGCCACTGGCTTCTCCAGGCCACGACACCCCTTGTGTGTGACCCTGAAGCTCTCCACCGCCGCCCCTACTTCAGCCCCCTCACACTTCACGCTTCCGACTCCAAGCTGTATCGGACGACTGCACACACAGACAGGGCCCCACCAGTCGCTGACACGCTCATACAACGCGGATCCGTACTCACAGCGTAAACGCCTCCGTCATGAGCCTTGCCTCCTCCCAGGGCACACACTTTCTCTCCCGTCTTTCCATCATAGATGTAAATCTTTCAAGGAATAACACACATGTGGGTCACAGGTGGGAGGATGCGCTCACCAGCTGGCATGCAAAATGAGCTCTTCCTCGTCCCTGCTCTACCGTCGAGTTTGCTACTGTGACTCTTAAAAAAGGAATCTGAAAAATGTGCTAACAGGCGGAGTTTCCAGCTCCATTTAAAAGGAGAGAGATGGAAAGGGGGACACCAAGCTGTGATGACACAGCCCGGGAACCGAGCGCCTCCCAGGAATGGGATGGAGGGAGAGTCCGAGTTCCTCCTGGGAAGACTGGCTTTGGGAGGCTGGCCTGCCCTGAAGAGCTGGGAGGCGGTCAGGTGAGCCCCCACCGCCCCGGGGCCCCAGCCCTCACCTGACCATCTGCGCTGGCCGTGGCAAATCTGTTCCCATCAGGAGAGAATCGCACACAGTTGACAAAGCGGCCGTGGTCCTGCAGGAACGAGCACAGTAATGCACCTGATGACAGGAGACTCCGGAAAGTTCTTTACAAAAAATGCAATCTGCTTCAAACATCTACTCCGGCTGCCAATGGGAACTGTCAGTCCACAGGAAGACCTCAGAGCTTAAATAAAAACAAGCCCGAAGCAGCTCCTGACTCACTGGGAGGTCTGTGTCAGCCTGCCTGCCTTGGCCCAGGCCCATCTGTGCCCGGAAGGCCGTCCCCTGCTAGGCCTCCCATTCCCATGCTTGGTCGGATGCCTGAGCTTCCCTCATCCCACAGAGCAGAGCCCAGACAAAGCCAGCTCTCTTCCCCCAGGGCCCCAGCGGTAGCTCAAGCCCAGAGCCCTAGGCCTCTTTCCCAAGTCTCCAGGGCCCAGCATACAGCAGGTGCTCAGTGGGATCAAGATGGAGCTGAGTTAAGGGAGGTTTTAAAGAAATTAGACAGTGGTCTTGCACTTCCAGGGAGTAAGACTCCAGATGACCTCCAGGGATGATTCCCTTTCCTAAAGATTCATTCTTTCCTCCATCAAGGGTTTGCATAAGAAAACATCCTCTAACACCCCACACACCCTCACCTACCTGTGAGAAGCACCCCTCGAGTGAACTTAATACTATTAACTCTCCTCAAGGTAGGAAGGGTTAAGGGCTTCTGGGGTATAAACACCTAACCTTCAGGAAAACCCGCACCCATCACCTGCCCCCACAGCGCCCTCCAAGGCCAAGCACTGAGTCAACTTAAGTCAGGAGCTGCTTCTGTGAAGGCTCTGCACGCGTCTGTGTGACGTGAGGGGCTGAATCGTGCTGAAATCATGCCACCTGTGAACAGAAACCTCCTTAGGAAAGAGAAGAGGGTCTGTGTGGATGCAGTCAAGGTACGATGAAGTCCTTAGGGCAGACCTAACGCTCCAATGAGGGAGATCAGGACAGACACAGACAGGGAGGGAAGAGCACGTGAAGATGGAGGCAGCCTGGGAGGACGCTCCTCGAGCCAAAGAATGCCAGGGGACAGGATCTGGAAGGAGTCGGGGGAACACAAGCCTGCTGACACCTGGATCTCAGGCTCTGGCTTCCAGAAACAAGAACAAATCCCTGTTGAAGGCCCTGGTTTGTAGTCCTTTGCTGTGGCAGCCGCAGGGAACGAGCACACGGGAACACCATCATCTGTAATGCTCCTGGCATAATAACCCTTCAAGGACACTGTGCTCACTGCACTGCGAAGAAACTCAGGCCAGGAAGAAAACTGGGGCCAGCATCCCGAGGAGGGCAGCCACAGAGCCGGGATCGGAGGAACCCATGTGTCTGCGAAGTCCAACTGGGAGGCTGAGCAGAACAGTCGCCCCTCAGTTGGGGTTTCCCTGGTGTAGGCAGCTCTCGTCTTGGAGACATGAGACCGTGATCTCTGCCTGCGGACTGTTCCAGGCCAGGCACCTCGGGCCCCGGGCGATTCGGTCCAGAGCTGGAGCACAAAGCCAGCCCCGCATGCTGCTCTTTAGCAATCACACCACTTTGCTCAGCTGACAAGGCCAGAAGCAGCCAGCCCTTCATCTCGCTCAGAGGGATTCCCCCACAGGGGTGAGGACAGGAAAGCCTGAGCACTCTGAGCCCAGTGACACTGGGGATCCACACAAGCCGGCTTTCCCTTCTGCCTCTTTTTGGCAAGCACCGTTGTGGGGCTGCAACTTTGCTCTGACTCAAGAGCCTGACCTCTGGGGCATCATCATCAGTGTCCGTGGCAGAGGTGCGATGGGTCACGGCTTCAGCCTGAACTTGGCTCTGGTTTTGGGACCGCTGGGAGGCAGTTCCATTACTAACATGCCACCCACCTGGCTCCCGGGGCCCAGCCTCAACCAGGCCAGGTCTGCAGGGTGACACCAAGGCCACGGACCGGAGTTTCTTGTGTGTGCTTATCTGTGTGAGGGCTGACCTTCCATGCTCCAAGGTCTGGCCCCCATGTTTTAGAGCAGGCACAATCCGCCAATCTGAACCACGGTGGAAGGAATCTGCTTCCCAAATTGCGATCTCTCAAGCCCTCCAGAGTGCTTCTGCCTCCACCACGGTCACCTGTCACCCACTACCTCACCACTGCGAGAGCCCTGGGGAGCTTCCAGGCACCTCCCAGGAGACAAGCAGGCCCAGAGGGAACCTGGGTCTCCGGTTTCTCTTCCAGAACACTGGGGTTAGCTGCACTAGCTCTGGGGCCTGGGCAGGCCGGGCACCTGCTGGTGGGGAGCCACCCAGGTCAGATCCTTAACTCCCGAGGCCAAATGCCACCGTGGTGCCAGCCAGGCTCCCCAAGAACTGACTGGGGTGCTGAAAGAGCGCACAACAAATGGAGCAGACCCTGGGCTAAAGAAGTCACTACAGTGGGATGCTGATCCCCCTTTACTGGGCATAAGGAATATGCCAGGAGTTAGATGGTCGGCCACCACTCAAGAGAGAACAGGAACGTCCCCGTATCCCAAGCCCAGCTCAGGGAAGTCAGGATGCCTTCCTGAAGGGTGGCACCAGACACCCAAGCCCCACACCTGCCCACGTCCACCCAGCGGCCAGAGCGTTCCCATTATGAGGCCGCTACCTCTCCTCAGAAAGGCCTTCTCCCCTGACCACCGGCCCCCGTCTCTCCGGATCCGACTCCACCCAGCACTCAGTATCCTCGATATTACAGGGGATGTCACCCATGATGGGCTCGTGGCCCTCCTCCTGGATGGAATGCCGCATGGCCCTCCCCAGGCCCTGGAACAAGGCAGGCTTGTGGGAAAGCCTGGGTTTAATGAGAGCCAGAAAGAGCAGATGTCCCCAGAGGACCAGGCATCGTGTAAACTCAAGACCTTTGGCTTTAAAAACTCCTCCCTGTCAGCTTTTCCTGCAGCTTGAGCCAAGAGTCCAAATGAGTAGGAAACTGATGTCTGCTCCTGAAATAGCCCACTTAAAGGGAAACAGCAGTGAACAGCTCATTAACCAAAAAAGTTAGGGCTAAAAATAGCCTGTTCCACAGGGAGGTGAGGCCTGAGTACAAAGGAACGGGTCTCTGAGGAATCATCACGGTGTGGGGGGGAGGGCGGGATGGGAAGGGTTCAGACACCTGACGGGCTTCTTCCGGCTGTCCAACCCAGCGGCCACCTACTGAGCTGGGGCTCCCAGCCCCTGGCCCTCCCCACGCTCCCTGGAGGAGTCACAGCACCATCCTGCGGGCCTAGCTCACTCAGGCCATTCCCTGATGTGGAAAGCCCTTGGTGTCCGGTCTACCGCCGTCAGCCCATCAGTCACAGCCGACACTCACCGCAGCTCTGGCGGGGACTGTGTCAGCGATCCTCCCCGAGAACCCCCCACTGTCACTATCTCTCCCCCACCATCACCCCCTCTGGACACTGAGAACAGAGCCATGAAGCCATTAGGTAATAAGTAATGTACCTGAGGCCCCGTCACTGATAGGCTCAGAGCACCACAGGGCTCTGTGGCCTGGCTCCAGCGAGCACAGGCAGACGAGCTGGTCCGCTCAGGTGTCCCCTCTAGGAGCCCTCCCTGGTTTCACTGGCCCCAGCTGTCCTCTGAACATACAACTGCTCCTAACCCTCACACTGAAATGCCCCGCCCACCTGTCCTGCTGCCCATCCCGAGCTCATGGAGGGAGAACTGGCTCGGATGCCTGTGCCCACCTCCTCGTCCTCCCCGAGCATGGCACACACCTCCACAGCTGGTGCTCTGAAAATGGGCTTCTGTCCTCCCCTGAAACCCTGCCTCGCTCCTTCAGCCCGCTGCCCCCTCCACTCCTGCGCCTGCTTCAATGTGGCTGAGAGACACAGAAGGGCCCCGGCTCCTGCTGCCCTGGCCAGGCCACTCACCCTGCCGTCAGTCACAGTGGGGCAGGAGTAGACCAGGAAGGAAATGGGGGGAAGGAGACCTGCCCCGCTGACCCCCAGCATGACCAGCACCGATACACCCACAGCTCTCTGAAAAGCCAGACCGGCAGGTACAAGGGCGGGAGGAGGAACGGCTAAGGACGAGGCAGGGCATTCTGTGGGCCCAGCCTGGGCCGGAACAACGCAGGCCCCAGATACACGCCGAAGGACCGACACTGCTACTTTCTGCCCTGCTGTGAGTCAGGGAACAAGGAAAACACCACCAGAAAAGCCTGCAGAGCAGAGCTCCAGTTTTACTTACCTGCCTAGAAAGGCAATGCTTCTAGTAACAGCCAAGACAGGTTTCTAGCCCAACCCCCCTCCGCTGCGTAGAAGGAAGCGGGACACCCCCCGCTCAGCGCCGCCCGTGATGGGCGAGACCACACAGGTGGCAGGGGAAAGCCCAGGAGCGGCCGACCACGCTGCACAGCACGCCCGGCTGGAGAGGAGACCAGGTGTCCCCTCTGCCACAGTTGGGCGCCGTGCACGCTCAGAAGCTCAGGCAGGATGTTCCCACTTCCAGATCACACGGCCACAGCCTGGACAAGCCGGCCCGGGCCACATGAGTGCCGCCTAAGCAACCGCTGAATTAGACAAACTATCCTATCGCCCGCAACACGTGGCTGTGGGACAGGCTGTGGACACAGTGTTCTCAGAAGGGGCGTCCATGGTTGTCCCCGGCAGAAAAGGAAGCCCAAGGCCAGAAGGGCGCTGAAACCTGCCCAACACACCCACGGGCAAGGTGCACAGACAAGGCAGGCAAGCAAACAATGCCTCGGTCGCAGGGACGTGCTCCGAAGGAAGAAATTCCTGCTGCAGAGGCTGGAGTAGGTTAAGGGCCCACCTGCCCCTTCTTTCTTGGATCCTCCAAGGGAATCTCAACCTTTGTCCACAGAATGCCAGTGCCAGAAGCAGAGACAGTGATGCCACAAGCCTCCACCCCACACCCGGCCTCCTACGATCCTGGGGAAGTCACCTGCCCAGGTGGCCCATGGCATCTGAAATGAGGGGGGCCGGGGCCTATTCCAGTCAAGGTTCCTCCACCCCATCTTCCTGCAGCCTCTGGAGCCCACAGCAGGTTCAAGCAAAGGAAAACAAATGCTGAACTGACAGCCCGAGGGCCCAGCAGAGCCTGGCTGAAGCTGATCCTAACTTAGCTCCGGAGGATCCAGGAGTCTATGCTCACTCTGCACACCATGAGCAGCCAGTTTAAACCAATAAGCTCAGGGGCGCCTGGGTGGCTCAGTCGGTTAAGCGTCTGCCTTCGGCTCAGGTCATGATCCCAGGGTCCTGGGATCGAGCCCCGCATCGGGCTCCCTGCTCCGCGGGAAGCCTGCTTCTCCCTCTCCCACTCCCCCTGCTTGTGTTCCCTCTCTCTCTGTCTCTCTCTCTGTCTCTCAAAAAAAAAAAAAAAATATTTAAAAAAAAAAAAAAAAAAAACCAATAAGCTCAAGAACCAAAGAGAAAAGTGACCGGACGCCCCCTGCGGGCCAGCAGGGTGGCCAGGAGAGCTGACTGAGTACATTCGGTCCCTCTGGCTTGTCTGAAACCCTGCTTTCACCTCCCCTTGGGTTCGTGCACCACCTGCGTTTTTATTCTAGCACGTACTGAAAGTGAGAGCACAACTCAGTCTTTCTCATCGCAGCCACTTGAGCTCAATCCCTCTGTGCTCCTGACATGCTCACCGCCTGTCCCCCAGCCTCAGCCACGGTGCAGAGGGAGACAGCGAGAAGCTGGAGCCTGGATGGGCAGGCAGCCAGCCACCCACTCCAGCTGCACTCTGGGGCTCTGAGGGTCCAGGGCAGATATGTGTGCATAAGTCAGACTGATCTACATAGCTGTCAATACTTGACAGGACATTCTGGGTGGGTGTGGGGCCCTGAGTGCTCTCCCCACCCTTCATTCGCTGGCCACCTGAGCCTGTTAGAACCTTCTCCAACAGAAGCCCAAAGATCTCCTAGTGGACACTCCGATCTGACGTCCGCCAGCATCTCTCGTCCTCCCACAGGTCTACGGGGCCAGCGGAGGACAGTCGTCATCGTCCCATCTCCCGAAGGGACCCGGACACGCCACTGGCCCATCCAAGGGTCACAGAGCCAGCCAGCTGCGGCTCTGGGCTACCACCCAGCATCCCCCACTCCTGGTGTGCAGCCAGGTCCTGACGCAGGACCCATGGGTGACAGGCTCCACAGGCAGACCTGAGGACAAGCTGTGTGCCCACCCTGGACACAGGTACCAGCTGGACTAATGTTTGTACCTGACAGCCCTGGGCTGGGGCCTTGGGGTGAGGGCTGTGTTCTCACGTTAGAAAAGAAAACGGAAAGAGAAAGATTATTCTGGCCAAGTCCCCAAGTGAGCACATGGAGAAGGCTGGCAGCGTGCTGGTCACAGGCTCGAGCCGCCTGGGCTCAAACCTGGCTCTGCTGACTCACCGCTGAGCTGCTCCGGGCTGGGTGTAGTCTACATCTGCAAAGAGGACGTGATCCCTCCTGGGGCAGGGAGAGGTGCCTCACCGGCCCACAGCCCATATCACGCCAAGTGACATCAAACAGTGGGGGGGGTGGGGGGTGGAGGGGGACTTGGGAGCAGGGACAGCTTCACTGAGACATGCAAGGACAGCCTCCTGTTGCCACAGAAACCTCTTATCTCCCTCTCTTCCTCTCCTGGGTGCAAGGCAGGATGCTCAGTTATCTGACGCAGCTCATGGTACCTCTACCTGCACTTAGTAAACACTGACCTTGAACAGCCTCCGACAAAGCCCCCACCACCTACCAACCGGGCAGCAAGAACCGGAGACGGTTCAGGAGCAGGAGACGGCCACAGGAACTGCTGCAAAGGGATCTCTGAGCTGCACACCCCGCGGGGCAGAGAGCCTTGCTGGACTTCCTACGCAGCCGCCTGGCCCTGCTCAGGGGTCCTGGGGATGGAACGGAGACTGTTTCACCACTGGCAGTGTAGGAGTCCCTCTGTACCCGAGCCAAGATCTGCACTGGAGATTCTGCCCACCACCCGAGTGCCACCCTGTGGGGAACCTGCCGAGGAAGTGGCATCATCCTTTCTGGCCATACCCTGCCCGCAGTTTATGAATCACTGTGTGCAGTCATCGAAGTCAACAGCAGTCCCCACAGAGCCACTTTAAGGACATTCTCTCATTTCATCCTTGATGAGGTAGGACAGGGAACTGCTCTGGACCCGTGGGCAGCCGTGAAGTTCATGGTTAAAATGCACTATACTGATGCCCCCATACCCACCTTGTAGATGAGAAAAATAAGGCTTAGGTTCAGACCCTTGTCCCAACCAGGGAGCAGGGGCAGAGCTGGGACACTCTGCTAAGGCATTAAGACATGTGTCTTCTACAAGCAAAGCATCTAATTCTCCTCATCCCGTGTCCCATTCAAGCTGTGACCCTGCCCTCATCATCTGGAGGAGACGAACCCGTGTGTCCCCGGAAGCTCACCACCTCTACCACCTGGCTGGCTGAGCAGGTCTCAAGCGGGCAGAACCAGAGCCAAGCTTGGGCTACCCCTTTCTAACAAAGCTCCTTTAAGCCAGGACACTCACCTGGTCACAGGGCATCAGAAATGTGTCCTCCCTGCAACCCCAGAAACACACACGTCTCCCAGGGTGGGTCCCTCCTTGTTGGAGGTGGCCCCACCGGCCAGAGGGTTAGCGTGCTGTCCCACCATCACGTCACGTTCCCCCGCAAACCCGTCTACACATCACAGCATAAATGACACGTGCCTGCAACCCTGCGGGTCTAGACTGCTGATTTCACATGCAAACCACCCCCCAAGGGCACGTCCGCTTACGCCAATTGTAAACTTGAACTTGAACGGTGGCCCCTCAAAGAACGCGGCACAGTTATCGTCACTGCCCGTGGCCAGCCGGTACGGTCTGCTCTGCTTGATGTCCACGCTGTTGATGACTTTGTTGTGTCCCGTGATCTCGCCCACGGAAGAGCCACTGTCCCACAGGAAGACGGCTCCAAACCTTTACCCGAAGAGAGGAGTCACAGGAAGAAAACAATCAACCCTCGGGATGGTCAATGAGATGTGGGCAGCTCAGAGTGGGGCAGGGTTGGGGGGGAGGGGTGCTCACGGCCACGCTTCATGCACACTCGCTAAAGGAGCAAACACGAGGCACCGTGGTTTCGGCTCTGTGCCGTGTTTGTCAAAGAATCTGAGAACAAGGGCCTTTGGGAAGGGGTGGATGTCTGCATCTGTATGGTCCAGGGCCAACAAGTCTCCCACCTGCCGGGAGAACAGCTCTGTGGCTTACCAGTTTCCTAACAGTTGTACTGGACCAAGGTATTTAGCAGCTACCATCCCCTACTAGAAAGGAGAGGATGCCTTGCTCTCAGCTGGCATCCGATGAACACGCCACTGCGGGGGTTACTTTTTGTGTCCGAATGAAAACTGAATGGTTAAGACCAATAGGATGACCTGGAAAACTATGGCAGAACACCTGCCAGAACACACATTAAAAATAGCCTCTGAGTAAGGGAAATGAGATGCGTGCCCGCCAAGCCCCTGAAGCTGCGTGGTGCCCTGGGGGGAACCCCGCACTGTGGCACTGACCCTGCTGGTCACTGGACCCGGGTGCAGCAGCCACTGAGGGCCACCAGTGCCGTCTCCACCGGTCCCCTCTTCCTTCGGAAGGTAACCACCTTCGGTGATGTGCCCATCTCCCCTGCAGCCAGGTGTGGCTGTGTGATATGCTGGGAGGGACCCCAGTGATACTCCCGGAGCTCCCTTTCCCCTCCTTCCCTGCTGCCTGGAGTGTGGGCATGATAGCTGGCACTCCAGGAGGTGAGGGGCCAGGGATGTCAGAGACAGAAAGAGAATAGGCCCGGCCCCAGGCGGCCTCAACACACACTAGTCCAAGCTGGCCCAGAGGTCCCCGCTCCCCTCCCAGCAGGGGCACCCACAAAAGAAAGCAGAGCCAAGACACACGGGCAGGGAGGGGCCGAGGCCAGAGACTCACTTCTCCCTTCCTTCTCCGACCACTGCGATCCTCTTGCTGTCTTCTGTCCAAGCAATGTCCTTGATCTTCCCAGCGAAAGGCTGATACTCATACTTTAAGAGGTGCTCCTTCTGCGTGGTATCCCAGATCCTCAGCTTTCCAGATACATCTGTGGACACAAAGGGTGGCGAGAGCCATGTTCAGCCCTGGGCCCAGGCCGTGTGGGCACAAGGCACACCCATGCAGCACGGCCCAGGGGCTCACAGGCTTGCTGCAGTTGCCCAAGGCCTCATTTCAAGTGAGCAAAATGTGCCACCGGTGCATCAGAGCCTGCGGCCTCTGTGAGGCCCATGACTGGGTCCCTGCAGTGCACCAGCCATCCCCTGGATGACAAACCCTCTGTGGGCACGAGAAAGCCGAGACACACGGAGGCACGTCCCAAGGCATCAGGCAGCAGTCTGGTTCTATGATTCTAGTCTCCTCGCAGGGGGATCTAAATGGCGTACGAGCCTCCCGCAGCCTTCTGAACGCTCGGGACTCAAGTTCTTCGTTTGCAAAATGTGACAAGACTAGTGACAGCCGCCTCTCCCACGCAGTGACTGCGCTAACAAGGAGCAGAGCTGTGTGCAGCTGGTGCACGCCGTGACTTGCACACGGCCCCCGCCTGGGCTTCCCTCCAGCTCCTCGCCTGCACCCCCCACATCTACGGCGACGCACATGCCACAGCCCAGACGAGTGAGGTGAGAGCAGGAGCCCTGTGGGAGGCTCGCAGGTGGGTGCTGGAAGGCGAAGTGGTACTACAGACAGAACGTGAAGCCACGCCTCTCCTTGGGGATTAGTCATCAAGTGACTTCGCGGGAGGGAGAAGCACACCCCTCCCTTCCCCGCAGGATCCCGTCACCAAGATCTGAGACCAACCCCGACACAGCCCTTCCCAAAAGAGCACCGAATTCCCAAATCAGCATGAAGATGGAGGATTTTACACTAACTCCTCAGCCCAGACTGGGCCTGGGGGGAGGTCCTCCCAGCAGGCAAGCTCTGGGGGGTTCCCAGGGCCCCCAGGCCTCTTTAGCACTTAACACAGACCCTCCGGCTGCTCTGTGAGGCCAGCTTCTGTCCTCCCGCTTGGGCCGCAGAGCTGAGGGAGGAGGAGGCTGCACGGGGTTCCAAGGGTACAAATCCCTTACACCTACAACTGCACCAACCAGAGGGGGAAGGACAGGGCCACTTCTGGGGGGACTGATGCGAAGGTGACATGAGTTAGCACGTGTGAAGTCTTAGACTAGCACTGGGTGCGCTGTAGGCGCTCGCTGCAAGCTGGTCATCACTCGCCAGGAACGAACTAAGGCTCTGCAGGAAGCCACTGGAGACCCTGCCTCACAGCAAACCCCCGCACCCACAGTCTGCAGGGCCGACAAGGGGAGACCCCCTGCCATGTGAAAAGCACAACCTGAGGGGTCCCGAGGGTGCTGGGCCTCTCTGGGTGAGGTCCGGGAAGGCTGCCTGGTCGAGGCGAGTTCCAAAGATGACCTGGAACTAGTTCGGTCCCTAACAAACAGGCCAGCAGGAAAGGCAAGGAAGAGGCAGACGCTGGCGCATCAGAAAGGACGCGTGTGCACGCGGGGTCGTGCGCACACTCACGTACACGCCAGGCCGTGTGGTCGGCTGGGCTGAGGCCGGTCCAGGGGGCTCTGGAGTCCTGCACAGGGTCTACAGCTCAGGCTGACCGTGTCCCACCCTCTCGGACAGGACGGAGCCAGCTTGCCCGCCTCCCCTGGGCTCTGCCAGTCCCTGCCCGCCTCCTCGGGGCGCTCAGGCTCCTCTCTGGGCCGGGCACGGATCGTTTCTCCTACGGCCTCCCCACCAGACCCCCCACCTCCCCCGGTGGGCCCTGCTTGTCCATTTAATCCTTTTGTTTCATCTGAGGGAAGCTGATAATGTCACATTACTTTCAGGTGCACAACCTACTGACCTGACAAGCTCATCCGTTACGCTGCGCACACAGGTGTAGCCACCATCTGTCCCGCCCTTGCTATTAACGACATCTGCGACTGCCCTTTATCCCCACGGCTCGCTCACTGCACACCTGGGAGCCTGCGTCTCCCACTGCCCCGCCCCCACCCCTCTGGCAACCGTGGTGTGCTCTCTGTATTTATAGTCTGATGCTGCTTTTGTTTGTTCTTTTTCCCCTTAGATTTCACTCTGAAGTGGAATCATATGGTCATTGTCTTTCTCAGTCTATTTTACTTACTGTAATACCCCCTAGAGCCTCCCGTAGTGTCTCAGATGGCACGACCGCATCACAATTCCATCACACATATATGCCACATTTTCCATATCCAATCGTCTACTGAGGGACACTTAGGTTGCTTCCATACATTTAATTCTTTTTCAGAAGCAGCTGGGACTAGGAAGAGACAGCGGGGCATGGAGACCAGGCGCTCGGGCCTCACTGATGAGGGCAGCCCCCACGCAGTCACGAGATCCTGACCAACTGCCCATGGGTGCCAAGCCCTGTGCTGAGTGCTGGGGACACAACAAAGACACCTGCCGGGGGCAGAGGATACCTGCAAGAAGCCAGAGATGATGGGGAAAGAGTTCCTTCTGTCCTCCACTGGGAAGGCATCTCCCCCTCCAGACAATATGCTGCACCAAGGGGAGCGGACTGGGTGAGCCTGCCCCCCGCCCCCTTTCCCCAGCAGCTTAGCAACATGGAGGGGCAACAGGGAGCAGGGAGTGGCGTGGGCCTTCCCGTGCCCACGGAGGCCTCTGCCTGCCAGCTCTGCAGCATGGCCTCTCTTCCTATGTTCCTCATCTGGGCAACCCTTCTCTCCTCTCCTCTGGGCATGGGGCCCCTCTCCTATGAGGCTGCCACTCTGTGGCCTGGGTGCATGCTCTGAGGGCAGCCGGAGATTCACAGCCCTGGTGCGTGCCCAAGGGACGGACCATGGGGTATAGACCACTGGCATTAAAATTACGCAAGGAAGACATGGCTAGAAAAAGGGAATTGGGTTTGCCCTGGAAATGGCTCTGAACAAGAGAACATGGCACTGGGGGCACGTCAACCCAAGGGCAGAGACTAACCATTTTGTTCAGGGCTGGGGATGCAGCCCCGGCATGGGCTCGTTACACAGTAGGCCTTTTGGAAGGTTCAATCATTCAGTGACATAGACCATTCAGGCGCACAGGAATCTGAAGGTCCCACAGAGGGCTGGAACTCCATCTGGGAGCAAGCCGCAGGATTCCCAAGGTACTGAGACCCACACCTTAACCCGGGGAAACCCAGGTACCAGGTAACCTACTTAGCCGGAGAGCACAGCCCTTTCTCAGCCTCCCTCCTCCTCATTCCAAACCCTGTACAACCACACTATTTTTAGTCCAGGACCTAATCTCTGCAGTAAAGGTTTCCTTGTCTTCACTTGATTCAAGAGACCAGCAGGCTAGAAACATAAATGTGATCTCCGCCCAAGAGCACCTGGATCTGCATGCAGCCCAATCCTGCCTCAGTTCCTCCCCAAATCAGGGTGCTTTCACGAGAGAAAAACGTCAAACTGATCCTTAGGTGGACTGTCCTTTGCAATGGTCTCTGTGCCAGGCTTCCTCATTGATTTAGCATTAGGATCTGAAGAGCCCAGATTTCTGGCTGGTGGAGCACCCTGCCCTGGGACCTGAGAGTGCTGGCCTGGGCTCCCACGTGCTTCAGCAGCTGGGCCTGCAGCTCCACGTGCCAGGGTAGGGAAGCTGCGCCAAGCAAGCAGCAGGGCCCTCACCAACCACACTTCTCTCCTGAGAAGACATAATTTTAAAAGGCACCAGGGCCACATCTTGGGGCTTTCAAGGAAAAGGTATTTTCCTGGCAAGCAGGGCCGGCCAAAAAAAAAAAAAAAAAAAATTACACGGCTAAAATAAATCAAGGCATATAAATTAGAGCAAGTTTTACAGATAGAGTTGGAGTGAGTCTAAACACCAACATTATTAAGTGCCCACGTTGGGCCAGACTCCTGGCCAAGCTCTTCACACACAGCCCCAACTGCCGGCTTTTAGCCATCAGCCAGCGTGCCTTTCTCTCTGGCATGTCCCCGTTTTAGTGACAGACGTTTCGGTCACCTGCTATCAGGTGGCCACCAGCACAAGACGGTCCCAGGCATTTCACACACACTGCTGCTCGGGATCCACTGTCTGGCTTCCGGGAGAGAAACCCAGGACCCAGAAAAGTCAATCATTCCAGGTAGGCCACACAGCAGGTAGGCTGTCCCTCCAGGGACAGCCGCAGGGATGTGTGAACCCCTCTCCTGGCCAGTCAGCTCTTTCAGCAATTCGTTCCTCTCTGCTGCTCTCTGGGGCGGCTGACAAGGCCCAGGCCCCCACTCGCTCGCTTGCTTGGCTTTCCCTGAGGCCGGAGACAGGGCTGGGCACTGACAAAGCAGTCCGTATCTGCTGAGCGTGCGAGTGAACGAATGAGTGAATAAACGGGAGGCCCGCTAACTTCCATGCCTCCCCTTCTCATCTGCAAAGGGTAAAAGATCTACCTCAAAGAAGTGGGTGAACAAAGCATCCAGCCTGGTAAACATCTTTATGTCCCTCCTCCCAGCCAGCCTCCCACAGAGCCACACAAAAGCCTGGCTGGAATGGAATGGAGCGTTTGCCTGAGGCCAGCATCGATATGGACTGGGAAAGGAGCAGCTAATGAATAAAGGTGACACAAGACAAAGCTGCAATTCAGAAAACACACACACACAGACAAAATGAGCTCCCAAACACCATGATACAGCTACCCGCAAAGGCCTCTGGCCAACCTCACAGGAGCATTTCTGCTGACCTCTGAGCTGGAACCAGCTGGAACCCCGCCAACTGCAAAGTTCTGCAATGGGGCTTTCTGGCAGCTTATACTTTCCTTGTCAGCCCCAGATGAAACCAACCACACTGGCTCCACCTGCCGCAGCTCCCCTCTCTTTATCCACCGCCCCCCCCCCCGCCCCCCCCCCCCCCGCTCCTCCTCCCTCCCTCTTCACCTCCCACCACCCTATGGCCAGGAGTCCAATCTGGCCTGGGGAACTCCTGGGCCACACCACACGCGTCCACGAGCCATGAGCGCACAAAGGTACCTCCAGAGGCGATGTAGAACCCACTGGGCGCGTACTTGGCCACCACCACCTGATGGGCATGCTCCGTGTAGATGTCAGCAAGGGCTGGGTTCTGCAGGGAGGAGACCAGAATGAACACAAGGAATGCAGAAGCAATCAACTGCTTCCCCCTCTCCCGATGAATGGATTTGGGGGCTAAAAATAACACACGCACAGACATTTTTTTTTTTTTAAAGATTTTATTTATTTATTTGAGAGAGAGAGAATGAGAGATAGAGAGCACGAGAGGGAAGAGGGTCAGAGGGAGAAGCAGACTCCCCGCTGTGCAGGGAGCCCGATGTGGGACTCGATCCCGGGACTCCAGGATCATGACCTGAGCTGAAGGCAGCTGCTTAACCAACTGAGCCACCCAGGCGCCCCACACGCACAAACATTTAAGTCAAAACCTCCATAAAGAAAAATCCCAGCAGTAGGACTACCTGCCCACACACCCACCTATCTTCGGGTGATAGGAATCTAGGCAGTTTTAACTCTTTCTCTTTCATCTACAGCTGTGAAATTTGAGATGATTGTCTTTCCTTTGCTTTTCTGCACTCGACACAATACAAATATGTGTTTGTAAGATACACACTCGAGACAGAATTGTCACTGAAAAAAAGTCTACTATTCTACTTTTCTTTGTGGGGAGCCTCCCGCTGCGGCTGCTTTCTCCAGTCACCTGTGTGCTGGTCTCCCTGTTCAGAAGCAACTCAACCCCAGCTGCCCAACAGTGTACAGTGTATGGCCTGAAACAGAGCCCTTGGCTTTGAGCTCCAGCAGCACAGCGGGGCGCGGAGCTGGGAGCCTCCCCTTGTCACAGCCGTCGCCCGGCAATGTGGACTTCCTACTCGCTTCGTAGCCCAGATGGAAGGCTGGCTGAACTCACAGCAAGAACAGGGCCGGCATCTGGGATGAGAAGCATCTCCACTACTCGGCAAGAAGGTTCTAATGTCTAATTTACTAAAAGTAGACAGCGGCGCCCCCACTTCCACACCCTCGAGCGGCCTCAGCAAACCTGAAGCACGCATACTGAGATGCTCTCGATTTGTCTCCACAGCTGGGCTTTCTTTCAGGAGGGAAGAGACTCGGTCATCTACTCCCCAATTCCCGCTGTTGGCTTTCTATGAAGCAAGCACTCTTTAAAAGAGGCCGCTTCCCACTGGCTGGAGGCTGAGGACACATCAGGCCCCAGTGTCGACACCCCGCTTTCTAGAGGCGGCGGCTGCAGGCACATCCAGCCTGACCCACAACCGCGCCCCCCACAACCTGACCACAAGATCAGAGGCCTGCACTTTTCTCAGCCTTCTGGCCAGAGGGTCCCCACACCCCCATTCTACCAGAGTAGCAGACCCTAAATTCTAGCCCCACCCCCCACAACCCACCTTCTGGCATTCCTGTTAGCCCCATGTCTCTCTGCAAATGCTGTTCCCCAGGACCACCCCTCCTGCCCGCTGACACCTACTTATAAGGCCCAACTGCCAGGCCACCTCCTGCACGAAACCTCTTGTGAAGGCTTCTCTTCTGTGCCCCTAAAGCATTTAACATGTCTGTAAAGGTCCTAAAGGTCCTCATGACACACGATACAGGTATCCCCTGCTTTTCCAAAGTTTGCACTGTGCCACTTTGCTTTTCCAAAAGACCTACATTAGTACCTGTTTTCACTAACTGGGAGTCACACGGGATTTTTACTGTCATGAAAAAAGGCAAAGAGCCAAAATCGCATTCAGCGCTGGTTTTGCGGCAAGATGAGCCGGTCTGGGGTAGCAGGCACCCGAGAGCGGCGAGGGATGCCCCCCAGTGCCTTCCCCGGGAGCCACACTCAGCGTCTCGGCATCAAGTGGCCAGAGCTCCAAGCTGTGTCTGGGAGCACCTGGGCTTTATCTCCATTTATGTCGTGCATCTGTCCTAAGGTATCAGAAAAGCCAGGACAGGTGATCTTTTTGGGGTCTAGAACACTCAAAAATTTTTTCATATAAAGTACCAGTAACTGCTTCTTTGCTTTAGGCCATTTTGGCTCACATAAGGTTTCACAGAATGCTCTGGTTTTGGATAGCAGGGAAATCTGGGAATCCCAAACCTTCTTGTAGACCTGAACCTTCTTGTCCTCTCTTCCAACCAGTTTTTCTGCGACCTGCTTCAAGTGCAGTTTCTTCAGCCATCAAAGCAGTTCACAAATAGCAGGTGCTCAATAAATGGGTTTTTTTGAGGGGGAAAAGTATACAAAGTCCTTTTCACCCCTACAACTTAACACTCAGCATTATGTGATGTAGTGGGCACTTAATGTACGTGCTTCATAAATTAATCCATCTTGGAATAAACATTTGCTAATGAAATCGGAAACGTATCAGGTACTCAAAGAGGATGTCACAAATGGCAAACAGGCACATGCAAAGGTGCTCAATGTCATTAGTCTTTTGGGAAAAGCAAATGGAAACTACAATAAGATACCACTACATATCCACTAGAATCAGCAAGATTAAAAACTGGTATCACCAAATGCTGGCAAGGACAGGGGCGCAGGGTACGGGAATGTTCACGTATTGCTGGTGGGAATGCAAAACGATGCAGCTGGAAAACAGTTTGGCTGGTTGTTCACGAAGTTAAGCATACACTTAACCACACACAAAACCTGCAATCCCGCCCCTACGTATTTACCCGAGAAACAAAAGCACATGTCCACAAAAAAGCCACATGCGTGAAGGTTCATAGTTGCTTTACTCATTAACAGACCCAAACTGGAAACAACCCAAATGTCTACCAGCAGACATTGGAAGAAACACCACCCTGTATCCACACAGTGGAACACGCCCGGGCAACAAAGGGGAACATCCACTAACACGCTCAGCAACATCAGTGAACCTCAAAGGCATTATGCTAAGTGAAAAAGTCAGACACAAAAGACAACACTGGGTTGCAGGACTCCTTTTTTATGACATTCTAGAAAAGGCAAACTTAAAGGGACAGAAAGCAGATTGGTCCTTGCCAGGTGTTAGGCATGGAGGGAGCCCAGTGACAGCAAGGGTCTTCTGGAAATGATGGGAAGGTTCCGTGTTAGGACTGCGGTGGTGGTTATGGGACTGGGTGTATCTGTCACATTGCGCAGCAAATAAATCTTGCTGTATCTAAATTATGCCTCAATGATATTAAGATGCCTGGTATCCATTTAACATTTGCCTGATCCAACCCATTCCAGTCCAGATTGGTGCTTCTTATCCTAACACCCTAACGCAGACAAGATCGCTCCCAAAGTAGCTGGCCGAAAGTGGTCTGTGGACAGTCCACCCCTCCTGAGATTCTTTCCAGATTGGTTGTTTCAAGGCCGACTGAGGGGTCTTACACCCCACACAGCGGGTACCACCAGCCCATTTTACAGATGAGAAACCCATCCCATGGGCAACTGACCGCCCATACTGGCACTCAGCCCCACTGGGATCTGCCTTTAAATGGGTGGGCTCTGAGGGGCCTGGGGCTGGGATGCAAGATGAGTAGGCATTGGCTCTGGGAGAAGTTCTGCCCCTAAACATTCCTTCCCTTACACGGTCAGGGCGGTTAAGTGCAGGGGGTGTGAAACACCCAAGGTCATCCCCAGCAGGCTCAACACCAGAATCCCAGGCTGGATGAGACATCTCTCTTGTCTGCATTGCAAATACAACTGAGCCAGCGACGGAGGGAGCCAGATCCTCCAAGCTGAACATAATGACTTTTTCTGAGTCTATGGCAAGCTCCCCACCTGAGCTCAGCACACGCAGGGAGGCTGGCTACTAGGGGCAGAAATGACAACTCCCCTGTTCCCACTGTCGTCCTGCCAGGTGAGGCTCATTCCAGATCAGCTAAGGTCACAAGGCACCAGGATTTGGACCCAACGCCCGCTCCCCCCGCCTCACAGGGGGCGGGAGCTCCCCTCACTTGCCCTCCCTCTCCTGCTGCCCTCAGGCAAGGAGAATAGGACTTGGGTGAGTAATTTATTTGCGGCAGGGCTAGCGAACAGGGAAAATGAGCCAGTGAAGGGGAAGAAAGCCAATTCTGGGTGCACCAAGGAATATTCCTGTTATGGCAGGGGCTCCCCCTCCCTGGGGGCCTTAGGACATGGTTCAGGACAGGCCCAACCTCACTGCCTGCACTCTTCTCAGACCCCTACAGGACTGCCCTCCTGGGCCAAGGGGCTGCTCCCTGGGTGCCCTTACCTGGCCAGGGCTCCGGTCACGCCCACCTGGGGCTAGAACAGGCGCACCCCCGGGGCCCCCTCCCTCCGTCCACCGCAGCTCAGGGCCTGGCAGTGGGTACTCAGCAACACTGCTGAGGGGCGGAGCTCGGGGCTGCTCAGACCCTGGCATAAGCCCCGGAAGGCTGCCCCCACACCTCGGAGGTCAGGGAGCCTCACAGAAAACACAAGAAGACAGAGTCACAGATGTGAGGAGAGACATGGGCACGGCTGGCCTACCACTTGCCTTGCAGAGCCTGCAAATGCCTGTGGGGACAGCAGGTGGGGGTGCTCTGGCCACAGTGGAAGCCAGAAGACAGGAGGCACCTCAGCCCAACCGGAGGAGGCCCATTCTCCTGTGGACTACATGCCGCCCTGGCCTCCCACCTGCGCAGAGGCCCGTCCCCACGACCAGACTGTCTTCCGCCAATCCTGTCAAACAGGAAATGAACCCCCCACACCTTCCCAATCTGCAGCCTGCCCGAGGAGACTCCCTACGTCAACGAAGGAAGGATTCCTGAAACTCGCTTCATCCGGGCAGTGTCTAACTGAGCCGTCAGCTCCCCAAAGCTCTTTCAGGTCCTAGGTCTTCTCAGGCTCAGGTGCCGAGGAGGGATCAGAGGTCACCACACCACCTACCGTGAGGTCAGTGACTCGCCCAGGTCACAGGGCGTGGCAGCTTTGACCTCAGCTCCTGAGCCAGTGAGCCGGGGGGACACATCAGGAGGTTGGGAAGGCCTCCCCAAACGACCAGTGTAGAAGCTGTTGGACACAGCACTGCAAGAGGGGCCTCCGTGCTCTCCTGTAGCAGCTGATGGCCCCGGAGCCTCCAGAGAAAGCCCTGGGCTCCTCCAAACTCGGACCAGATAAAGTGAGCGTGACCTTCCAGGAGGATCGCATTTCACAGTACTGGCTTTCTAACTACTTCTAGTTCCTAAAAGCAGTCACTAGGAGCTGAACCTGTGTATCTGACACAATCTGCAGGGACCTCTGTTCATTGATGACTAAGGACAAACTCGAATTACTGCACAGTAACCCGGCGTGAAAGCAGCCACACGGACACCTGTGCTTCCAGAGCGGCAAGCTTGGGCCCAGAAGCCGAGCCCCTACCACGCTGCCTCAGAGAGGAAGAACACGTAAGTATGGCTCCTTTACTCCTTTCGAGAACTCCCTGCACCCACTCCGGGCTGGGCCTGGGGACCCAGCAGTCAGCGAATGCTTCGTATGAATACGACCTGCCACCAAAGCAGCAGCCGGTGAGCACCGTCCTGCTCCTGCTTTGAGGCTCCCGCCAGCCCAGAGGAAGAGAACCCTACCTGGCAATCCGAAGTCGATCTTCCACTACGCCTGCTCTTTCCTCCAGGAAATCACTGAGTGACTTTCTTCCCTTTAACTGCCTCTGCCTCAATGACACCCCCTAATTAGCTTCTACCACCCAGGCAAAGGCTACCTCGGAGAATCCTTCCCTGCTGTCCCAACTGGGAAATGATCTCTGCCATGAATGCCCTGCCCCGGCTGCCCACCCCACCACCCTACTTCCCGCCTTGTACCATGTGCCATTCTTATACCCACGTGGCTTCTCACCAAGCAGACCCCGCAGAGGGCAGGGCCTGTATCTGATCCAACACGGCTGCCTCCAAATGCCCCAGAAGACCAAGGCTGGCTGGACCACGAGAGCCATTTCCGAATCACTGTGCATGGATGGTTCCCTCTCAGCCACAAGGGTGGACCCTTCTGTTGATTTCTCTGAAACCTCACAGGAAGGTAACTTTACAACCCACTTCACTGGCAAAGAAACCGGGCACAGAGAGCGTGATGTGCCCAAGGCTACCTGGCTGGTAAGTGGTGGGGTGGGGGAACCCGAAGTCAGGTAAGAGCCTTTATTCCTCAGTGCTATTCTCTTACATATGGTTGGTACCACCATCTGACTGTTTTGACTCAGAAGAGCATTTCAGCCTGGCCGACAGTTACGCATTTCAGAACCGCGGGGGGGCCATTCAGCAATCCTGCATGGTGTGCAGCTCCGAGCGACTATCCCTCCTGCCTCCCGGCTCAACCCCTTCCCGATGGAGCAAATCATGCCGTAATACAGGGACCCCTACACACAGGACACTGGCACCTCCCTTCCTGCACCCCCTCCTTTTCCTCTGTCTGCCCAGAGCCTTACTGAGCAGTCATGAGGGGAGAGTCTGGGGGAGGCTGCCCGGGATCAGATCCCAGCACCTCCTGGGCCTCTGGTGTCCACATCTCTAAAAAGAGAAACAGTCTCTAGCTGACATGGCGGCTGTGAAGAGGAAGACACCCTGGACCATCACAGCTCAGGCAACCCTCTAGGGATACTTGTGAACGAACTCAGCTAAATCCCACGATGACCCCATGACTGTTCCCCCTATTCTTATGGATAAGAAAACCAAACTGGATGAAGTACGGTAGGTGCTCAGCCACTGACCAGCACAAAATGTGCTCAACCAAGAGGAGCTCTTTTGCCAGAGGCAGAGCTCAGGGTTGCCTGCTGGACTGGCCCAGGTCTGTGTTCCCTGGAGAACAGCTGAACATGGGCGGGGCTGGGGAGCAGGACTGGAGTACCCATGTTGGGATGGTGTGTGGTGGAGAAACTGACATTTTCTGGATAAGATCCCAGGGAGCAGAGATAAAACCAGTGGCTAGAAGCTACTAGCAAGACGACCAGCGCCTGGAGTCCAGGTCTTTCTACGGGGTGTATCACCACCAAAGCCGGGCAGGTTCCACCAATGAGACTTTAGAAGAGAAGCAAAAAGAGCCCTTTCCACTCCAGAGTCTACAGGTCACCTGTAATGAGGCCCTGTGGGGGATGATGGGGGGTTGATGGGGGCAAAGTCCAAGGTCAGGACTGCACAGGGACCCAAATGGGCAACTCCAACCATTTCAGGGCGGGGTTGATTTCCAAAACCCAACCAGAACCCCCCACTCACCTCAGGCATGAGGCTACAACCTTGTTTTATAACCTCGAAGGCCTTGACATTCCTATCTACACCTCCAGGAACAGGAACGGGGTAAGAAATGTACCAAAACCACCAAAAACCGGCAGAAGCCCCTAATTGTGCTGAGAGCACACAAGTCAAACTTCTTCCAACCTCCGTGCACACGTGGTTCGCTGTCTGGATCCTCCCCTATCTCTGCCTCACTCCTCCTCCTGGAAAACTCTTACTCATCCTCCAAAACCCAACTCAAATGTTCCCCTTCTCCAAAAACCTTCCCTGCTGCTCTGTGGCACATCTGGTTCTTAAAACCTCTTGTTCCCAAATCACCCAGGACATTCTTTTAAAGTGCTTCACCAGAGCATCAGAATGGTTACCCATAAGGGTAACATTCAATCTCAACGCTACTGATATTGTGGGCCAGGTAAGTTGTAGTACAGCCCTGTGCGCTGTGGGATGCTTGGCAACATGCCTGGCCTCTACCAACTAGATAGATACCAGTAGCACAAAAATGTCTTCAGACATTGCCAAATATTTCTTAGGGGGTGGGGCTGGGGGCAAAATCTCCTCACAACCGTTGATTTGAACCTTGGACACTGTGGTCATGGGCAGGGTTCAGCAAGACAAGCTTAGTGAATTTGTGTGGCAAACATCAAGAACCAAGGATCGGTTCTATCCTGATAAACACTTGCTGAGTGTGTTCATCTTGAACCTCAAATCTTAGTACAGAACAATCTCTACTACAGATTTGATCATAGTACTAGTGTGCCTAACCTCTTTATGGTTCTGGTGGTTTCTGCCACAGGGCTGACTGACCACCCACTGCTACAGCCCCCCACATCCTCACACCAGGCTCTGGCCCGAAACTCCACAACCCCTGCAGGGGACCTCTCGCCCAAGCCCATCTCATCTGTCTGGAAGCACAGCACCTGCACTTCCTCTCAGGGTCAGCCCCATCCAGTTCCCAGTGTCGGTTTTGCCCACTAGACTGCAAGATCCCTGAGGATGGGCCCTTGGGCTCTGCTACGAAGCAGATGCTGGAAAGTACTTGTAACAGGATTCACCGCGGCTTGAGGTCAAGGAGGTGGGAGGGCAGGGCAGCAGGGCGGGATGGAAAGGAAATGCCTATCCTGGGCCAACTAATAACACTCAGGGAGCCCCCGCTGTGACTGGACATGTGACAGCCAAAGCACCCAAGAATCACTGGCCCACGAAGCAAGTCGCCATGCAGCTCTGTGGCTTGGTCTGAGCCTGTCTCTTCACTTCTTTAAGATCCAACCCCCAGGTCTCTCCTGGTTCAACCTCATGCATGTGCCGCCTGCTCATCTGTCCAGGTGGTACTCCACACACCACTCCCTTCTGCCACCTGGAAGCTTATGTCACTCCCACCAAGACCACGAGCTCCATGCAGGAGAGGCCTCCCCTGTATCTGTGCTCCCCACAGGGCTGGTGGCCATCCTGGACGCACAGCAGGGACTGAGAAGGCATGTGCAAATAGACAGAAGGGACAGTGTCAATCCTTCTTGAGCCATCTGTCTCTTCATGGACCTCCCCCACCCATGTGTGGGGGGAGGCACGCACAGGTGGTCCTTCTGCACACGGCTGGCAGCAGATCACTCCAGGAGAAACTCAGCACTCAAGTTCAACACCCCTGAACTTCACACTGTGCTTTGAAACAGAGCATGGTAAAATCCAACAAATATGTCACTGCCTAGAATTGGACTTTATATACGTTATTTTGTCAAATATATGTATTTTAGTTCCGGAATCTAGGGATTAGACTGCTTTAAAAGCAAGCTCCAAACCTGCCCTTGCAGCTAATCTGCTGGCTGCTTCTGGCAGCTTTCGAGGGGCCTCTGCTGGGAAGTTCATGTGCCAAAGCTGTTTTTTACAGGGACGTGATGCTGGGCAGTTCAGAATCCTGAGAAGGCTCCTTCACGGTCACTGGGAGTAACTCTGCCCTGTCTCTGCAGAATCCGCAGGGGCAGTGGCAATGCTGGCCCCATGCTAAGAATACACCAGGCTCTCCCCTTCTGGATTATTCTTTTCTAGATGGCCACACGACCGTAACATGTTAGCCCTGAGGGGTAGAGAAGGCCAGGATGGAAGTGCTATTAATTCGTATGTCCTGAGCCAGGTATGTGACGTGTCGCAGAAAGAGCATGGAAGCAAGAGGGCCTGGAGCTGAGTGGAAGGAAGGGTGGGGGTGTTTTGGGGGTGACACCAGAGGTGACAGGCTGGATGGGGAGGCTGTATCAGGCACCGTAAGGCAGAGCAAAGGGGCAACGGACACCATCTCGTATTTTAACGTAACCGGTCCGGCCATGCTCTGAGCAGACTGGAGGACAGCCAGCGTGGAATCAGGGAGACCAGTCTGGGTTTTCTGTTCTGCAATCCAGAGAGGATGTAGCTTGGAGGAGGGTGGGAAACAGAACAGGCAGAAAAAAATGTCAGATTCTGAAGTCTGAAAGTAGTCACTAGGATCCACTGAAGAATGAACTATGGGAGGGAAGAAAAAGAGGAAAATCCAGTAGAAGTCCCAGGTTTGGGGCCCGGACAGCTGGAGGGAAACCTGAATGTGGTCTGGAGGGGCCAAGTAGAAGCCAAGCAGACGTCTGCTGGATATTCCTTGACCTGGTCCCAACCTCTCTCCCGGGCCTCCTCTTTCCCGAGCCTGTAATGTAACCAGACCATCTTCCTTCCTATTCCCTGAATGGTCATGAAGATTCCCCGTCCCTTTCCCAGGAATGCTGTGTCCCACTAAAAATGGTGTCCATCTTAACTGAGTACCAATGGTCCCCCAATCCAAAAAAGAGCCCAAGGGCCTGATTTACATCCAGAACAGGAACACATTAGCAGCTTCCCATGCTGTCCTGGCCCCACAGAAACTTACAAATAGCTGGGAAAGGAAAGCAGACGCACCCTCAAGAGAGAATGGTAAACTCTGGGGTACGGTAAAAATAAAGACCTCTGAAAAATGAGCACAATGGGTGTCACAAGCTGGAGAATGTTCGCGAGGCGGGGGGGGGGGTGCTTGTGCACAGCTGTAAACAATTCTCCATTGGAAGCAGCTCTGACGATCAGCCTCCTTTGCCTTGCTGGCCCAACCCCTCTGCAGAGCAATGGGCCCCCAGGGCTGAAGGATGCTGTAGTTCAAGAACCTTCCGTGGCACCAGACACACAGTAGGTACCTCACATGAGGCCTCCCACCTAGAAGTACATGTAGATTGCCACGACAAGTCCAGGATTGTTAGTGGCAAACCCAAGCGTTCCCCCCACCCTGTATCCCTGAGAATGGTTTAGTCCACTTTTATACTCAAAATCTTGGGACCTACCCTGGACATCTCCAGATCATTACCATCTAAGTCCCTGGTGAGATTTCTCTCAGTTCTGCGTGAGGCCAGATCAGCTTTCTAGGAATCGGTATGACTAGCACAATAGCACTTAGCAACTTCAGTGAACATTCACACCCGCCCACCCCTTCATTTGAGGTGCCCAGCAATCCGGGGCAGGGCTGAAACTGCCACTCAGGAGCTCGGTCTTTCAGCAGAGGAACGACAGTGACTGGCTGGCTTACCCAGAGACGAGGGGAGAGCCAGCAGCACCTCAGACCATGCAAAGTCCTCTCTTTTTACAGGCAAGAAAAGCGAGGCCCACAGAGCTCCTTTACTCCCTCAGCCAGTTGTGAGCTCCCCGAGGGCAAGTGCATCTGATCAGCAACAATCCCAACCCACTAGGGGTAATCACTCGCAACAGATGTGAATCTAAGCTGACATCCCTTGGGAACATGACCAATCACAATCATCCACCTACATACTGTGCACAAGGCCCAACCCCAAGCATGGTGCAGGAGAACCCCTCCCCCCCAAATGGTTGTGCTGGCATTTCCACCTTCCCTCCCCCATACCGTAATTCAGGCTGAGGAAGGGAGAAGAAAGATTTCAGTGTGCAATCCCAGCAGTGGGGAGACCAACAAGCAGACTGGGTCATTTCAGTAATTACAGAGGAGTAACAGGAATTTGCGAGGATTTTCCACGAAACTGGCTCAAGAAGCGTTCTCAGTCTGAGTCCAGGATGTCTGTCTAAACAATTCGTGGGGATAAACTGGTTCCTGATTTTGCATTGGGGCTCACACCAAGCTGGAGTGCAGAGGCCTGAGCATGAGTCCTGGCTCCGCCACACTGAGACCCTGGGTGTTAATAATGATCATACATAAGTGCCATTTACCAAGTGCTGGGTGTGTGCCAGGCATGCTGGGCTGTAGAGACGCATCATCTCATTCAGCGGGCACAAGCAGTCAGGGGAAGTGGGGGGAGGGAGCCTCATCTCATCACCAACTCCATTTTACAGATGAGGACACTGGGATTCAGAGGCCCAAGTCACCAACTGCCCCAAGGTCAAGCAGCCGCTGACCGGGTGTGTCTGATCCCCCTAATCCAGAGCCCTCATACTTAAGGTCTGAACTAATCCAAGCCTCAGTTTCCCCGGGAAGAGAGAGAAGAGGGCCTAGGAAAGCTTAAAACAGCCTTCTAGGCTTCCAAGGTGTGGTCCCAAGGCTGAGGGGGCGTGGCGTCCTCACCCTCCCCCGGCCGCTGGGCGGGAGAAGAGGGGCGTAGAGCGGAAGGAAAATTAACCGGGCAGTATCACCCAGGGTCTGAACCCGCGCCTGGGGGCGGGGGAGGTGGGAAGGGAGTACTCACGTCGATGTTCCTTAGAATGACGCACTTTCCATTGGTGTAAAGAAAATTGTTGCCCTTGGGGTCGCCGCCGATGATTTTGGAGACGCCCCTCTCCACCTGGGGGAGGCTGGCAAACACCTTCTCTGCAGAGACACAAACCAAGCAGGGCGCGCGTTAGGGGCAGCCCCCACCTCGGCCCACGGCCGGGCTGAGGACTGGGGACAGGAAGCAGACGAGAGAGGGGCCCTGGACCGGTCTCAGCCGGTCACCTGTTGCCTCCACCGGGAGGGGCGGCCGCCACTTTGAAGGAGCGCAGGGGACCGCGCGACTTCCTGGTCCGCGCTCCCGACCAGGCCCTTCGGGGCCGTGGGGGCTCCGACGGGCCCAGCCCGCAGCACCAACTTTGGGGCACCCTCCGGGCCGGGGATCGCCGCCGGGCGCCCCGAGGGCGGCGGGGCGTTCGCCGGCCCGCGCCCTCCTCCCCTCCCCCGCGGCCGGGGACCCCGCCGGGCTGCCCGCGCCCCGCGCCCCGCCGATGGCCGAGGGGACCCGGCGGCGTGGGAGCCCACCCTGGGGGGCACCGGGCCGCGGCACTTACTGATCTCGTACGGCATCGTCGCCCACTTGTTACCGCTCTGCACTCGCCGAGAGCCTCCGGAGCCGCCCGCGCCGCGAAGCGGACTGGCCGAGGCCGGGCAGGGTACAGTGGGCCGAAAGGCGGCGCCGGGCGTGCCGGGCGCGGAGGGGGCGGTCCGAGGCCGGGGCTCCGAGGCCGGCTCGCGCCCTGCCCTGCGCGCTGCCGCTGCGGACGCGCCGAACCCGGAAGCGCGGCCCCGCGCGCGGCTCGCCCCCAGCTTTGACCATATATAGTCAAGCGCTCGGCTCGGCGGCTGCAGCCCGCGTGAGCCTGCGCGGACCGGGCCGCCCCTCCCCCCGCGCGGGCCCCGCCCCGGACGCCCCGCCCCGGAAGTGACGCTGCACGCGGCCCCGTAAAAAATGTGGCTCGTGGGGCCAAGCTCGGTGCCAGACGGGTTCTGGCCGCGGGTCGAGCGTTGGAGCTGAGTTCGCGGAGGGAAGGCTGGGCGGGCTGCTGGGGCCGCTCCAGGCTGAAGTTCGGCGGCCGCAGAATGCGCCCGCGCGCTGTAGTGGGGCGGGGGTGGCTGGGGAAGTCCTTTTGGAGCCTGTGTTTGCGCAGCGGGCGTTCCCGGGCCGCTAGCCTTCCGGCTGAGTCGGCGCCCGCTCGGATATTGCGGACAGAGTGCTTTTTCTTTTCTTAAAAATATTCCTGAATAGGAGTCGCCCTTCCTCCAAAGCAGCCGCTGACAGATTTCAGGGATATGCCTCGCTGGGCCTGAGCTCTTTCTCTCAAAACTTCCTTTAGAAAGCTAAGAAGCCAAGGAGAGTAAAGGGAATATAGGTGCTAAGAGAATCAGGGAGGCAGAAGGAAAGGGGGAACTTCTAAGATGAAGGCAGCATTAAAATGGGAAAAGCAAGGGCTCTGAGATGTTGCTTTAAGCCTCCCTTTTCAGTAGGGGGACGCAGTTTTCCTGAGTGGGGGGCTAAGCGAGAACACGTAAAGCACCTGTGGGTACTGAAGCCTGAGCTGGAAAGCCTTGAAGCGTGATCCTTGACTTTCTATTTCTCTAATCTGGGAAGACCTCTTGGCTCTGTTTTCCAGAATCTGCCCAGGTTGATCATTTCTTGCCTCCTTGGCTGTTAGTCCCACAGAGCCAAGCCCCGAAAGCTCACCTGGGTTATCGCAGGTGTTTGCTATCTAGTCTTATGCCCCCACCTTAACCTCGGTCGGCTCTTCAGGTTGCAGCCTCTGTGTTCTATAACCTGAAACCTGTTTTTCCCCTTAAAGTCTATAGGAACTCCAAGTCTCCAAGCTAAAGCCTTTAAGGTGGCTGACTGGACCCTAGGTCCTAGCACTTTCCTTGGGCTCTCCTTACATACACCTTTGTTAATACAACCTCCTAACAGCCTGCCTTCGGTCTCCAGGAGGGACCCTGAATGTCAGTATCCTGGAGGCTCCTTCTCTACGTGTTGGTCCAGCTACTTCTCCAGCACCTCACCTGTCACCACCTGCCTCCCTGGCATCTCTGTAGCAAAGTCCCCCAGGCACTTCCTGAGACCAAACCAGCCTAAGACCAAACACCACCCCCGCTCCCCCCTGCCCACAGGGCTGTTTTTCTGAAGCCTCCCTTCTCACAGTGACCCCTGTCTTTCTGGCTACCCAGCCCTATTTTCACCCCCACATTCAACCCTTCACCAAATCTGGTTCCTTGAATGCCTGCGTTTCCCAAATCTATCCCTTCATCTCCCTAACACAGCCAGGCTCCGAGCTTCCTCACCTTACGTGGGCTCCTTTAACCACTTCCTAGCTGCTGTGTCCACTCAGAGCCAGAGTAACCTGGGTTTGGCCAGCAAACCCTGAAGTGGTGAATGAAAAGATTACTCCAGACCCGTAAATAGGAGAAAGAAGGTTGAAGGGACCAGACGTTCTAGTGGTGAAAAGATCTCGAGGCAGACTCAGTCTCCGCTTTTATTGCAGGTCTTAATACATCAAGTAAGAGCAGAAAAATAGAAAGGAATTGTTAGGCTTTATCAAGACCTAAACCTATGGGGCAATGCATGATGGAAGCAAATGGTGTCTGATGTGCATGCAGGCTAAAGGTGTGGTGAATACGTGACCATAAGGTGGGAGTGTTTTTCACCTAAGTTAAATGTTTACTCTCTAGGTGAGAGCCTTGAGCTGCAGTAAGGATCTGGCTGTTTTCAGCTCAAACTTTCAAAAGAGACCCAGCATTCCAGGCACTCCTCTTTTGGTTTTCAATCGGTCTCACCTCGGGAGAACTATTTCACTTCATCTTTCCAGGTACTATGAATCCTCACAGTAACCTCAGACCTTGTCAGCAACCCCCACATCTTCTATCTCAAGATGTAGGCCCGGGGAGGATGTTGGTCTCGGAGGCCCTGCAGGGACCCAGCCCCAGCCTAGCTCTCCAGTAGCTCTGTGCCTGAGTCTCTTCGGGTCACAGGGGCCACCCCGAGGGCCTTTCAGCTCTGCTACTCTGCACAGCGCCTGCCTGCGGCTACTACACCTGTGTTTGAGCCTTTCCTCTACACCCCAGTTTAAGGCCAGTCTGTTCCACTGAACTCTCAGACCAAGGCCAAATTGATTCCTCTGCTTCCTGGATTGACTTGCTTCCCTACCCCCACTGTGAACTTGAGAACAGGGGCCACCTGAAAACAGGGCCCACATGTTTTTTCGAACATTTAGCAAAGGGCCCACCAGACTGCCCTAGAGGGAATGAGCAATAAGAGCATCACCTGAATTTGCATTTAATTCCAAAGCAATTAGTGTCTTAAAAACCTACTTAAGTAATTCCTTAAATCTCAAACTCCTAGGCTGGCTTTGGGTAATCTGGTTGCAGTTACTTGATAACTGCAAAACCTCTTAGATCAGCTTCCAGGTGTCAATACGAGGCCTTGATGCTTCGTTTGGGGTCAGTTCTGCTGGATACTTGGTGGTGAAAATGAGGGCTAAGGATGCGTGGCTCTACAAGAATCCACCACCTCCTGAGCATGCTTAGCCTGGGAGCCCTGGTTTCCTCTTCCGTAAACTGGAATCCCACAGGAGACCTGGGCTTTGTCAAATGAGTAAATATCTAAAACCTGTAAGCACTACAAGATTTTTTCAAATTTCTGCAGGCTACAGGAACTTGTGTGTAAATACTTTCCCGTTTGAGATGATCTACAGTAGATGTACCTCTAGGACAACTCCATATTCCTGCATAGCTTCAGACTGATCTTAACATAGTCCAGGGAATATACCCTAGTCATTCCAGTTACTGACCTATCTTAATTCTTTATAAGCCATGCTTTCATAGACCACTAAACCTCTGATCTTCCTAAGGTCCAGGTTGAGGGTCAACTAGCTGGAGCCAGCAAACCTGGCTTGAGACTTGGACTGGCACGACTTCACTCCTTCAGCACGGAGCTGTGAAGGTTCTGGGCCAGTCCCGCTGCTTCCTTGTCTCTCTATTCCTTGTGCTAAGAACTCCTGGGACTTGTACAATGACCACAGCCACTGTTTTTGCTTCTCTCTGCTGCCTGATACTCACCACTTTGGCTGAAGTGGTGCCCTGAGGGCAGGTGGAGTCCTTTCCTCAACTCTGCCTCCCTGAAGGGCTTTCTACAACACCAGACTTCCCAAGCCTTGTATTTGGGAGCGCTTCCCACGAGCCAGGTGCTGGCTTGCATGTTCTTTGGCTCAAAAGTTATGACTTGCCCAAATTTCCAAGCAAAGGGCTGCAGCCAGGATTAAAGCTTGGGTCAGCTTTCTCCAAAGCCCAGCTGTTTTCCTTAAGGAGTGAACCAGAGGTCCCTGGGGGCTCAGTTAAGCATCTGACTCTTGATTTTTGGCTCAGGTCATGATCTCAAGGTCGTGATGTGAGCCCTGCATGGGGCTCCAAGCTCACTTGCATGGAGTCTGTTTGTCCCTCTCTCCCCTGCTTCCCATCTCCACCCCCCCCAAAATGTCTCTTAAAGAACCAGATCAACACTTGTGAACCTATGTTCTTGAAGAGGCAACTTTATTTCATTCCAGCAAATGGTAGAATCCAGGAGCTCTTAAGTACAGGGATGTCCTTTTTTTAGTTGAAAAGCTGTGTCCTTGGACAAATACTCAGAATTACAATACTTTTTTTTTTTCTCCCGACTTACACTAGAAAATGATCCAGCCATCTGTTAGGTCGGTCATGATCTGCTTGGCTTTGGGTTCTGACCCCGTCCCAGTAACCCCCATGAAGCAGGCACGGGCTACCTGACCTCTTGACGTTCTGCAGTGCTGTGGGGTATCTGGTCTAAGGGCCATGCTGGTATCCTTGCTGATGACCTACAGCATTGGGTGAAGGGAGCTCTGCTTTCTGCAGAAACCCTAGTACATCTCCGGGTCTATCCTTCCTCTGGGCTGGTCAGCACTAGGGTCGTTCTCCCTGGCTGTTGCAGGCATGGAGAGATTCTGGACCTCTACATACAGAGTACAGGGTGTGCTTAAGCCCCAAGTTCTGCAGAACTGGCTCTAGGCTACTTCCCAAATAGCTGAGGATCTTGGGAAGTGCCAAAGCACTCCAGAAACCCATCCCAGCTTCTGCAACACTTCCTGCTCCAGAGGAGTCCCTGGCCGTTTCCAAACCCACTTCCCACTATATTGGTCTTTAGTGTGCTCCAAGATGTGAACCGGGCTCCACTTTTCCCAAAGCACAGAAAACACAAGACAGGGTTTATTGGTGGCCGGGAGGGCTTTGGCCTCTTCCATGGAGAGGGACATTGATTAGCTGGACATAGGCGTTCCTCTGTTTCATGGGGAATGATCAGAGCAGTAGTTCAGCTTAGGGAACTGGCTAAGCATTGCTGAGCCCTTGTTTTGCCTGCATTCTGAGAACAGGTGCTTTGCTTCCTCCAACCGGTCAAGTGTTTGCATATAGACCGCCCAGCACCTAAAGCCGGGCCCACTCTCTAGGTCTGCATGTGTCTGGGAAAGGGGTATTAGTTTGCTAGAGTGCTGTAGTTAAGTACCACAAACTGAAGGACTTAAGCAGCAAACATGCACTTGGGCAGGGACCATAGCATTGACACTAGAGGTTTGCCACCCACATTGGAGTAGATGTCCTTGAGGAAAACCACCAGCTAGGGTACAAACCGATTGATGGGCAGGTGTTGTGCCAAAGGGTCCCCCCAAAAATGATCAGCTACTCCATCCCACCCCTGATCCAGCATTCCATTCTAAAATGCTCCAACATAGCAACTTAGAATAGCAGCCTTTAAAATAGGCACCAGAACATTTTTGTCATGTTTGGGAGCTACTTGGCATCTGGTGCTGCCTGTGGGGCTGTGAGCCCAATTCCTTAGCCCTACTGGCATGGCCATGAAGGGACTTCTGCGTCCAAGTGAGGCTGGAGGGTGGTGGCAGCCGTAGATAGCCAGGAGCTACTGTTTGGCTTCAATGTCCTCAGCTTAAGTCTAGGCCCAGGAAGGCCTAGGCCTCTTGTCCTGGCTGGGTGGGCTCTAGGCCCTATTGATGGCACTGTTGGGACCAGGACAGTAGGCCTCTGTACAAGGACAACTTGAATTCTATCTGGCAACGTTTGTTTTCAAGGCAGTGTCTCTACAGGGAGACTGCAAGGGGGGAGGCTGGAGATGGCAGGAGCTCTGACTCTGGCGTCAAAGTTAATGGACTGAATAGCACCATTGTGTACACTTGGGCATGATGGGCATCTGGTTTTGTCTATTAAAGATTTTATTCGACAGAGCTAGAGCCGAAGAGCACAAGCGAGGAGGGGGGGAGGCAGAGGGAGAAAGAAGTAGGCTGCCTGCTGAGCAGGGAGCCCAATGTGGGACTCGATCCCAGGACTCTGGGATCATGACCTGAGCTGAAGGCAGAAGCTTTAACTGACTGAGCCACCCAGGTGCCCCTTGTTTTAAGTCTTTAAATTCAGTTTAGTGTGATATTGGCTTTAGTGTATAACAGTGATTCAACACTTCCATACAACACCGTGTGCCCATCACAGGTGGTCTCAGTCCCCATCACCTATTTCACCCATTCCTTCACCACCTCCCCTCTAGTGGCCATCAGTTCTCTAGAGTTGAGTCTGTTCCTTGATGTGTTTCCCGCCCCAGCTTGCTGGTTTGCTAAATTCCGCATGAGTGAAGTCATCAGGTATTTGTCTTTCTGACTTATTTCACTTAGTGTTGTAATATACTCTAGCTCCATGTCATGGCAAATGGCAAGAATTTATTTTTTATGGTTGAGTACTGTTCCTGTGTATCACATCTTCATCTATCATGGACACTTGGGCTGCTTCCATTATCTAGCTATAGTAGATAATACTGCAATAAACACTAGGGTGTGTGGGTCCCTTTGAACTAGTATTTTCGTACCCTTTGGGTAAATACCTAGTAGTGCAATTGCTGGATCATAGGGTAGTTCTGTTAACTTTTTGAGGACCCTCCATACTGTTTTCCAGAATGGCTACACCAGTTTGCATTCCCACCAACAGTGTAGGAGATTTCGCCTTTCTCCTCAGCCTTGCTAACACCTGTTATGTTGCTTTTAGCTATTCTGACAAGTGTGAGGGGCTATCATTGTGGTCTTGATTTGTATTTCACTGATCTGTGATGTTGAGCTTCTTTTCATGTCTGTTGGCCATCTGGATGTTTTCTTTGGAAAAGTGTCTGTCTATTCTTCTCTTCTCACTTAATTGGATTACTTGGGTCTCCTGGGGTGAGTTTTAAAAGTTCATTTGTCTCCTGAGTCAAGGGAAATGAAAGCAAAAATCTTCGTGACTTCATCAAAATAAGCGCTTGCACAGTAAAGGAAACAATCAAAATTAAAAGGCAACCTACAGAGTGGGAGAAGATATTTGCAAATGACCTATCTGAAAAGAAGTTGTTACAGCTGATGTCAAAAAGGTTATTGCCTGTGTACTGCTCTAGGATTTTGATGGTTTCAGGTCTCACATTTTGGTCTTTCATCCATCTTGAATTCTTGTGTATGGTGTAAGTGGTCCAATTTCATCATGTCACTATCCAGGTTTCCCACCAATTATCGAAGACCTTTTTTCCCATTGGATATTCTTTCCTTCTTTGTCAAAGATTAATTGGACTTAGAAAACCCAGAAGTGAATCCAAAACCCTAGGTTTCTTCAATCTAGGTCTGTTTCTGTGCCAGTACCAAACTGTCTAGATCACTACAGCTTTGTAATATAGCTTGAAATCCAGGATTGTGAGGCTTCCAGCTTTGCTGCTTTTTCAAGATTGCTTTGGCTATATAGGGGTACCTGGCTGGCTTAGTTGCAAAATCCTGTGATTCTTCATCTTCAGGGTCATAAGTTCAAGCCCCATGTTAGGTGTAAAGCTTGAAAAAAAATTTTTTTTTTTTTAAGGTTTGCAGTCTCTGGACAAGTCCCGTTGAACCCCTAAATGTCTTTAGGCTGCAGCTATTAGTTCTCAGGATTGATATGTACTTAAGAGTCTGATAGACTCCCTTCCCCCTCCCCAAACTGGGGATGGTGCAGTATTGGCTACAGTGGACTTACACAGGGAAGAGTGATTGTGGGTCCTGAGACGCCCCTGTAGGTTAGATGGAAAATATACTGGAGCTTAGTATGCATTAGGCTTTCTACGGCCTTCTAAAACTGAGTGCATAATGGGAAAGAAGCATACGATTATTGTACTGGAAGCATGTAACTTGGAAGAACATGAGTGCCTTGTGTGTGCTGGGCACCAGGCCAGGGAGCTGAAGGTGTTACAGAAACATGGGGTTGGGGACTACACCGAATTGCACTTGGGCATCCTTGGGCTCCTTGCTTCACCCACCCCGATTTCTGGTGTGGACACCACATGGTGAATTCTTTAGTCCCCAAGTGCTAAACCACCAAGCATCGAGTGATCTGCATGCCTTATGCACACTAGTTAGTCCTTCCCCTGAACCAGCACTTGCAAATTCCAGCTCCCAGGATGCTTGCCATGCTGTAAGAGTGAAGGGGTTGGAGCTAACCTGTGTTTTTGGTAGTGCTTAAAATCGTAATTAGCCTCTTTACATGTTTAACATGCAAAGTGTTTATAGTGATATTCCTCACTTCAAGAGTTGCAGCTAGACCAGGACACTCCTAGGCTAAGTCCTGCAGCCAGGTCGCCTGACTCTCTAAAATACATGTTTTATCTTAAGGTCTACAGAGGAGTCCCAGCTATCAGGAGTGTGGGGGTCATGGTCCTAACACTAAGAGCTAAGACTTCTTGAAGTGATAGCATCATTGTGTGTACCACCCTGGGCTGTGGTCTTTGTCTTTTGGGGTGCGTCCCAGTGGTGAGAAGACCCAGTTCTATGTGAGCGTCCTGAGGTGGGCCCTGGGACGTGACTGAGTGAATAAATGCTAATTTTCTGCTCTGCTTTGTTCCCACTTGATGCAAACATCTGGGTTTAGGTTGCATAGCAGGCTCCCTAACATCTCAACCTGGACAGAACTGGCTTTAACCCTAAAGTTGGAAAGGACATGGAGTCCCAAAGTTACTTCCCATAAAGCAGTCTGATTAGGTAGCAAATCGGCTCCCTCTGTGGCTGACTCTCTAATGATAATGGCTAGAATATGCCTAATGTAAAGGGAATTGGCTGAGCTAATGGTGCTGTGATATAGTACATAACAAACCTTACTGTTGACAGATTAGCTCCAGACTTAAGATTCTTACTGCCAAGGTATCCCCTTATTCTCATGGCAAACCAAATCACTAACATGACCGAAACTACTCTGACATGATAGCAAGTAAGACCTTTAAGTGAAAGAGCAATTCTTGATAATCAGTTACTGCTTTTTAGGAGTCGTGTGTGCACAAATGACTTAAAACTTAAGGAGACTTGGTCTTGTCAGTTCTCTTTGCCTAATTCCAGATTAACTCAAAAGAACCCAACATACCAAACTTCCATCTGGCCCTGTGGACAGTAACTTGGACCGCTTCAGATGCATCCTTCATTGGATAGAATGTACCACTAAGTCTCTGCCATACTGATGTAATGGTTTTGGAAGCTTGGAGATAAAGTGCTTTGTAAACTGTCAATTTGCTCTCCAGATAGGACAAGTCAACATGGACAAAAGGATGATAGTCTAGAACCAATGGAAAAGTGGTGGGTAAGCTCCAGTGCAGGAGGGCTGCTCCCTACCTCTTGTGATCTGGAGGAATCTTGTGGAAATAGCTTTGGAATTACAAAATTGCTTTGGGGCTTGAGATATGCAGAAGCAAGGAGAGCCTCCCAGCCAAGGCATATACAGACAGTAAGCAGAACGAAGGCTGGTAGCAGATGCAGGGTGAGGTGCTGGTGCCAAGGACAGTCCTAGATGACTACCCAAAGAACAGGCCAGGGAGGGGGCTGGCCTGGGTGAGGCATGTGCTTTCCCTGAGGGGGGTGGTAGGCAAGGAAACTTCACCAGACTATTGCCTGAAGACCTGTCTGAATCCTCACATCCCTAGGGACTGGCAGTGAATGCCCATTCTCCTAGTGATACTGTACTGACATTTCAGGGTAGACTGTGCTAATAAGCATGGAACCAGTGCATCAGGCTGTACATCTTTGGGGGACACGCTTTATAGTTGGCCTCTGAGTCTAGGAGTATTTGGTTCTCCTGTGGCCACAGCCAAGTTCAGGTCGATGGATAGGGACTCCTTGGGATAGGCACTGGTCCTTTCATGGCTGCCTCAAATCCCTTCACCTTAGTGTCAAGTACTTAGATGAAGGCAGCGTCTGCATGTGACGGTGGTTTGCATTCGATCCCCTAAACTACCGGGGTGCCCAGTTTACAGTGAGAAAACTAGCCAGATGTCAACCAGTCTGGGTACAAGACTTGATTCTGTCACTGAGGGCTTTGCCTCTGTAATACTTCTGACCCCACATGGAAAGACAACTGAATTATTTTCAGAACCACACATCAAGGTGGTTTTGAAATTCTGAACTTGAACCCTTGTTTCCAGGAAATTTTGCTCCTTGTTTCCCATCATTCCCATAGAACCAAGGCCTTCTCACTGTTTAGTGCTGTTAGGAGATGAGTGTCTTGATGGTTTTGGCAACCGCTATGTGCATTTTTAGAAAACCCAGCGGTGTCCAGCATTCTTCCAAATGCTGGTAGGTGACAGCATGTTTTTTGGCTTTTGAGAACTGGTGGAGTTCTAAGTGTTGGGACTTAGCTGTTTCTTGGGTTCTCCTTGGAATTCTGGTGCTAGGATCATGGGTGGTGTTTTAAGCTCTAGGAGAAGCTTCCTTAGCTTCGGTGGGTATATACAGGGATGCCGGGGGTGAAGGGTCAAGAACTGGCTACCGCCCTGTGGGAGGCGGGAGTAGGGTACTCCCACCACCCTACCGGAAAGAACTACTGCCCTTTGACCTCCTCCCTCTTAATCCCCACTGTTCTCACCACCAGGCAAGAGGCTCCTCTGGCCAGGAAGTTCGCTCTTGCTTTCCTGGTGTTGAATCTATGCGGCTGCCCTTAATGTCCTATAGTAGGTTTCCTCATGGAAGTTCACCCAATCAGAGCCTCTTGTACTTGTGTTGGGATGGAGTGTTGGTGCTTAATTCCAAATCCTCTTTTTGCCCTTGGTCTCTAGAAGGCCATGCATTCCAGGAACTCCTAATAAATGGCAATAGAGGAATCCCTTTTGTAATGGCAAAGCTCAGTGGAGAGAGCTTGGCTTAGACTCCAGGATAATATGGGACTTCTAATTTCTTGCCAAGTGCATGGTCTTTGTCAGGTTGACACTGAAGGCTGGTTTGGAAGAATGCACTTCCTGGTGTGGCTACAGATGTGCTGATGTTCTCTATTTAAATGCCTGGCAGCTGTGGGTTGCATAAGCAGGACTGCTCTGTGACTGTATTGGGTAAAGTTAGCTTTGGTTATGGGTACAACTGGCCTTAATCTGCACAGCCATGTGGGGTCTTATAACAGCTGGAGCATCAAACATGGCTTTGGCTGGAATCATCGGACCCAAGGCTCTAGCCTGGCTGGGGCTGGGGGGAGGTTTATGTTCTGCACTAAAGCACAACTGTCTGTACCCTTGCTTTGAGCAGACTTTAAGATTTGAGCGGAGAGTTTATTTGCTGGGGTCTGAAGAGGCTTGAGGAGGTGGGGAAGCCAGGAACACAGCACCAGACCTTGTGGCCCAGACAGCTCAGCTGTCTGTTCTACAACCCAAGTCTCTGATGCCCTTGGGGCCATGTTCAGTGGGGGAAAAGTCAGACTTAAGGTAGAAGAGGGCATGAAATGGAGCAAGAGTGCTACTGGTACTATCTACAGAGCTCTTGGTAGGTTGACCCTAGTGAAATAGAATCAGTGTGACCTGATTATGGAACTTAGCCAGAGGAACCTGCTTGGTGATGCAGTGCTGGCTAACTTAAAAGCCTGCTCTGTGAGCCAGCAGGGAGAGCCACTCTCAAGCATTGGCATCCCTGGTCTGCAATCTGTGGGTGTGCCATCCCCTGTCCTGAGTAGCTGGGGAGCTGACTTAGGGTGGCCTCCAGGTCCTGTTCAAGCAAACTTACTGTTTCAGTAGCCACTTCCTCTTTGTCCCCAATCTGTTAGACTTTTTAAGACTTGGCTTGTCCCACAGGGGCTGCTGCCATAGGTGTCACATATGGGAGTAGAGCCATGGAAATCCAGAAGTAGGGATTTGCTGGGCCTTTCTCACCATACAGGGATGCTTGAGCTGTGGAGATGGAGTCTCAGGATCAATGAGGCAGATCAACTTTCCTCCTTGTTGGATTAAGAGGACCCTATGAATGGAACTGTGGTTTCAGGGCTTCCTTACCCTGTAGGAAACAAGGTGTAACTGTCACAGAGAAACTCCCTGAATGTCGTCAGTGTGACTAGCCTTCAGTGTGCACTCCTCACTAGAACACCAGGAATGTCGGAGAGGATGCTCTTCTAGCTTTCCTTCTTACTCATGATGTCTGTTCACTTTTGGTGTCTTGTCTTCCAAATGCGATTTGATGTCATGGAATATTGAATAGCAGGTGTAATAGAGGTGGAAGTGGGGGAGACCATGAGGAACAACACGAATGGGCTGGCCGTGGGAATCCAGATCCTATTAGGTTGTGGTGGGTTCAAGTGAAGTACTCAACCAAACTGAATGAAATGTAACAGATGAAGTTAAATCACATTAAAAACTAGCAAAAACAAATACCTCCTTTAAAAATACCCTCCATTCTAAGGAAGAGAAGGTTGGTTTTACCTTTCTCATGGCCCAACATCCTGGAACCTCCCCTTGCCCAACTTTTCCCCAAGTGACTTTCCTTTCTGTAGGGCTTTTAGTTTGATATGCCTGCTCTTAAACTCTGTATCTGAGTGTCCTTACTAGCCAGGGGCCCTAGTCTATGAACAAGGAATCCCAGATGTGATGGTGTCTGAAGGAGACACAGGCAAGTGGGGAAGTGGTGAAGTGGCCAGCTCTGTACAGGAGCACGGAGCTTATGTGGGCCACCAACCCCTCCCGCAAGGAGGCACTGGGATCTGGACAATGTAGGATGGGGAGGGATCAGGCATCCAGTCCTGGCAGGCTTGTGCCAACTGGGCAAGGTGGGCAGAAGGGTGCCAGCAGCTTCTCCCAGTAAGTCACTTTGGAAGTGCCTCCCATCATACCTACCCAGTCCTGGCCCTCTGGAATTGTGACTCCAAGTGTGAGCTAGTGCCAAGCTGTGTCCTTACCAGGTCCTATTCAGCAAACATGTGCTGGAACTTCTGAGGAGCAATCTTATTTTAAAACCTGGGTTCCCGGCATAATTCAGGAGATAATGTCCCAACTTGCAGGCAGGTACAGGGGCCCTTGGGGCAGGGCCCATGGCTGGGAAGGGCTACCCACAGGAGCTGGAGCTGTGAGCATAGGATGGATTTGCATCCAGGTGTAGTTGGAGAATTGATAAACTGGTGAACTGAGTTTCTCAATTCTAGGCTGTAATGGAGATTGCCATGTTAACCCATAAACAGAAGGAATGGGATGTTGTCAGTGACCACATTGGGAAGTCCCATAGATATTATGGTAACTGGTTGAAAATGGGGAAGAAGACTTAGGAACGGCCTCTCTAGCCCTTCACTTTCCTGATTGCATATGAGGTGAAGCTTACCCAGGACAAAGCACCCAATGTTGAAGACCCCTGGTAAGATGAGTCATATCTTCTGGGTGTCCAGTGTTCCCAGGGGCACACAGGTGGAGGGCCTCTAAATTGATAAAGCAGGGAGACCTTGCTTCTTGCAAAGGTTCCTATAGCTGCACCATGGGGTCTGGGATCTTGCAAAGGTTCCTATAGCTGCACCAAGGGAGTTTCTTGGACTGCCTAGGAAAAGGATATTGGGGAATAAGTTCATGGGATTTCTTAGTAATGCCTGATGTCCCGGAGGGCCATGACAATGACACGGTGGCTTCTTATGCGGGCTTTGGCCAACGGCTTGGGGTGGGGGTGCTGGGCATTATGGCAGCTGGTTTTGGGGCAGCATGCTTGGTTTGGTGGTTGCCCCAGTGGATGTGGAATTCTTCCCACACACAACTATGCTGTGTTTGTGAACTTGCAGGACCTGCTGATTCTCTTCTCCCTTGATTGTCAATTATACCTCCTGAGCTGCATTCTCTGCCAGAGTAGAAGCTCACTGAGGGCAAGGAAAGTGTGCTGATGGCTGTGATTTTGGCACTTAGGAATGAAGACAAACTTATTTCCATCTTAGAGCTTAGGATGTTGGACCTCTCAACAGTAACTCCCGGGAGTGTTGGGTATTTGGATGTTGTGGCCTACACCAAAGAACAGGCAAACTGTGTGTTGGATCCCTGGATTCTTAAAGTATGCTGACTAAAGGAGTGATTAGGGACACTCTGAAGGAGAGCCATGTTCCCCTGATCAAGCTGAGGTTTTATCCTTTAGGGTAGACAGTGTGCTCAACCAAGGTCCCTTGATAGTTGAGTTTGATCTGCTGTGAGTGGGATGAAGCTGCTACTTGCTAGATGACCACGTGGTGTTGGGCATGGAAGCTCCTGGATTCTCAAACTTCCCTGACTTCTGTTCTCCATGCTGTACCCTGTCTTCCTCTGCGGGGGGTGCCAGAAAAGGGGGATGAGGGTGGGAAAGAATGGGGTCACAGGTCTCTTAGGAGGTGACCGTTTAGGACTAGGAAACTCTTCATCTGCATTTTATTAAATAGCTTTAATCACTGAGGGGCCTCTCAGTGACTTTCCACATAGACTTTTGAGGGTGCTTTATTTTTGTCAGCTCCAGCAATTAGTCTTCGTTTGGCTTTAATTCCTGTGTAAGCCTCACCCATGGAAATGACACTAGCCCCTGTCTAGTTATCAGCTACAGAATCCATATGTGGGAAAGCAGTGGTCTTTGATAGATGCCAACAGTTTTCCTCATTTATGTGGTGGACCTTGGGTCATGGGTGGCCTTGAGTTGCCATGCAGACCTCCCTGAGCTATGGGAATGGGGCTTCTCCTGTACTGAGTGGTGTCCCAGCATGGTGCCAGAAGAGAGCAAGCAGGTACACTTGCCAGAGTGGGACTTCCCTATAGACGGGGTTACTCTAGATTCAGTTGTTAGGTTCTGTTCTCAGGATTAAACTGGGCCTTATTTTGTGACTCATTGGTGCACCCCCACCCCCATGACTGACTCACAAAGGAAATCATGTTTTTCTCCACTCCTTCCCCTCCCATCCCAAATAGTGGTGGAGCCTTAACCAGGTAAAACTGAGCCCACAATGACTGCACAGGAGGCTGGGGTCTCACTTTGGTCCTTGGCTAGACCTTATTGGGGTAGTAACACCAAGTGCCCGGTGTTTTGTCCCTGGGGGACCTATGAATTCAAGGCTGGGTACCAGGATTTTAAGGGTCCTGTTCTCTCAGCTCTCACATGTTCATATGCTTCTTGTGGATCATGTTGCCATTTCATTAAATTAGAAGGAAGAATGTCTAAATCACTGAGAGTAATGGCCAATGTCTTCAAACAGGTATTCAGGCCTAATGCGTGGGGGAAAACTTTTGTAGTTCTACCACTGAGCTGTCACCAGAGAGCTTTCCTGGTCTTCTCCATGGGCTCTTGAGTTTGTCCCCATTGTGGAATATGTAGCCTCAGGGCACACGAGCAGTACAACCGATGAAACTCCTTTCTGGGCTCTGGTAGAAGTGGAATAAGATGACGATTGTCCTTTTGTGTCTGGTTTACTTCCCTTCGAATGTTCTCAAGGTTTATCCATGTTGTAGTGTCGGTCAGTGCTTCATGCCTTTCGGTGGCTGAAAAACATATTGCATGCACATGTCTGTTCTTCTGTGGTAAGGATACTTGCTTGTCTCCTCCTCCTCTTGGCTCCTGTGAAGACTGTGGTGAATGCTGATGTTCACTTACCTGCTTGAGTCCCTGATTTCAGTTCTCTTGGGTATGTAACAGAATTGCTGCATCATAAGATACTTCTGTATTTAGCGTCTTGAGGAACTGCCAAACCGTGGACTGTTCCTGGAGGTGGTTCTGTGTGGAAAAATCTCTTCCTGAGGTCCTTTTGGAATACCACCTCCACCCTCTTAGGTGAAAGAATCCACTGCTTGGTTTTGTGCTTGAAATTCAACACTGAAAACCGGTGATATCCACTCCCACAGTATCTAGATCTGGAAGTCTCTCCCCACTCTCCTCCCCATCCCACTACTTAAATTGTCAAAATCCTCTTTATGTCAAGGACACTTTGGGGTCCCTGTCATTAAGACTCAACAGACACCTTAGCGATCAGTCCCTCTGTAAACTGTCAACCTTACACCTAGCCAGATTACCAGCAAAATGAGTTATTCATGAATAGGATTGCAATTTGGGACACACAAACTTAAGCAAACAAGAGGGGCAAATCCAGAGAAAGGGGAGCAGTCCTTATTGTAGAAGTCAGGAGGGGCTATCTGGAAAGAAAGTCCATTGGAAAGTGAGTTTAGGCTGTAGTGACTTCCTGTTGACTGGGTTGTTGCTGCGCAAGGAGGAAATGTCCTTTCTGCTGGGGTGGAGGTAAAGGAAGCTTCTACCTGCCAGGGTTTGCCAAGGGCGGTGAGCCAGTAGTGTGTGAAACCTCCCCTTCAGGGCTTTCTGGCTGTTAATAATGAGCTTTTCTTTACTCGTTTTCATAAAATCAAATAAGTATTCTCAAGATCTGCCCTATCAAGTGTTCATCTCAAATTTGATGCCAATGAGTCTTCATCCGTTGTTGGATGGCCATCTGTTGACTGGGTGACTCACTTTTTATGTGGTCAAGTTAGACACCACTACTGAGTTGGCAAGATTCCTTTGAATTGAAGTTTAGTTCACTCCGTTGTGGCTTTTGTTTCTCTCCACTCTTTGTCCCTGGACTCTTCAGGTACAGGTCTATAACTTGCAGCGAGTGGGGAGTCCTGCACATCAGTGGTCATGTGGCTAGAACAGCTGGAGAAATCTCATATGGAGAAATCGATAATGAGCTTCCAGTTTTAGACGTTGAAGGTTGCAGGGGGCTGTCCTTCTAGGAAGCGGCCTCTCCTTCAGTTGTGTTCTCTGGGTCTCTACTATCTCTGAACCTAGCAGCTTCTGGGTTGGAGAATGGAGTACTTCCCTCTGCTTCACTCCCGCAGATCTTTGCCTTCTGTGACTACGAGAAGACTTCTTCCTGCATCAGCTTTCTTGCCACTATAGTAAGGGTCACCCCTGGACTGTGGTGAGGAAGAGGGAGGGAGGAGCCCAGGGAGCAGAGGTTGGGCCAGGATTGACCTGGGCACTTGTGAACTCACCCAGGTTGACTCGGGGAAGAAAGTGAAGTTTCCTTCAATCCCTCCTTCCCCTGCCACACTTTGAAGCCTCTTCTGAGCTCTGGGGCAAGGCTGAGCTAGCACAGGGTGAAGGAGTACCCCAGTACCTCTGCCTGAGGTGGAGCAAGAGCGATTGCTGAGACAACGGAGTATGCAGCAAAGGAAGGGTTTATTAGAGAGGACTTCAAAGGAGGAGATGGGAGAGCAAGCCTCAGATTTACTTCCCCAGAGGAGGAGACTCTGGGAAGTTTAAAGGCAAATGAAAAAAGGTCTGGGTAAAAAGTTGCTGCATTTAGTCCATGAACCCTTTGGTTACCAGTTTCAGTTGGTTGGAATAGATCCCTTCATGCCTTAGGCCCAGCTGGGCTGGTCTTGTAACCTCCTGTGCCCCTATACACCTGCCTCTTAACCTCCAGTCCCTTACACTCCCAGCATACCAGGGGGATTTCCTGGGATCAGGTATCCGGAGGGGTCTTCTGTTGGGACTTGTTCCAACAGGGGGTGGTCTCCTCAAGCCTCCTGGTCCCTCAGCTCTCACATGTGGACAGTGTTGCCACTTCCAGGAAGAGGGAAGAATGTCAGACCAGTAGGAGGCCTTTTCTAATGGGCATTCAGGCCATGTCCATGGGAAGTCTCCTCCTCGTGGCTCTGAGTTGTCACCAGACAGCTTGTTGGAGATCTTAGCCCAGGGAGTTGCCCTCATGGACTCTTGGCTCTGTCTCCTCATGAGGGGATGTGTGGCTTTAGAGCCCACACAGAAGCATGGCTGGGGAAACCCCTCACCAGGTTCCTGGTGGGGATCAGGCTCATGGCCCTTCTGCTCTTCTGCCTTGGTTGTCTCCTGCCCTAGAACTTCTGTGATTTGCTCCGTTTTGGACTTCCTGAGGCTTGAATGCTATGGCTAGGCATAAATTTTTTGGTATTTATCTTGGATTTAAGTTTCTTGGATCTTAGTGTCTGTGACTAACGTGGAAAATCCTTGCCAACTATTCAAGCACTACTCTTCAGGTGAGATGGAAAGTCTGTAAAGAGGGCTGAAGGTTGTATACTGCTCATCCCTCAGATGGGTAATAGCTCACAAGCCTTGTTGAAAAGAGCTGAGTAGATTCCAGAATGACTATTCTGCCCTCTGCCTGCTTGGAAGCACAAGGGGATTTCCCTCTAATCCACAGTGGGACTCCGTGGGGCTCCTAGAGGTAAATCATGAAACTGTTGGAGCCTCCTGAGACTGGGCTCCCACTGGAGTTCTAATCCTCAACCTGTCGACACTGAACCTGGATCAACTTGTCAATTCCAGTTTAATATGTTTCTAAAGGTACTGGCTTGGGCCAGGCTTCTCCTGGGCTTCTGTTCCTCATAAACTGAGACTCAGTATCCTGTTTGGCCCTCTAATTCTTGGGGCGGTTTAGCCTGTGGCCTCCTCTTCAGATCTAAGTTTTTTCAGTTTGTTCAGTATCCTCTTGTTTTCTGGAGGAGAATTTGACCTCCAAACTCTTCACACATCAGATCCTAACTTAGAGGAAATTTCCTAACTTTCCTATAGGCTTCTATAACAAAATACCGTGGACTGGGTGGCTTAAGCAATGGCTCTCACAGTTCTGGTGGTTGGGAAGTCAAAGGTCAAGGTGCTGGCACCTTGTTTGGTAAGGGCCCTTTTCCTGGCTTGAAGACGGTGGTGGTCTTGCTGTGACCTCATGTGCTAGAGTGAGCTTTTGTCCCTTCCTCTCCATAGAAGGGCAATAAACCTGTCATGGGAGCTCTACCTTCATGACCTAACCTAAAGCTAATTATCCCTCAAAGGCCCCATCTCCAAATACCATCATACTACGGGTGAGGGCTTCAACATATGAACTTGGTAGGGGAGATAGGAACGTTCAGTCTCTACCAGGTAGGCTTTAAAACAAACAAACCACACACGCAAAACTATCTCCTCCCCAAGTAGATGGGTGGCTATTTTTTCCCCTCCAATTTTTCTGTGGTAAGATCTAGAACGTAAAATTGGCCAATTGAACCATCTTTTAGTGTACAACCAGGGGCATTAGATTCTCCATCCTGAGCAAGTTTTCAAATTAGCGGTGTTTGTACATCATCCCACAGAAACTAGACAATGACTCCCCATTCTGCTTCTCAGCCCTTGGCAACCTCTAATCTAGCTTGTTTATGGCCTATTCTCAAGATCTGATATAACTTGAAACAATTCTTGTCTCTGACTTGGAATTTTTTTCAAGGTCCATGTCTGTTAGAACAATGTAATCCACTCTATTGATTCTTCTGGTTGAACAATCTTGTCTATATCATTTTACCTAGTGGATACCAGGGTTTTCCACATTTTGGCTCTTGTGAATACTGTGATGAACATTGGCATACAAGTGTCTGCTTGAGTCCCTGTTTTCAGTTCTTTTGGTTGTTTACCTAACAAGAATTTCTAGGTCAGAAGGTAATTCCATGTTTAGTATTTTGAGGAACTGCTAAACCATGAACTGTCCCTGGAGGTAGTTCTGTGGATGACTTCTTCCTGAGGTCTTTTGGATATACCCACCCTGCTCCCCCCCCCTCACTCCTGCCTAGATGATAAAAATCATTCCTTGGAGTTTTATACTTGAACAGCACCTAAGAAGGTCATATCTGCCTCCCAAGTAGCTAGATCAAGAAGTCCTACTACCCACTTGGATGGTCCAGATTCTTTCTTACCACTGAAAAGCTTAATCAGTCCTCCTCCCAAATCAAATAATAACTTGAATATCTGCCCTATTAAAAACTTTAGATTTTGGAGGTGATGACTCTATCCATTGGCAGAGAATAGAAACCATTGGCAGAAAATGAGAACCGTGTTGGAGCTCTTCAATAGAATCTCGTTACCTTCTCAGGATAATTTCTGTTCACTAAAACATTTCAGGAAGGTGCCCAACTTGTCCAGGGTGACCTGCCCAACTTCCATTAGGCAGCCAATATTAAGCCTTGAGTGCTCATCTGTGTGATTCTTGAATCTTTCTAGGCTTTGTCCTTGATCCCTGCGGGTAGATCTGTCTGGTGATTAGGAACAAACTTTAAAATTTTCACCCTCTTTTAAAATCAAGACTTGAGTGCTTTTATCACTTTTCTAAAGTCCTTTGTCATTTCTGGTAAAAAATGTTCCCAGAAAGAGCTATGTGAGCTACTAAGGTGTCTTTGATTAAGATAACTTGGTATAATCTTGAGCACATACCAATAGAGAGAAGTGGGATGTCCCAAGACCTCAATACTCATAAGTAGGCTGGCCCTCTTGTAGGTCATCCTCAAATATAAGCTGGGTATATACCTTCATCTGCAGGCATAGTGTGCCTAAGTCAATTGGCCATACAGAATAGGGAAGGCTTGCAAACCTCAATACTCAAGGATCTCTCCTATAATTAAATATGGAGCATCCTTATCCCTGGGCACATGCACCTCAGGGCTCAGAATCTCCAAGGAATTACTGTCCCTCTTCAATCTGTATTCACTCTTCTAGGAAACCTCTGGCCCTAGTAGGTTTGACTACTGCAGAGCAGGGGAAGCCAGTCCTTGTGCTGGTCAGATGAAGTTGTTGACCAAGAGACAAAGAGGATGATTAAGCCCCTTGCACTCCCAGAGGAAAGAAGGCAGTTGGGAGGGGGGTGGGCAGCACAGACTAGAATCTGTTTCAGGTGTCCCCTGCTGGCCTGCATTCTGCAGTCAAGTGCCCACATTGCTGGAGGCTAGGCTGTGATTCTGCTTTTGTGGGTTCTGGGTGGGTAGGGGCTATGAGAGCAACCTGCAGGTCAACCAGGTTTTTCTTCATCAGGGTCACTTGTGATAAGCCTATTTTTCTGGATTTCCTTTAGTGTGAATTGTGATCAAAGAGTAAACTTAGGTAAAATCCTTCTGACTTCAGTGTCTATCAAGGACTTTAAGCATCATGGCTTTTGTCCATTATAGGCTCTGAAATTTCATTTGTGCCAGGTAGCAGTGGAGTTGACAAAATGGCTTCCTTAACTGGCTTATTAGGCTATTCAACTTTGCTGTTCATGTTACAATGGGTATATCCTATAGTAGGTCTTAAAATACAAACTGAAGCCATTCCTGGAAAACTCATCAGATTTGTCAAGGTTCCAGGCTATGACTAGACTGTCCCCTGTTTTGTCTTAGAATGGAAGGTGTGAATGCTGCTGTGCCCCCACATCCTGACCCTTTTAATTCTTAATCCCTTGCTGCCAAGGAAGGAAATGAACTGCAGAAACCACTTTATCCTGTTGCATGGCAGTTTTAAAAGCTTATAAGGAAGGTTTTGAGACTTGCATAGTAAGCACAGTATAACATGAGCGCAGCATGATCTCCTGGGCTCTGCATGCTGTTCTGCACCAGATGCTGTCCTGATATCCTCTGAGTCAGTTAAGGTAGTGGGTATACTGGAGGTGATCATGGGATGCTGCCTGGACTAAGCAGATGGCCTTATAACACCTGCTGATCCAGCAACCACTGAGCATAGAAAACCACCAAAGCAGGGTCACCAGGACTGTTCCACCCAGGTTGGATCTGGGAGGGGACTTCTCCCAAGCTCTGTTTAGCTGAGAGCTGGGTACTCTTAAGTCAAAGAGCATGCATCTCCAATAGTTAGAAGAGGAACGGTAAAGTATGCTCAAAACCGAATGCGCTTTGAGACCGAAAAAATCCAGCCACTTTATACTGGTAGCAGTTTTAGTCAGGGTATCTTACTGATGCGTGGTCTGAGTAGATGATGATCCAGGGGCCCTGCAGCTCTTCTTTGCAAAGTCCAGAACTTAATCTGCAGATTTTATAGACCAAGAGGACCCTGCACAGATCCTGTAATGCCACCTGCACCTGAGTGGGAGAGGGGAAGAAATTAGGTTATCTTTACTAGTTACCTAAACAATTCTAGGGAAGATCAGAACAAGCCTTCCTAAATTCTGGTTGAGGCATGCGTTAACCTCCACGGGGCCTGTAACTGTAGCCACAAGGTGGGGGGGAGGTGGGGGCGCGTCACTGTGTGGACATAAACAAGATGAAGGGCCAAAGATGGAGTTGGTGCTGTTAACACTGCCGCACCAAGCTCCCTAGACAAGGTCATGCTGGTGTCCAGAGACAGGACCACTTCTTGGGCAGGGTCATCTTAGTGCCTTGCTACTCTGACCATCCTCTCTGGCCCATCCAGCTGTTGTGCCGTGGATGTGGCTGGGAGCTTCTTGGCAGGGGGCTGGGAATCCTTTGTTCTAGTGTTTTCTGGCTAGATGTGGTAAGCAGGCTCTCCTCCTGTGCCAGGTGAGCAAGGGGCAACCTAACCATGAGGCGGATTCAGGGCCAACAGAGAACGTGCTGCTGGAAGAGACCTACCTGCCCAGGCATACCCCTGAGATGCTGCATTAGATATCCAGTGTTCCAAGATAGGGCTTGGAGAGGAAATGGTTGCTATTATGGGCCCATCCTGACCTTACAGAGTCTTTGATGTGGAGAGGAGATTCCAGGGAGGTTATTTTGAGTGGTCATCAGATCAGAGGAAGGACCATGCACAAACCAACTCTAGGGAGACTGGAGGGACCAGCTGGAAGGCTGAGGTTATTGGAACCAGATCTCAGGTAGTGTTCTGGGAGACAGTGAGGAGGTTTCCTTCACAGAAGGAATATACCCTTTCAAGTGCAGATTCCATATTTAACCTTGCATCCTCCTGTTCAAAATCAGCAATTGCCCTGACCTTCTACCGTGAAGTCCAGGAGGTAGCCAGCAGGCTGGTCACTGACCGGAAAGAAGCAAAGGCTGAGTTTGCTCCGTGATGATCTCCACTGGGGAGGGCCCTGGGGGCTTGAGAATGACCTGCTTTTTCTAGAAGCAGCAGCAGGGCTCTCCTGTGAGTCTTGTCAAAGAGCAAAAGGGTTATACAGGAGTCTAAGTAGGTGAATTCTTTCAGGAGACAAGAAGAGAAAGGAAGACTGGCCTGTGCACAGTACCGACATTCCTCGGGAAATTGGACACCGGTGTATTTCTCCCAATACTGTATCTTCGGTGGGGCTGTCAGCCACCAGGACTGGCTCCTCCGTCCATTACCAGTGGGGCTGGGGGGCTGAGAACGAGCTTGCTGATGAGCACGCCAGCCTGGCTTCCTGGGGCCTGGGTGTGGGCTCTGGGATATGGGACAGAAGATAAGGGAGCTGGATGGGAACAGTCCCTTGGACTTGGGGTGAGTGGAGCCATCCCAGGAAGCAACTTTTTTTGGTAGAAATCCTTCAACATCCGTCATTTGGTGCCTGTCCTTTCTCATAACTGACGTCAGTTATTCCCCAACACAAGTATAACTTCTCCAATCACACCTTGGTAAGAGATGTTACATCAGAGCTTGACAAATGTATGCAGTGAACCTGGAGCCACATGGGAAGGTCAGGCGCTGCCTCTTTTGCCGACCCTTTGACAAGGAAGTGAGGGTCTTCCTAGGCTGGGAGGGGTCCCTGTGTCTTGGAGGCACGGTTTCTGTCTCCAGGCCAGGGGGGCTGGCTACTGTGCTCCTTTTACATCATGAGAAGCCATGGGCTAGAGCCTGCCTCTTGCTGGTTCCATGCGGCTGCGCCATTTTGTTCTCTCAAATGTCCAGCTTAGTTCCCCTTTCTTTCCTCTAATGGGGTGGTGTCTGTGTCACTTTCCTACAAGTCTGCCGGCCATAGGGTGCACAGGATCCTTCCAGGGTGGCAGTGAGAGACCAGAATGTTAAGCTTCCACGGGCTTCTGTGCACCTAGCGATGGTTATACCCCAAGGCCACCAGGTGGTGCTAAAGGACTCCCCTCAGCCAGCGGCCTGGTAGAACAAGGAGAGTCATGGGCTTTTTGGTGAAAGAATGGGTTTTGAGGACATCAGTGGGGGGAGCGTTTCCTCTGTCTCAGCATCTTTTGCTCTTGCCCTTTTTCCATTTAGAGAAGTCTTTGTCCCCTGTGAACCACCCCACCCCATCTTTCATACCAAGCTTGCAGACCCCTCAAAACCTATGGGATGCCATGCATGTGTGGGGAGCCCAGGATCTCCCCAGGGACCCAGGTGTCTCTGTCCACCTCCCAAGTTGGGGGTATGCACTAAGCAGGTAAACTCCTTTCTCAACAGATGGTTGACTGTGAACATTTTGTGATCTTACTCATGTGGCCTCACAAGTTTTTGAGATTGTTTTTTCCCAAATACTAACATAAAACCCCAGAAAATTAAGAACCAAATTTAGAAATTGAACTTGGCAAAGGCAAATTGGTTCACAATAATAAAGGATAAGCTGCCAAGCAAACAGCTTAACACGACAGATCACAGTAATCCGTGAGGTAGCAGTCAGCACATCTTAATTTGGTTCTAAGCCTAACTCTTGAGGATTCAGAGTATAGAGAAACCATAAAACTGACTTCAAGACCGACGAATACATAACCAGCAGTTACCTATAGTGACCCTGACAAAGTCTAAAGGTTTGCTTGAAACACGTCTTACATAAAATGTTGGTAACCTACCCAGTGGCGCACAACTGTATTTCAATTGCTAGATTCTTAGGATGATCTAGAAGTAGTCTTTCTATCCAGAGTTCCTCTACTGTTTTAAGCTAAATTCCTTAAGCTTCTGGTCCAACTTGCCAGTCAACTTCTTTTGCTCAATTCCATAGGCCAGGCCTTACTAGAAATCTAAGACTAACATCTTTAAGCTTGTCTGCTTTATTAACAGCCTGAGGGCCCCCTAAATACATTGGAGGTAAGGATAGAATAAGTTGTCTTGACCAACTAAAGGGACATGTAAGGACAAGCAGAAAAAGCATTCATATAGCATCCTTACAGAATGTCTGAACTACTCATCTGCAATTAATTATCCTCCTGATCTAAGAATGTTAGCATTTTCCCCCTTTCAAACTCTGCTTAGCTACTTCTGATTTGGAGACCAAAGTTTCTTTGAACATTGGTGTCTGTGTGTGTGTGTCCTTTCATGCACTAATAGGAGACCTGGTTCACTGAGATTCGCGCTTTTGAGAGGGGAACCTACTGGCTCAGACTCTGGGAGGAGCAGGATGGGCTTGGGGACAGGCATGCCTGCGCCTGTGCTCAGTACCGGCCAGCAGCTCTATCCTTGTTCCTATGGCCACCTCACACTGGGAGAGCCACACTTCAGCAAAGCAGATGTACATGTGAAAACGCCACTGGGGAGCGAAGCTGAGGCACTGCAGCCTTTTGGGGTGGGGGTGGAGAGAAAGGAAAGTTGAGGAGCCAGAGACCTGCTGGGTGTACAGGGATGAGAGGGCTGGAAAGTCCAAGATGAAGGTGCCAGCAGATCTGGTTCCCAGGGGGGGAGCTATTGACAGGCAGACAGCTGTCCTTTCCAGTGTCCTCAAATGGTGGAAAACAAAAGATTTCTGGTCTCCCTCTTAGACACCAATCCCATCATGGGGCGCCCCCACCCTCATGACCTCATTTAAACCTAATCACCTCCTGGAGTCCCACCTCCTAATGCCAGCATACTTCGGGTTAGAGCTTCATAGGTTTGGGGGAGAAAGACGTGAACATTCAGTGTGTAACAGTGTATCACTGGATTTTGAACTTCATCTACTCACTGTAATCCTATAGCTTCACCCAGACTCCTCAATTTGGCTTTCTAGAGAGCAGATCCTGGGGCAAGGCTATGAGAGCAGAAGTTCACTTGGTAAGTGGTTCCAGGAAGCATGAGTGAAGATGTGAGGAAAGTAGGAATAGAGGAAAGGAAGTCGAAGGTGGTGTGGTTATAAACAGGTTTACTGTGAGGATTAAGGTGCGTTCAGTCCTGCTGGGGAGCCTCTGGTACACAGTCCATGCAGAGCACACCCGAAGAACCACCTCACCCAGCAGGAGGATGCTCAATGACTGTCCTGCCCTCAGTGGTTGGGGGTGGGTACCCCTAGGGGCATTACTTCCCTTGAGGCTTCTAGTTTGCATTTGGGTGTTTGTTTTATACATAGGCTTCACGTCTAGCATGGGGCCCCTGAAATTAAGTCACATGCATTTTTTTTTTTTTTTGACCAAGTTCAGGTGGTGCCAGAGACTGCCCTCAGGCAGACAGAGGTGGGCACTTGAGGTGGGGAAGTTGTGGGTGTGCCGGAGGTGCCTCCTGAAAGGACTGGTGGGGTATGGAAGGAGGGCCTCATAAATCTGATTCTTCCCATACCTGAGAAACGTTGAGTCTGTCCCTGCTGCTTCTTGGTGGTTATGCTGTATGCAGAGAAGATGAGGAAGGCAAAAGACTGACCTGGGAATAACACCTGTGAAAAGACCAGGGAAGAGGCAGGATTATGCAGAGGGAGAGGTCAGACCATAATGTGAACCTGATGGTCTCTGTTAGCCCAACAGCCTGTGGCAGAGACCAGCTTAAAAAAAAATCCCACGTAGGACCAGAATGGCTAAGCAGGCCCAGCGGTTGGCTTAGGGCTACCCTAGGAGCAAGAGCTAACAGCTGGAGGTAGTTAGGTGACCACGCTCCTCACAACTGGACAGCACCTTTTGTGAAGGGGAAGCTGTCTAGTGCATCTGAGTCTACGAGTGATAGGTAGCAGCAATCCCCTGATCTTTACTGCTGTAACTGGTCTTTAAGGACCATCAACATAAAATGAAATTGGTCTTTCTCCTACTCTTCGTCCTAGAGCCCTCCCCTGTTGGCCAGCGCTTCCATTGTTAAGCTTTTTTGGTGGGAGAGCAACACCTTCATTAAGAGGTCTGAACCCCTGGTGACCTTATCAGGCCATATTTACCATAATTGCTTATGTACTTTTAACACTGGGCATGGAAACACCAAGAAGTCCCCCAGTGAATTACCTGGCTTCTATATCCTTTGCCACTTTCACGTGGCAGAAAATCTTGCTGGGCTATTGGCAAAAGGAGCCCCAAATGACCTGGCAAAGCCTGTGTAAAGCTTCTGGATTGAGGACCTCTTGACCTTAACCTGGAGGGATGGAAATCACAAGGGTGTTATAAGAAGAAACTCCATTCCAGTTCTTGGTTCCCAGACCTCTACTCTGGCTGTTGGGGATTTACCATTATATGAGCATTAGTTTGCTGGCAGAGAACACCAACCTGTGACCGAGTACATTAAAGTTGTAGTTCCTGTTTTGAATGGCCTCGAAATTGCTAGTGACTTCAGGAGGACTATGTAAGTGGGCATCATAAATCTAATTCTTTCCACCCCTTGGACAATGCTGAGTCTATTACTTATGCTTCATGGCCTTTGTGGGGCTGAGTTTTCTGGGAAGGATAATCTGAGATGCTGACTTAATACAAAAGAGTTTGGGGTATAAAGTGTTTATCAGGGGGAAAGAAGGACTAGGCAGAAGTCAGGGACGGAAGATTGGTAGAGCCCTGGTGAACCAGGTAGGGGGCTCCGTAGCAGATATCTTCTGTGGGAGTTGTCCCACCCAGACTAATATGGCTAGAATGTCTATACATTGTTCATCTAGATCTGAATGTGGGCTGCTCCTGGAGGGACTGATCACTAGCTGGAGGTGATCTGCTCAGTGCTCCCTACCAAACAGCATGTGCTTCCATGAAGGGCTATCTAGGTGGTATGTTTCTGCATGTAAGAGCCATTCCATCTCTGCTGTTCATCCTCAATCTGGTACTTGAGCTGATCATTTAAGGTCATTCTAATATCAGGCTGACTGCTTCTAGAGAACAAAATGTTTCTAGGATCACGTGTCCATTGTTTAACCCTTTTCACTCTAAAAATGGGTCCCTTGTTCTAGGTGACTTACAGGCTTTTCTGCAGTAAGCTAGGTATTCTGAAAGTGCTTGTGCTGCATACCCTTCCCAACGTCCATTAGCCAGTTACCCCATCCCTCCAGCCCCCTCCCCTCCAGCATCCCTTAGTTTGTTCCCTATTAAGAGTTTCTTATGGTTTGTCTCCCTCTGATTTTTGTCTTGTTTTATTTTTCCCTCCCCTATGCTCCTGTCTTGTTTCCTAAATTCCACATATGAGTGAAATCATATAATTGTCTTTCTCTGTTGACTTACTTTGTTTAGCATAATACCCTCTAGTTCCATCCACATTATTGCAAATGGCAAGACTTCATTTTTTGATGGCTGCATATTATTCCTGTGTGTGTGTGTGTGTGTGTGTGTGAGAGAGAGAGAGAGAGAGAGAGAGAGAGAGAGAGAGAGAGAGAGACATACTACATCTTTATCCACTCATCTGTTGATGGCCATCTGGGCTCTTTCCATAGTTTGGCTGTTATGGACACTGTTGCTATAAACATTGGGGTGCATGTGCCCCTTCAGATCACTGCATTTGTATCTTTGGGGTAAATACCCAATAGGGCAATTGCTGGGTCATAGGATAGCTCTATTTTCAACTTCTTGAGGAACCTCCATACTGTTTTCCAGAATGCACCAGCTTGCATTCCCACCAACAGTGTAGGAGGGTTTCCCTTTCTCTGAATCCCTGCCAACATCTGTCATTTCCTGACTTGTTAATTTTAGCCATTCTGACTGGTGTGAGGTGGTATCTCATTGCGGTTTTGATTTGGATTACCCTGATGCTGAGTGATGCACATTTTTTCATGCGTCTATTGGCCATTTGGATGTCGTCTTTGGAAAAATGTCTGTTCGTGTCTTCTGCCCATTTCTTGATTGGATTATTCTTTGGGTGTTGAGTTCAAGTTCTTTATAGATCTCGGATACTAGCTCTTTACCTGATATCATTTGCAAATATCTTCTCCCATTCTGTAAGTTGTCTTTTGGTTTCTGTCAACTGTTTCCTTTGTTGTACAAAAGCTTTTTATCTTGAAGTCCCAATAGTTCATTTTTGCCTTCGTTTCCCTTGCCTTTGGAGATGTGTCTAGCAGGAAGTTGCTGCAGCTGAGGTCAAAGAGGTTGCTGCCTGTGTTCTCATCTAGGATTTTGATGGATTTCTGTCTCACATTTAGGTCTCCTCCATTTTGTTTTTTTTGTGTGTGTGTATGGTGTAAGGAAATGGTCCAGTTTCATTCTTCACATGGCTGTCCAATTTTCCCAACACCATTTGTTGAAGAGACCATCTTTTTTCCATTGGATATTCTTTGCTGCTTTGTCAAAGATGATTTGACCGTAGAGTTTTGAGGGTCCCTTTCTGGGTTCTCTATTCTGTTCCATTTATCTGTGTGTCTGTTTTTGTGCCAGTACCATACTGTCTTGATGACTACAGCTTTGTAATAGAGCTTGAAGTCCGGAATTGTGCCACCAGCTTTTTTTTTTTTCCCCCAGCCTTCCTTTGCTATTCAGGGTCTTTTCTGGTTCCATATAAATTTTAGGATGATTCCATTTCTTTGAAAAAATTTGGTATTTTGATAGGGATTGCATTAATGTGTAGATTGCTCTAGGTAGCATAGACATTTTCACAATATTTGTTCTTCTAATCCATGAGCACGGAAAGTTTTTTCATTTCTTTGTGTCTTCCTCAATTTCTTTCAGGAGTATCCTTCGAGGATCAAAGTAATGCTGGCCTCATAGAGTCTGGAAGTTTTCCTTTCATTTCTATTTCTTGAAACAGCTTCAGAATAGGTATTCTTCAAATGTTTGGTAGAATTCCCTTGGGAAGCCATCTGGCTCTGGGCTCCTGTTGGGAGATTTTTGATTACTGCTCCAATTTCTTTGTTGGTTATGGGTCTGTTCAGGTTTTCTATTTCTTCCTGGTTCAGTTTTGGTAGTTGAAATGTCTCTAGGAATGCATTCATTTCTTCCAGATTGCCTAATTTGTTGGCATAGGTTGCTCATATGTTCTTATAATTGTTTGTATTTCTTTGGTGTTGCTTGTGATCTCTTCACTTTCATTTGACTTTATTTGGGTTCTTTCTCCATTTGATAAGTCTGGCCAGGGGCTTATCAATCTTATCAATTCTAATTAATTTCAAAGAACCGGTTGATCTGTTCTACTGTTCTTTTGGTTTCTATTTCACTGATTTCTGCTCTAATCTTCTCTTCTGCTGGGTTTAGGCTTTATTTGCTGTTTCTCTAGCTCCTTTAGGTGTAGGGTTAGGTAGTGTATTTGAGAACTTGGTTTCTTGAGAAAGGCTTGTAGTGCTATATACCTCCTTCTTAGGACCACCTTTGCTGCATCCCAAAGATTTTGAACAGTTTTCATTTTCATTTGTTTCCATGAATTTTTTTTTCTTTAATTTCCTGGTTGATGCAGTGTTTCTTCAGTGGGATGCTCTTTAGCCTCCATGTATTTGAGTTCTTTCGAAATTTCCTCTTGTGATTGAGTTCCAGTTTTAAAGCATTGTAGTCTGGAAATATGCAGGGAATGATCCCAGTCTTTTGGTACCAGTTGAGACCTGATTTGTGACCCAGGATGTGATGTATTCTGGAGAATGTTCCATGTGCACTTGAGAAGAATGTACATTCTGTTACTTTAGGATGGAATGTTCTGAATATATCTGAAGTCCCTCTGGTCCGGTGTGTCATTCAAAGCCTGTATTTCCTTGTTGATCTTCTGCTTAGATGATCTGTCCATTGTAGTGAGGGGAGTGTTGAAGTCCCCTGCTATTGTAATATCCATGTGTTTCTTTGATTTTATTAATTGGCTTGTATAACTCACTGTTCCAATGTTAGGGGCATAAATATTTACAATTGTTAGATCTTGTTGGATAGACCCTTTAATTATGATAGTGTCCTTCCTCATCTCATTACAGTCTTTGTTTTAAAATCTAATCTGACCTAGGGATAGCTACCCAGCTTTCTTTTGATGTCCATTAGCATGATAAATGGTTTTCCACCCCCTCACTTTAAATCTGAAGGTGTTTGGGGGTCTAAAATGAGTATCTTGTAGACAGCATATTGATGGGTCTTTTTTTTTTTTTTTTTTTTTTTTTTTTTTTCAATCTGATACCCTGTCTTTTGATTGGAGTATTTAGCCCATTTACATTCAGGGTAACTATTGAGAGATATGGATTTATTGCCATTGTTGCCTGTAAAGTGACTGTTACCATATATCGTCTTTGTGGTCTGTTACTTTTGGCTCTCCACTTAAAGGACCTCTTTTAATATTTCTTGTAGGGCTGGTTTGGTGATCAAATTGTTAGTTTGTTGTGGAAGCTTTTTATCCTATTTTGAATGACATCCTAGCTGGATAAAGCATTCTTAGTTGCATATTTTTCTCATTTAGCACCCTGAATATATGCCAGTCCTTTCTGGCCTGCCAGATCTCCATGGATAGGTCTGCTGCCAATCTAATGTTTCTACCCTTGTAGGTCACAGACCTCTTGTCCTGAGCTGCTTTCAGGACTTTGTCTCTGAGATTTGTAAGTTTCACTATTATGCCGGGGTGTTTTAGACCCCTTATTTTGGATAAAAGATGACCAAAAGCATTGATTGAACTTCTGCCTGTTCAGAGGATTTTCTCTCTGAACTGTTTTGGAGTTCTCTAAGGAATCTAACTCTAAGGAGTCCCAATATTGCAATAGTCCTCTTATAATGCCTTGTTATACATTGAACTAACCTATCTATGAAGCAGGGCTTTAATTTTTCATCCTTGTCATAGGAATCTCCCAGTGAGGCCATAAGTATGAGCTGAGAGGCTGTAGAAACAAGAGGTAGGGGAAGATGGGTCTGAGCCATTCATTCTTGTAACTTCAATGTGACCTTAGATTTGCTTGGGACTCCCCATAACTACCCTACTTCCTGCATAAAAATAATTGGCCCACTTCACCTTATGCCTTTGAGTCTTACAGCATCCAGTTATAATGGGAAGTGCTAAACAGTTAATTGATGTTTCATGGCTAAGGGTTCAGTCTCTAATAAGGCCTAGTAGCATGCTTGGGACCAATTTCGAGATAGTAAATTGTCTTCTACTGGCAAATGCATAGATGGACTTTGAAATCTTAAGGGTCCACTGGGTACTTTTCCTGTTGAGTCCTACAGAGACCTCACATTTCTACCACGGGTATGCCTAACATTGTGACCGGTCAAGTTATATATTGAGGGGTAAGGCCATAGGTATTACAACCCAGACCAGTTGCAGCGACCTCTTTGCTCCAGTCCTACTCAAAACTTGCCTTCGGAGCCCAGTGGAAAAGGTTTCCAAGTGTGACATGTGTTGTCTCTACAATCCAAAGAGGCCCACCAGTTTTGGAGTTATACCTCCTGGTAGGAGATGCAACACTGTCCCTGGATTTGCAAGTTGGGAGTTCTGTCCCTGTGTGCTGTAGATGTTCCAAAGCATCACTCATGTGGCAGGCCCCTGAACCCCTGTAAGTTTACCTCTTTCACTCTGGTACATAGGTGCTTTTCAGAATATTTGCTACTTTCTGACTCCTAAGTCCATTAGTATAATGCTAATGGTAAAGTAGACCAGCAAGATCTTTGAAAAGTCAATATAATGAAGAGTCCCGCAGCCTATACTGCAAAGATGAGGGAAGTTAACATATACCTAAGATGAGGCTGTAAATGCATTCTGCTGACCTTACCGTGAAAAACAAATGACATTCACTTTCACTGAGGTTTAAAGAATGTATTCTCTAGACCAGCCGCTACATACTAAATGCCAGAAGTGCCAGAAATATCCACTATTTCCAGACTACAATGCTTTAAAACTGGAACATCTTAACAGTCAAGATACCATATCCTGCATAACCGCTATGGTAGGTTAAATATACAGTAGCTTACTGTCCTGCCATGGGATTTCAAATGTTAAACTGACAGCCTTTCAAAGACTTCAAGTCAAATGCAGGGAGACTTCTCTTCCATACCTAAGAGCCAAGTGAATATAGCAAGCCGGTGAACGATCTGATATTGGCTAGTCAGCTTTAACCAGTGGTCAAAGTGAGTTTTTCTGTGCTGAGAAACCTTCCTGGTCCACACACCGAAGTGGAACAGTTGTCCCTTGGGGAATATTCCAGAACCATTGCAATTTTCTACGAGACATGAGCCCTTGGAGTATCTGTTGTAATTCTCTTGAGATAGGACTTTCTACAGAAGATTCCAGTCATTGCAATGCTACTCTTATCAAAGCTACAATAATCAAAATAGTGTGGTATCAATATAGTGACAAATATACAGGACAAGGGTAAAATAGACATCTCAAATCCACAGATAGTAAAAAGATTTTCAACAAGGGTGACAAGAACATTCAATGGGGGAAAGGGCATAACTTTCAACAAGTAGTGGTGGGGAAACTGCACATCCACATGCAAAAGACTAAGGCTGGACCCCTAACCCATGCCATATACAAGTATTAACTCAAAATGGATCAAAAACCTAAACCCAGGAGCCAAAACCATAACTCTTAGAAGAAAGCATAGGGGAAACCTTCATGACATTGGATTTATCCCTTTGGAAAGGAGCATGTCTATCCTATGCCTATCCCACCATTGTATTGGAAGCACGTACATTCTTTAGAGTTAGGCCTCAGGATGAATCACACTTCTGGCCTCACCCAGACTTAATTTTAGATATTCAGAGACTTTGGAGTTGATGCTGGAATAGGTCAAAATCTTGGGGGCTGTTGAAATGGGATAAATGCATTTTAGATCTTGTATATGAGGACATGAATACTGGGGGGCCAGAGGGTGGAATGTTATGTACCGAACTGTGTGTCTCCTCCCCCTTCCCCTGAATTCATAGGCCAAAGCCTCAACCCCCAATGTGACTGCATGTAGAGACAAGGTCCTTAAGGAGGTAAATAAGATGAAATAAAGTCTTAAATGTGGGGCTCCAATCTAAGTGTCCTCCTGAGAAAAAGAAGAGACACCAAGAATGTTTGCTCACAAGAAAAGGGCCATATTGAGGATGCAGCAAGAAGACTACAAACCAAGGGAAGGAGGCCTCAAGAGAAACCAAACCTGCTGACAACTTGATTTTGGAATTCCTACCTCCAGAACTGCAAGAAACTTCTCTTAAGTCACCCAATCTATGGCTTCCTGCTAAAGGCCAACTCAGAAGTCCAACACAGGATATAACACAAATTGGTGATTGCCAGGGACCGGGTTAGATAAAGGAGGGAAATTACTTAGTGAATAGTTCTACTTTGGGGAGATAGAAATGTTTTGGAACCTAGAGGTCATGGCTACACAACATAGAAATGCACTAAACACCACTGAACTGCCCACTTCAAGATGGTTCGTGTTTTGTTTTGTGGAAAAATATACATAATGCAATATCTATGTTTCAATCATTTTTAATGTGTAATTCAGTAGCATTAAGTACATTCACATTGCTGTGGAATCATCACCACTATCCATTTCCAGCAATTTTTCATTTCAAACAAACTGAACCCACTAAAGTTCCCCTTCTCCATCCCCCACTGCCCCTGTCAACCACTATTCTACTTAGTCTTTTACAGACACATTCTTTATCTAGAAATCTAGGTTTAACTTTAGAAGAACTGTGGTTCCAGCCCAAGACTCTGGATGAAAAGGGAGAATATTGACCTGGTTACATAGCCTTAACCATTGGCCCAGGTATGGGAAATCCTAGCAAAGGGAGGAGGGCGAGGTCCTAGAAGCAACCCCAAGGAAGGTCAGCAATAGTTGCTTGACTCCTGTGGCATTGCCTGCCTCCTAAATCTGCCACATCCATCCACCTTAAGAGAAAACTACCTTCACAGAAATGGATCCTCCACCAGTTTGCACACATTTACACTTAGAGTGACTTACAAGCTGTCAAGCCAGTTGGGGCAGGGGGAGATAGTGTGTGGGCAGAAAAACCTAGGCCCTAGGTTCACTGAACCTTTCACTGTGAATCAAGGTATTTCCCAAGCCAAGAAACACTCCTTGACTCCAGTCTTTACTTCTTGTTTGAATTAGTCTTTTTGACCACAAGATAATAATGAAACCAGTGACTATAGTCCTACTCACACATTTGTCCCTAGAACTGACTGCAACAGATAGAATAGGTATTGATCACAGAGATCTACCTGGAGCAAGTCTATGTGGGAGATTTAAGATACAGGAAGCATGTTCTTTGGATCAGGACACCAGCCTTCTCCCTTCATTGAGACCTGACATGCTAGTGAGGTTACTTGAAGAGTGATCAGTTTTCCATGAAGAGGTACTTTGAGGTGGACTTGATTCCTGGCTGGCATGAATGGCTCCAGACCATGGAATGCTTATCTTCACTTCCCTCTGGTTAGTTTCCTGTAGTAGCAATCCTTCACAAGAATCCACAGAATCCTGTTTCTGTGTGAAAATGTGGAAAGGTGGATGATGTCCAAATGGTCCATGAGTCCCACATGGTGACACTGTCTTCATAAACTGCTGTTCCTCCATTTACCTGAGATCTAATGTTGCCTGACAATTGGATGAATACCAATAGAAAGACTAATATAGAGAAAAAGGAGAGGAGCAAGGATTTTTTAAATGGAAATTTTGGAGATTGATTCCTGTCTAGGGAAAGATCCAGAACTCTGCCTGTTTCATGTTTAACCCTGAAGCATGGGTCCTGGGTAGGTGAGGCTCCATGGGAATAGGGATTTGCACTTGGGGCAGCTGGTCCTCCAATTCCTGTACTCAGACCTGCTGTTACCTGTGGGTCCAACATGTCCAGGAGTTTTGGACCAAGCCCAGGGCCAGGGTGAAGTAGGTGTGGCTGGATGAGGAGTCACAAGCCTGGGTGCTGACAGGTCTGGAGTTATGGGCCCTGGGCTTTAAAGTCCACTCATGGTGTTGAAGCTAAGCAGGCTCTTCACCAAGCCAGAAAGGCAGGGGAGGGGAGACATGCCAGGCTTATGGTTTGCTGGCAATGGGGCAGGCTCTGTGTGAGTAGGTGTATCATTGGATAAATGTCCCATGACCAAAATGAATGTTGGCAACTTCATGATTAAAATTGTTCTGATGAAGTTTGAGTATTAAGCATGGCCTAGTGAGAGCTTTTTTTCGGGGGGCTCATAGAATGGTTAATGGGGAGTCACAAACATTTTTCTACATATTCTTTTATTTGTAGGGAACTGAAGATTAGAGGCTGTCACTTTTCAGGTGTCTCTGGCTGTAGCTTAAGGGAATTCTCCTGTGCCTTCCTCAGGGAGAAGGCCTACACCCATTTTTTTTTTTTACTCAAATTTAGGAAGTTATTTACCCAATAGAATGAGAATCTAGATAAGGGGTCTATATTAGTAAATGCATGGCTGTGTGAAACTTGCTTGAGGGATTGTGGTAATAAAGCATGATGTCTGTCATTGTTATAGCCACTTCTGGTCTGTTACTGAGGCCCAGGGGATACTTCTGAGCCTGTGTAGTACTTGCAGGAAAGATAGTACACTTCAGGCTTCTTCAATTTATTCATGTCCTGTCCTTTGATAAGATGTTGTTCAAATTCCTCCATAAAAGTAAAGAATTGGGACCATAACATCTCACCACATTTGAGGTCCTTCAGAGACGAAGATTCTCACATTTTGGTTTCTGGTCATTGAGCTGGATCTAGAACCTGGTCTGTCTGAGCTACAGAACAACTGATGTACTGATAGCAGTGGACCCAGAGATGACACTCCATCACCAGATAGCTGGGTACCAAAATCTGATATAAAGGATATATTGTCCAAAGGCAAGGCCTGATATGTAGATGGTTCACCACATATTGGAGCCTGGCCTGCCCAAGTTGGCCTTAGTGGGGAAGGTTGAACAAATTCTCACTGCCCACAAAGACCTACTAGTATCCATAATGATAGGTGTAGGTATTCAGAACTACAGAACACAGAGCAAGGTAGCTCCTCATGGAAAACAGAGGAACACACCCTTTAGTAGGAAATCATATCAGCCCATAAAACTGGATCATCCTGGAGCAGTAAGTGATCAATGCTACATAATTTTTTGCCCTGATGTTGCACAAGCACTCTGAACTTGGCTCTTGAAGTACATACTTGATGTGTCATCCTTGTGCTTGGTGAACAGGCATATTTTTTTTCCCCCCTGGGACAACTTAGTAGCATTTGATCAAGATATTGTTGCATTGTTTTTATTGTCCTTCCTCAGTCTTAGAGGTTCCTTGGTTACCCTTGGAAGGTACAGCAATTTAGTGAATGGATAGGATCAAGCGATTTAGTAGGCGGATTCTGTTGTAGTTCCTGTTTTGTCTTGAACTACTTGGTCAGAAGGAGTGTTGCTCCTCAAAAGGCTGCGTAGGTTTCTTAGGGCCTCCCCAGACTTGCTTTATGGCTTTTGTCTATGCCATCTATCTCATGAGGACAGCTGTTCTCCTGATACTGATCTATTTATCTTTTAATGTTGAATCAAAAAATGAAGTCACATGAACAAGGAGTCAGTGTTTGGGAACCTTGGCTCACCTCACCCTTGGCCTCTTGATTTTCTAGAGGGAAGTCATCCAGTTAGGTTGAAGTTCTGCCTCTAGTCTTTATACTTTTCTCCATGGCCAGGAACATGGCTGTTGGCATCTGTGAGATCATGTTCTTTAAGCTTCAGAACAGTTAGAAGTATCTATGAAACTTATTAGGTAGGGAACCTCTTAGCCATTTTCTGTGTACATGGGCTCCTTTGTCTCAAGGGTCTGGCAACTTCTGTCCATAGAGACTGGTGAAGTTCCAGTAGAGGCCTCTCCATTGTTGAATGCAGCATTTCCAAGACTCAATTGACCATAGGCTGCAGGGTTCCCTCCACTGTTGAAATCAGGACCCAGTGTTTTTTGAAGTGTCTCTGTACAAAGCCATAGAATTGTCTTAATTTTCAATTGCCATTAAGGCTGAAATCTATTTCATGGGTGCCTTGGTCTACTGAAGCTTAGTTTTAGTCTGTGAGACACCATGAGACCAGTCCCTACCGGTCTCCTTATTTGTAGAAGGAATGTAGAAGGTGAACACAAAGCTTAGCCAAGAAAGAGCGCCTGGGCAGGAACACAGAGACTCAAGTCCTGGGGTCTGAGTCCTGTACCCAACATGTCCAGTCTGGCTTCCAGTATAAAGAGTGATGGGCAGATTGGTCTCCAGTCATAGCTTTCAAGATGTCACAATGCAGCAACCATGTCAGTGTCTCCACTGGCAACACTGAACTGTCCGTTACTTTCAATGTCTCTATGAAAGCCTTTGAGGCAACAGTGCCTGGCAGAGAAGCAGGGTCTTTGGGAAAAGTTTGAGGTGAATAGGTGGAAGATGGTTCATCTCTGCCCTGGGAAATAAGCTTCACCAACAAAGGTAGGGCTTTTATCTTTTTGTTCAGTACAAAGAATCCTGGATCTTGAAGGTTTTGCTTGTCCTGTATGGCATCCAAAGGCTTCATATTATTTGGACTTTGTCTCAAAGCAGTGTCTGACCTCATTAGTATAGACGTCTTTGGCTGGATGATCCTTCATCATGGGGGGCTGTCCCGTGCATCATAGGATGTTTAGCGTTTGTCTATTCCTATTAGATGCTAATAGCATCCCCACAATTGTGACAAATGTCCCCAGATGATGTAGTCCTATTTGCCTGGGGAACAAAATGTGCCCTGGTTGAGAACCATTGAACTAGGTCCTTCAAGAAACACCTGAGTGCCTCTTGTAGTTTCCCTGTGGGGCCTTTGAGGATGGAGTACTGGATGCTTGAATATTTTTCTTATGAGCTCTTTGGGAAAGAATATTTTGGGAAGCGATGGGATTGTTCTCTGCCCCCCACCCCCACCCCAGCCAAACTCTCTCCCTCCTTATACAGATTCCCACAGTTTAGCTCTGATAGCCTGGCACTTGCTTCATTCTCCCCTCTTACTTTTAGGAGTCCTTTTCACCACTAATTCTGGCCATCAAACTTGGAGCTAAACATCCTGTGTTCATTGTACCCAACTTATAACTGGCTTCTTACTACTCAGGGATCTGAATCTGACCAAGTGTTCATGTTAGACATGCTCTGGCTCATATTTAGTTCATCTGAGTGGGTGCTGAGGGAGAACTGGTGTGCCCTGTTGCCTGCAGTGACCTCCATCTCTACAGATGACCTAAAGAGGCTGTACCTCGAACTTGTCCTCCTGGAGCCAAAATCAACTTCAGGAGTTGAGGTAGGATTTAAGGCTTCACTAAAAAACCAAATATCAGGAGACTTATTTCAAGGAGTTGATCCATGAGATTGTGGGGGCTGGTGTGCCAAGCCTGAAACCTATAGGGTACCCCATTAGGAAATGCAGTTTGAAAGTCTCAGGCAGGAACTGATGGTACAGTCTATAAGTGGCATTTCTTCATCAGGGAAACCGCTGCTTGGTTCTTAAGGCTTTTCAACTGATTAAACTAGGCCCACTCACACTATCTAGGATAGTCTCCTTTAAGTCCAACTTATTATGGACTTCAACTGCTACCTACAAAATACCTTCACTGAAACACCTAGATTAATATTTGGTGGAAGAACAGGACTGTAGCCTAGCAAGTTGACAAAACTACCCATCACATATTCTTAGTAAGATTATTTCTGAAGAAATGGAGTCCAGTGCTAGATATCAGAAAAAAACTTTTCGATAGTAGGACATTTCTATATACTAGTCTCTTGAAATTCTCAGGTAGCTTTATCACCAGGATGTTCTTCTCCCAAAGCATAAATCAGAAATCCCAGTAGATATCCACACTCAGAGCTGATGTAGCAGTATCCAGTATGTCCTCTCATGCTGCATATACCAGTGTGAGCTGCAGCAAACGGTTCTAGGCCTGCATGGGTTCATGACAACTTCTTTGGATTATTTCCTGTGCTGCTACAGCCCATGTCAGTTCTATGGCCTCCATGGATCTGGAGAGGTGGATGGTGCAGTGAAATTTAAGAGGCAAATATTTGGCCTCTGTTTGTTTTACTGGATGTCTTCATATTACTTGGTAACTAACAAAGTCCACTTTTGGATCACCGATGGTGTGAGGTCTAAGTCACAAAACAGGTAACTGCAGATAACTCAGAGCAATTGGGAGTAATTCAAGTGAGGGGAGGGAGGATGCTTCCCTTGGAAGGGGATCATGTTTCTTTTATGTAGGGAATGTCTCTTTATTGTCCACTTCATATTTGGCCTTCAAATACTAGCACTTGGCAGACTTGACTTGCTGGTGAAAGGGACTGATGATGTTGGGATAGCTGTTCACTGGCAATTCTTGCCCTCAATACATAGTGCTATCTGGATTGAACAAGAAACTTGATTATTTTAAGGCAGGGTCAGTTGGCCTTCACTTGGGCCTCAAGGTAGCAGAACAAACCACATAGGCGAGGGTCCAATCAGGCGTCCGTCTTCTAGACAAATGGCCTCAGACCTGTTCCTCATTGTTCATAAAATACAGCCTTTCTGTGCTCAGTGTCATGGAACATTCTCAAGCCTCCCTGAGGTGGCTTATAGGGTATATACATCCATCCTGTGTTCTGGCCAGAAGGAGTAGGCTGCTACAACTGATGGGAGAGGTAGACAAAGTGATGGGACTGCCTGTGTGTAGATGCCAGCTTGGAGGGGGGGGGTGGGTCATGGATCTCCAAAGCCTATTGGCCTATTTGATCAGGGTGCATCTTCTTGCAATGATAATGCTCAGAACTGTACTATGAATGAGGATCTGGCCAGGGTGTGGGAATCTTCTGATAAGGTGTGGTTCCCTTTGCAGTGCCTTCCTTAGTCCCAGTCAAAGACTTGAACATTTTCATATGCTAGGCTCTAGTCTAAGTGATAGGGGCATATAGAAAAATTAAGGCTGCTGCTTGTTTCCCGTAAGAAGGATGACCTTCGCGTTTGCCATCAGCATGGTCTTAGGCTGCATTCTCAGGTTCTCCTGTATTGACTGAGCTCTCTTCCTCCCCATAATACCTGCTGTTTTGTGAATGCAGTCACCTGCTTTCCAGTGGCCCCAACTGAACACTGTCAACTTCATTGCAAGTCTGTTTCTTGAATGTCCATGATCAAGCTTGTTTCCAGGAGCTTCCTTAAAATCAGGCAAAATGCTTGACTTGGTTTGGTCCTGAAGTGGGTGAGAGCAGACCAAGACGTTTTCAGTCGATATCTTAATTTTCCTCTTGGAATACAGATTTTGTGGAAGACACAAGACAATGACAGGCCCTAGTCTTCATTCCTCTCTAGACTTCATTTGGAACATGCAGTATTTTCATGGCCATGTGTGGTATCAGGTCACCTGCCCAGTTCAGGTTTGCCATCAGCATGGCCTTAAGGCTGCATTCTGAGGTTCCCTTGTACTGGTTTAGCTCTTCTTCCTTATGACATTTGCTGCTTTGTGAATGCGGTTTTTCTGCTTTCCAGGTCACCTGCCATTTGCTACTAGATCTGGTATATATCTGGATGTTACCACATTGGTTGCTTCCCTCCAGCATGGCAAATTCCTCTTGATAGAGCTGGGTCCCCCCATGCCTTCAGCTCCATCAGTGTTAAATGTGGCAGAAATGCAAGAACTGATGTTGTAGTGGAACTGATAGGAAAGCTGAGAAGGTGGCCGGGGTGGGGGGCACCCACCAAGGACTGGAGGGCATCATAAATGTTAGATACCATGGTAGGCTAACCTTGAATTCTAGGTGTTCCAGAGCCCTGAAGTTCATCATAAAGTACAGGACTTGACTTGAGGCTGTTACTGAGCACTAATCACCTGGGAGATGCACAATGGTTGTATCTAGTGTCTGCTGCAACATAGCTCCATGGCCTTTATCAGTGGCAGCTGGTGGATGGGTGGGAGTAAGACAAATAGAGCTCCTGGAGGTGGCCCAGTTAGCTCAGCTGGCTGTAAAACATTTTTGATATTGGACACTTACAGCCAGAGTTTGTGTTCATTTGCCTCAAATAATGGTCTTGTAATTTCAATGACTGTTGACCAGCAAAACTCCAGCAAGGGCACTTTCTGCTGTAGAATGCAGCCTGCCTACAGAATCTGCAGGACAACAGCAACGTGGAGGATGTGGAGGTATTACCCATGATTAAGGGGTCAGGACCCCATGCTCTCCTTGAAGTTACTCTGCATGCATGAAGGTAAAGAATTCATTTGCCAATTGCCATTGAGACTAAGGCATATTTCTTGGGTATCCTGATCTTACTGCAGCTTCATCTAAATTCACATCCATGAGGCTTTTGTCCATGTTGCTTTGCTAAGTGGAAGAAGAATACAGAATGAACATAAATCTTAGCATGGAAGAGGGACCTGGGCAGGACCACAGAGCTTGCTATTCTGGGGTCTGAGTTTTGCACCCAAAACGGCAGACTTGGCCTCCAGAAGAATGATGGGTAGGCTGGTTTCCTTGTCCTAGCTTTCCAGATGTTGTCAAACAGCCTCTGTATTGTGATGTACCCAGAAGGAAATGGGGGGAAAAGCCGACTTACCTTCATTGTCTACATATACACTCTTGAAGGCAACAGTGCATTGCAGATGGGTCTCTGGGGAAAGCTCAAAGAGCTCAGTTGAATATGCCTTATCTATTTTCTTGGGCAATAAGCTCCAACAATTTGGGTTGGGCTTGTTTGTGTGCTACCTCAGGTCATGACTATTTCAAAGTCTAAAGGTCTTACCTGTGCTCTTGAACAGATACCAAAGGCTGCAGACTCTTCAGATTTTCCTGCAAAGGGACCAGCTTATTCAGTGCTTCTCAACCTCAGGACTATTGACATTTTAGGCTGGATGATTCTTTGCTGGCATGGGGTGGGGGGGATGGTTTATGTGTAGCTGCACTGCACAATAGGATTTTTAGCAGCACCCCAACCTCTTCTTGAAGTCTTTAACACCCTTCCACAAATCACAATGAAACTTCTCCCTCCATTGCGATATGATCACCCCCCAGTTGAAGATCACTGACCGGGTCTTTCCTAGGAACCCTAGTGGGTGTCCTGCAGTTCTTGGAATGGTGGAATATTGGCTGATGGATGAACTGAAGTTTCAATTGCTTACAGAAAATGGGAGAATTTGAATGGCCTTGGTCAGAGGCCAACCCAGGAGGTAGAGAGCCTGTACTCTTGGAGTTCCCTAAACTTAGCTAATTAGCCTTCTGATAAGTCTCTACCATTCTCTCACTTTTGGAAACTTTTTCTATCTTATGTTTTATCCTGCAACATGTAGCTCAAAGTCATCATGTCCTCATGTTGTATAGGCTGGTATCAGCTTCTTTGTACTTAAGTACTTTGTACTTAAGTATCTGAATCTATCCTTGTGTGCGATGCTGTGTGATCATTTAGCTTGTCTGGGCAGATGTTGAGAGAAACAAGTCCTGCTGATGCCACTGTGACATGTATCCTTGGAGGTAGCATGAGTGATGGTCCCTGACCACCTGTTGCTGCTGATAGCTATCCTCAGGAAAATGGAGACTTCAATTCTCCTTGGTTGGAGCCTAGAAAAACAGTTGTACAAAACACATTTTTTCTAGCTTCCATCACTGGCCACTGTTTCAGCATCCTCCAGGTATTGTCCATTGACAAATGTTTTTCTTATGGCATAAGTTATAAATCATGAATGCCTGATTCATATCCCTGAAATCCTGTGCTCTGCAGGACCACGTGGAAAGAGACCCCCTCCCAGTGTTTGGGCAGCTGGCCATCAGAGTTCTGTCTTCAAAGACCTACTTTTGAGGTAGGCTGGTAACATGTCCTGCAGTGTCCCTAAAACCAGCAGGGGGCTGGTGTGAAGTATAGGTGTGGCTGGGTAAGGGGTGCCAACAGATCTGGGATGGTGGGAGCTGGGCTGGGAGGTACACTCATGGGACTTGGGGTTTCCCAGGCTTCTTGCACAGCCAGATTAGAGAGAGGACAGCCAGTGGCCACCTCTGGTTTCAGTAATGGACTAGGCTGTGGTAACAGGGGAATCACTGGATAAATATCCTGTGACCTGCACGAATGCGGGCAACTTCATAAGTGCTCCAGTGAAATTTTGTTTTGGGCATTAAACACAACCCACTGAATTTACCACAAAGATACAAATGTAGGGATCCGAAGGGGTACGTGCACCCCAATGTTTATAGCAACAATGTCCACAATAGCCAAACTGGAAAGAGCCAAGATGTCCATCGACAGATGAATGGATAAAGAAGATGTTGTATCTATACACAATGGAATATTATGCAGCCATCAAAAGGAATGAGATCTTGCCGTTTGCAACGACGTGGATGGAACTGGAGGGTGTTATGCTGAGTGAAATAAGTCAATCAGAGAAAGACATGTATCATATGACCTCACTGATATGAGGAATTCTTAATCTCAGGAAACTGAGTGTTGCTGGAGTGGTGGGGGTGGGAGGGATGGGGTGGCTGGGTGATAGACATTGGGGAGGGTATGTGCTATGGTGAGCGCTGTGAGTTGTGCAAGACTTTTGAATCACAGATCTGTACTTCTGAAACAATGCAACACATGTTAAGAAAAAAGAAAAAGAAGAAGATAGCAGGAGGGGAAGAATGAAGGGGAGTAAGTCGGAGGGGGGAGACGAACCATGAGAGACGATGGACTCTGAAAAACAAACTGAGGGTTCTAGAGGGGAGGAGCGTGGGGGGATGGGTTAGCCTGGTGATGGGTATTAAAGAGGGCACATTCTGCGTGGAGCACTGTGTGTTATGCACAAACAATGAATCATGGAACACTACATCAAGAACTAATGATGTAATGTATGGTGATTCACATAACAATAAAAAATTAAAAAAAAACACACAACCCACTGAGACTTTTGGGGAGTGAAGTGTGGGGTAGGAGTTAAGTTGACACAACTTGTTCATTTCTCTGAATGCCTTAAAGCTTCAACCCTCTTTAATCTGAGGTGGTCGCCTCTTGAATATTCTGGCTCTAAGTCTAAGGGACCACTCAAATGTTAATGTCCTTCCCTGAAAGGGGTACCCATGTTCTCCTTCCTGGGTTTCTTTTTTGAATGCTTCCCTTAGCTGTATTCCTACCCTCTATAGGTAAGAGGCCTGTCTGCCCAGACAGAATACCATTGACATTTTTCACAGAGCTGGAACAAACAATCCTAAAATTCTTATGGAACCAGAAAGGACCCCAAATTGCCAGGGGAATGTTGAAAAAGAAAACCAAAGCTGGGGGCATCACAATGCCTGACTTCAAGCTGTATATATCAATTCTTGATCCTTTAGACAAAGGAGTCTTTAGGTAAAGCATTTTACCTAGCAGGGGCTGAATACTGAGACATTGGAGTCTGTTCCTCCTCCTGGCAAACTTACCCATTCTTATTCCAATGTCTACCTATCCTGGGTGGTGTTTTCTTTGGGAGAAGCCCATTATGGAGGTCTAGGCAGCAGCTCAGGTCTACAGCTGTGAATGAAGAATGTTACAAGGATATAGAGTGCCTCCCTGAAATCCCACAGTGCACTGGAGGTGGAAGGAGTGTCACACCTTGAGAACCAGGTGTGGAAGCATGCTGAGTTCCAGGTGGGGATTTCAGGGCAAGAGGAGAGGGAAGGACAGGAAGGTCTGCACAGAGGTTTGGTGAGACATACTTGAAACTGGGCATATCTGGACTTCCATCAGCAGTAGCCAGTTCTCTCACATGAACTTGGTGACCTTTCAGTGTGATACCAAGTATTCAGGATAAAAAATTCTCCTTTGCATGCATTTCCAGTGGTCTCAGAACTTGGGCTGTTTGACCCACATGGGTCTTCGTCTCTGAAGTGGCTTGGCCAGTGGTGTCTGACAGGTAAGTATCTCTCCAAATACTGCTGCAGTGCTGGAGATGGCTGTAGGATATCACTGAAAGGACTTCATATGGAAACCTATAAGGACAACATTCACAGAAGTTCTATTGTGATGGTTGCAGTGTTTAACACCAGTTCATCGGAGCCTGATTCTCAGGGCTTTTTGGCTGAGTTATTGTTATCCTCCTACTACGATACCTAATTTCTGGTCTCAGATGAATTTCTCCAAAGCTTTAGTCCACTTGGTGGGATTGGAAAGTGGTAAAAGTTTCCATAGTAATACTTGTTATATTAACAGATCCTTAGTGTTGTATATACCACATACATTGCTACAAGAATGAAGGATAAATATTGTCCTTCAACTTCTCTATGGCAAATGAATTCCAGTTCCAAAAAGCTGGAAGTAATTCCATTGTCAATTGCTCAATCTTTTATGCATCTTACGTAGCTCCCTGAACTGGAGAAAAGGGGTAGAGCAAGAGTTACTGAGGACAATATACAACCTGTGAACTTTAATCAGACATGATATTTTTGATGAGGTTCTAAACCCTTAATGACCTCTTGTCCAATATTTCTGCACTTGTGCTAAAATCTCATGAGATGTTTGTCTGAGGGTATCAAGAAGTAAACTTTCGGGCGCCTGGGTGGCTCAGTTGGTTAAGCGACTGCCTTCGGCTCAGGTCATGATCCTGGAGTCCCGGGATAGAGTCCCGCATCGGGCTTCCTGCTCAGTGGGGAGTCTGCTTCTCCCTCTGACCCTCTTCCCTCTCGTGCTCTCTATCTCTCATTCTCTCTCTCTCAAATAAATAAATAAAATCTTTTTTAAAAAAAAGAAGTAAACTTTCTGCCAGTTCTTCTGGTTTGAATCTGCATTCAGACCAGATCATCCTGCCTCTCGTTGGCCTTTTGTTGTTACTTGCCACCTCTAAAACTCTGAGGACATATCCAGTTGAATTAGCCCCAATGCTAGCCCTTGCTGTACTTCTTAATAGGGAATGACTGGGAGAAGCTAGGCATTTATGTCCAGTCCTGTTCATTGACCAGGTCTGTGCTGTTGGCTGACTGATAGTTGCTCACTGGATAAGGTTTTCTCCCAGGATTCATATTCTAGATCTCTGTGGCAGACAGAGCTGTAGCTCATGAACATCCTGAGGATTTGTGGTGACCACCTGCCTAAGGGAAATCTTGTTCTGAAGGCAGGCAGTGGGGTTGGCACTGAGACTGGAAGAAGACTATGACCACTAATTACAGGGTGAGTTAGACCCTAGAATGATAATCAATATTCCATAGAAGCAGGTGGAAGACAGAACTAAGTACACATCTAGGGTCACTAGAGTGGGCTAATCTTACTAATGCTGCACAGCTTTTGAGTATGCAGCTTTCCTGATAAAATGGGTTTTATTGGAGCAGCTTACACTCCTGTCATGACATTGTTGCCATGGCTACTATGCAGGTTGCATTACACTGTTTCCTGTCGGAGTCCCCTTAATGTCACCTTAATGTCAGGAGTCTGACAACTTTGGTCTGGTTCCCATGGGAATCATGCCTTTACTACCTGTGTGATGCCAAATCTTGAAGGTAGATACATCTCTATAACTGTGTTTCTGTTACCACACTGGAGCGTCTGATGTTTGTGACTGGCATTGTTATTTCAGTACTCTGGGTGGTGAAAAAATGTTTATATCTTAGTGGACTTGAGCCTGAATTTACAGCTTTTCCTGTAACACCAAACTTCATTACATATCTTCTTAGATTTCTCCCTTTCAACTTCAATCATAGATCTGTCACTGGGATTTAATGATGTAAAATGTTGTATAACCCTGGTTGATACCCATTCCAAGTTGTTTTCAGGTAGCTCTAGGCACTAGAGACTCAATTGCACTCTTTTCAGAAAGATTCATTGATGGAGGTGCCTAGAAAGTAACCTGATAATCCACTCCCTTCTCCAAATAACTTGAGCCAGAGGGAATCTTGTCCCCCCAACCTGGACATTTGTCCTTCGTCTCTGATCTCAGAAAGGTGGAGATGGGAGTATTGTGCCTTGCTCTGAGGGTTCAAGCCACATCCAGATCTCCAAGTTCAATACAGAAGAGGATGGAGAGGGGGTGGCTTCTGTCCTTCAGCTTTGAGCTCTATCACCTCTGCCAGCACCAGTAGGAGGTTTCTGATGCTTCTCTAGTGTTTCAAGTCTTCCTGAAGCAGTCTCAGCCCCTCCCTTGATCCTATAATTTTGTTCATGGCACCTCAGTTTTTGAGATCTAGTTTTGTGAACTGAACCCTGAGGGTCTGGTTGCCTTTACTAAAGCCTGAGCCTGCAGCACAGGGATGTTAGCTCCTCTACTCCAAGGAATGCCCAAGGCATGGTTGCCCATCTAACACAACCTTTTGTAGGATATTAGGGAGGTAACACAGGCCTTGGGGCAGGGGTGCAGATAGTATGCACAAGGGCACAAGAGCATTTTGGGGGAGCAGGTATTAGCCAGATGAGAGACTACACTATTCACCTAGCTTTTTGTTTTGGCATCTTAAAAGGAGAATCTAAAAAAAAAAAAAACATGCAGTTTTAACCTTTTTAGACTGTTTAAGATTTGAAGACTGTAGCACAACTTCTACATTTTCTTTGGACACATATACTCAAGATAGCTAGGCTATAACAAATGCATGAGCTACCTTTTGGATGTAACTGGTAGTTGTTACATTCAATTATGACTCTTAAATCTGTGTCTTTAATGGTTTTCCTATCTGTTGGAGACCACTGAGGAGCAATAGGGTCAAAAGACATCACTATCCTTAGTCATATTTTCTCCAGTTTCCAAGTTCTAATAACCAAAGGAAGCTGGGTCCTGATCAATTACTGTGGCTGGGGAGGGTGAGAATCTTCTGTGATTGGGTCCCCTTGTTTCTCTCTAAGCCAGTGCTCCTTTTATCCCAAATGTGAGTTGCCCCTCTCCACAGAATAGGAGGAAGGCATCTGGCTAATTCAAGAGGCTGGTTTGATTCCTTCCTCTGAAGGGGTGATGATACCCAAAGGAAGAATCAGTGAGGTTATCTCTGGCGGCTCTCAAGGAAGGGCACACAATCTGTGGCTATAGCTCCTTCTCTGCCTCACTAATTCTCCTTAGCAAGGGAACACTAGAAGGAACCACCTGTGTGAGAGCTTCTTTGTAAACTCACTGTCTATAACTAGCATCAATAGAGCAGGTAGATACCTGCTCGAAACTTTCAAAGCAGTGAGCAAAATTCTCAGTGTTCAAGGACTCCCCCCCCCTTTGTTTTTTTCCCCACCCTCTCCCCTCCTGCAATGATGGACTTCTAGGTCATCAGCTCGCATATGGATGTTCTTGAGGGAATCTGGATTGAGCTACAGGTTTTGAAGGGAAGCTGCTGTATTTCTACCTTGTCTTTATGGGATACATAGATTGAAGTCTAGGGTGCGAGGTAGGGTGCTCTGAGATCATCTTTCATCCTAGTCATGCAGAACCTGGACCCCAGAGGGGAAGAAAATAGCCTGAAAGCCCTGTGTCCTTCTCTCTGCCAATCCCCATGAGGACCAAGGGCTCTGAGAACCATCCAGGCACTGAGCCACCTCTGTAGATGAGCAGATGCTTGTAGGCCATGATACTTCAAGGTTAAGTGCCTATTTCTGCAGCTTCCAGCAGGATTGGTGGTTACTAACCACACCTTTCAAATATGTAGCCAACATGAGGTCCCAGGGTAAAGTTCATGTCTACACTGGAAGTCCAGGAAGAGCTCTTCTGTCAGGTGGTTGTGACTTAGACCTGGGACTTTATTTTTTGGTCAAATGTCTCCATGTAACCTAAACTTAAAGGTCCTTGGTAAGTCAAACTCCTACCATTTGCCTTAAACATTGTATCCTGAAGGATGTGGAGGAGATGGCAGATGTCAAATTCTACCCACATTGGTGGGGGTGGGGAGTGGGGACCTCAGAGTTGATACTGTAGCATACAAAATAGCTTGAGACACCAATTCCTCATTTTTGGTGACTTCAAGGTTGGTTATTTCCAGTATTTGGCCACAAAGATTTCTCAAACCCCCCAAAACCTGTATCTTCATTCAGAGCCCTAGGGGGCTCATATTTACAGTGAGGGTTGGTGGGAAGGCATCTCTCCTACCATAGCCCTGCATCAAATTTTACCATCTAAGTGGTAGTCTGTTCTGCCTTTAGAAGTAGGAGACCCTTTTCACCCCGGTGACAGAAATCTTCCCCTGTTTTTCACCAACTTCAAGGTGGATGGGAAAGACTTTTTCAATCCTAATGGAGATCTTATAGCATCTTTCTTTCTTAAGATAGAATTCTTTTTTTTTTTTTCATATTCAAGAAATCTGGATAGAAGGCCAGTATAGTATCCACAGTAAAGAAGAACCCAAGTTCCTGTATTTTGTTGCTTCACTCTGGGTGGATTCAATTGCTAAGATCACTTCATGATGCAAGATGACTGCTGACCTTCCAGCTAGGAAGGAAGATGGAATAAACGACATGCCTCCTCCCTCTCCACCTAGCCCCCTACCCCTTGGCCTTGATAGACACACCACTCCTATCACTTATAGCAGGTGAAAGGGCAGGCATCATTCCCGAAGGTAGTCCTATTGGCCAAGGAGTTTTGAAATTGTCTCTAAATACTAGTTTCAATTGCTTTTTTAAAAATTTTATTATGTTAGTCACCATACAGCACATCATTAGTTTTTGATGTAATGTTCCATGATTCATTGTTTTTGTATAACGGCTAATTCTGATCTTTCTCAGGAACTACCATTCTTGTACTTAGGTGGGAATCAGAGCAGGTGCTGACCAACAAAGAACCTATAGAATAGGCAGCCATGCTACCATGTAGGTGGCTGTTGCATGGACATCTGCCTGTGTAGAGCTAAGAACTGGCAACTGTTTTTGAAACATAGCCCTATACATACATACCACATCTTTATCCATTCACCTATGGATGGACACTTGGGTTGTTTCCATTTCTTGGCTATTGTAAATAATATTGCAATAAACATGAGTGCCTATGTTTTTTTCAAGTTATTTTTAATTTTCTTGGGGTAAATACCCAGTAGTAGAATTACTGGGTCATATGGTATTTCTATTCTTAGTTTTTTGAGGAACCTCCATACTGTGTTCCAGCGGCTGTACCAATTTACATTCCCACCAGCAGTGCACAAAGGTTCTTTTCTCCACGTCCTCAGGAATATTTTTTTTTTTTTGATACTTACCCATTCTGACTGGTGTGGTATACCACTGTGGTTTCAATTTGCATTTCCCTGACTCGTGATGTTGAGGACTTTTTGTATCTTAGGAAAAATGTCTATTCGGGTCCTTTGTCCATCTTTTATCAGATTGTGTGATTGTGTAAGTTCTTCATATTTTGTATATTAACCTCTTATTGGATATCATTCACCAGTATTTTCTCCCGTTCAGTTTGCTTTTTCATTTTGGTTTTCTTCATTGTATAAAAGCTTATTTTGGTGTAGTCCCAACAGCTTATTTTTGCTTCTGTTTCCTTTGCCTGAGGAGACCTATCTAGAAAAATGTTGCTAACGCAGACATACAAGAAATTACTACCTATATTTTCTTCTTGGAATTTTATGGTTTCAGGTCTCACATTTAGGTCCTTAATCCATTTTGAGTTTATTTTTGTGTATGGTGTAAGGAAGTAGTCTAGTTTCGTGGCTGTCCAGTTTTCCCAGTACCACTTATTGAAGAGATTGTCTTTTCCCCCAATGTATATTCTTGTCTCCTTTGCCATAGATTGACATATGAGCATGGGTTGATTCCTGGGCTGCCTGTCCTATTCCATTGATCTATATGCCATTATTACATGGTTTTGATTACTATAGCTCTGTAGTGTCTGCTTATCCTCATCTTGACTCTTCTCTCCAGCCCTTGCTGAAATCTAAGTCTTAGATGGAATGAATGACTGGGCTTTTAGGTATGACAAGAAGCCCCTGCCTGTCCTGTCCCATAAGGAAGAGGCTTCAATGATCTTATGAACACTTTTATGGGGGAAAAGTGACATTCAGGTATAGCCTCCTTAGATCCTCTGTTGCATGGGATGTGCTTTACGTTTAGGTAACCACTGAGATGTGTGAGATACCTCAGTCTCAGGGAATGAGGCGCATGTTTAATGAGGAGTCTTTTATACCTCACTGGTCATGTGGCCCAAACTAGCCTGTGTAACCAGGCAAACCAGATGTAGACTCCAGATGTAGGTATTCTCAACAAAGGATATAGGCAAGCTAATACAGAATGTCTGGTGGGAGGGCTCGGGGAATGTTTCAGACTTTAAATACTATAAATCGCTAGCTGCACCCTTATCTTGGTCAAGGCCAATGTTCTGGTTCCAGGCACTTCTGGAATAAGCACAGGACAATCATAGGCCAGCTGCAAGTTAACTATCCCTGTATAACTTCTAATCTTTTTCAGTCGACAAAACTGAGGGCCACTGATATGTTGGTAGCATAACAGGAGTACAAATGAGGAAGATTCTGTCTGTGTCCCATGGAGGAGACCCCAAAATGGAGCAAAGGGTTTTGTAGAGTCATGGCTGGGGAGATCTCACATAGTCTTCTCCAAGGTGTCAAGCCTTCATTCAGGGGATTTTCTTTCACTGCTAGGCTGTACTACTTTGTGAATACCTTCTCTAGCACTTCCAAGGGGTTTAAACCATCTTCATCTGGAGCAGCAGTAATTCTGTTTTATCAAGGGCCAGTGCTGGTACTTGATCTAGGGAGCCCCGGAAGGTTGGGCAGTGCTATAGTGCTGGGAAGGTAAAGCCCAGGGTAGCTCTGTAGCCATCTTATCATAAGAAAGGGTCATAGGTGCAACTGGTAGAGACTCACTATGACTGGGGCCAAGGAGAGACTGCCTGGTAGGACTGGACATGTCATGGTCATGCCTGACATCAGAAATGAACCTCAAACTCTGAGGATGAGTCTGGACAAGATGGACTCAAAGGAAATGATGAGTGGACATTCACTGCCCATAGACATTCTAACATCTAAGGGGAATTGTTTCAATGGTTCAGGGGTACATATGCTGAGTGGCATGGTCCTTAATAGGAAAATCAGATAACATGCCCCCCTTTTTTTCTTGAAACTCTAATTTTAAAAAATGGGATCATAATTACTAAGTTATACATGGAATGTCTGAAAATTAGATATGGTCAGTGAAGGATGGTCTTTATTCTCTCCTGCATGGAAATTCTAGATATATTCTCAACATGGTCCACCAAAGTGACTGCAAAACACAATGAGTGTACATGTAAACTGAGGCAAATGGGTCTTTCTGGGATAGTTTTGGGTTTATCTGAGTATTTTCATTCTGGTTCTACTGATGTACCTTCATGTCACATTCCAGCACAGCTCTCCCCTCTTGTGGAGGTTCTCTAGGAAATAATACAACAGTGTCACATGCAGGGTGTTCTTTAAGGAGTGCTTTGAGATTCACACTTGTGTAAGGGACGGGGTAGAATCAGGACTGGGTAGAGCATCTGAGCTGCAAGCTTAAGTTGGTCTGACTGCCTTGCCTGACCCGAATAGATCATTTCAACTCTGGAGCTCTCCCATCAGAATTGTTGTGTGTTGGGCCAAAACCAGGTCTCTTACTCCCCACCTTGATCAGGTTGTTCCTGGGAGGGTATGACCTAGGGTGAGATGGCACTCTGCTGCAGGGACTATCCCTGTCAGCTGATAGCACTACCAAAAGCCAGGACACTCTTGAGAAAGGGGATCTGGTGGCGCATCTTTGTCTAACAGTCCAATCTTTGTGCCAAATCAGATCTACTTTATATACATTTGAGAAACATTTCCTCTAAGATAAGCCTCTCTTCCTGTGGAAACTTAGGAAAAGTTGGGTTAGTGGAATAAACTATAGTTGCTATTGCTAGTGTCAGTGTCTTTACCAATATTCATGGTCTCCTGATGGTAACTCCTCATCATTTTCTTTCACCATCCTGTCTTGATTCCCATCCTCCTCAGTTAGCCTGATCTGGTTGGCTTATCCTGCGACATAACTTACTCTCATCCCTTGAAGATCTGAGTCCCCATGTCCTTCTTAGGCTGAGGTTGCTTGCTGTTTTTATCACAGTTAGAAAAGGAGTACCAAGAAGTGTCCAAATGTGAGCCAGCTGTGTGCCAAACCGATTCCTCCTAGCCCCAACTGTGGCTCACTAGCCCTATGTTCTCTTGCTGATCAGTCAAGTAGCAATAACAAGATGGTGCTTCTTCTTGCCTACGGGTCCCAAGGATACAAGGAGCTCAGAATGTCCCCTGGAAGAAGTATTCTTGTGGGCTCTTCAGAGTTAGAGCTCCTGGTCCCTACAGGTACACAGAAAGTACACATTCAAGTGAGTCATTGGGAGTGATGGTAAGTGGGGCTACTTTTGCTTTTATCCCTTGGTTCCAGGTATTCTGATTGACACAGTGCTATAAGAAGTACTTGAATTAAAATGTATACATCAGTTAAGTGTCTGACTTCTGCTCAAATCATGATCTTTGGGTCCTGAGATCAAGCCCCACATCAGGCTCTGTGTTCAGAGGGAGTCTGCTTCTCTCCCCTCCGCATAACCCTGCTCTAATAAAGTCTTTCAAAAAATGTATGTGGTAAGTGTATGTAGTGGAATATTACTCAGCTATCAAAAAATGAAATCTTGCCATTTGCAATGACATGGATGGAAATAGAGAGTATTATTAAGTGACCTAAGTCAGAGAAAGACAAATACCATATGATTTCACTTGTGGAATTTAAGAAACAAAACAAAAACAGGGGAAGGGAAGGAAAAATGAGAGGGAGGCAAACCATAAGAGATGCTGAACTCTAGGAAACTCAGGGATGCTAGAGGGGAGGTGGGTGGGCAGAAGGGATAATTGGGTGATGGACATTAAGAAGGCACTTGATGTAATGAGCACTGGGTGTTATATGCAACTGATGAATCACTAAATCTACCTCTGAAACTAATACTACACTACCTGTGAACTAACTTGAATTTAAATAAAATCTTGCATGGAAAAAAAAAAAAAACCCTGTTTTCTAATACAAGTATGAAGTAGGATTTTTTTAAATCATAATCTGGAGTACAGAGAGATAAGGTTCTCAGATCAGAAACAGTAGGCAAGCCATCTGACCCATCTTACCAGGTTTTAATGACTTCTGGCAACTTAGGTAACATCATTACCCTAAAACGAGGCCACTTCCCTGCCTTCATGAACCCCTGAGAATTTGGTTCAGCCAGCTCTGCTTCCATCTGCCTGGGAGTCCTGAGTCTGTCATGTTTCCTATTAGCAGGAGTGACCCAAACCCTATTAGCAAGGGTTTCTTCTCTGGATAGTCTTAAAACATGGCACGTCTATAGCCATACTTCCTTCAGAGGAATGACTTTCTCAAAACTTCAGGATCCAAGATTAATTCCATTTTTAATTTCTAGATTTTTTGACAAATTCTAAGAACTTCCAAAGTATATACTGAGGTCTCTTAATTGCCATATAGTACAGAGTTCACCATGGTTGGCATGTGACACTTGAGATTATGTTCGCAAGGACTTCCAGCATCTAGACCTGTCTGCTTTAAGGCCACCAGGTGGCATCAAATGACAGGGCTCCCAAAAGAGTTAAATGGCAGCCAAGACTTGAGTGTATTGAGGACTGGATTGATGCCAATGTTAACTCTCACCCATGATTTCCATATGGTTCATAAAGTTCCTTCAAGCTCACAAAACCGCTTGGGCTTCCTACATCCTAGGTGTTCAATAATGGTCTCCAGCTCTGATTAGTCCATGGTTAAACCACTTTCTACATGGGATGTACAGGGAACATTAATTATGAGCATTGGGAACCAGTATTCTCCCCGTGGTGTCTGTCCTCTTAACATCACTCAAGAAGATGGGATAAAGAAGGATGTCGAACTTGATCTGAGAGTTGGTGATGTCTGTCTGAGGGTGGCCTAAGAAAGAACTCCTTAGTGTTTGTTCAGGCTGGATATGCCACTGGATTGGGCCATTACCAGTTGAGGTCACCTGGAAGGCCTTACCCAGGGAAGTACTTGTCATGAAAATTTAACCCTTTGGGGCACAAGGAATGAAGAGAACTGCTGAGCAAAAAAATTCCTTCTCTTCATTTATCAGAAGATGATCAAGGCCTTTGCCTAAGTCATATACCTTCAACTTTTCTAGAGGCAATTTCCTATCCTCTTCATTTATCTCTTCCCCAGCCAAGCAGATAGGTTTCTTTTCGAGATGATTTCACCTGGAAGACTCCCTCCTGAGGTTTCTTTGGAATAAAGACCCTCTTACCAAGGTGACAACATCCATTCCATCTAGAAATTTCATGCTTCATTTAAACCCACAGGGTGGCTGTTTCAGTCTATAGTACAGGAAGTCACTCCTGGTTTTCTAGACCTCTTTGATTCTTAAATACCCAATGATCTAAAGGTGTCTTTGAGATCCAGACTCCCCAGTGATAAAAACCTTACCTTTACAAAGTAAATCCAAGTTACATAAACATTTGTCCCGAGCAATCAGGGTTCACTGATCTTTGAACCAAATCACTTTGACAAAGAATGGGAAAAGTTGGATCTTTCAGTTTGTCCTGTCACTTCCTATAAAGTTTCCTTCTGTAACCTAAAACATAGGTGGGCTTCCAAACCATGGTAGTCCATAGCTATGTGAACAACCTTCCCATTCAATCCTCCAATTCATGGGATCTGTGCAGCTAACCCTATTGTTTACCTTAGTGGGTATTTGGCAAGCCTCTAGGCACTTCCTTGAAATACCAAAATTGGTCAGATTGGTCTATGAGCACAGAAGACAAGGAGGATTTTTGTTTCTCTTTCCTCTATTGGAAGCTCTCGAGCTTTTGAACAGCAAAAACAGGATTATCTTCATTACCTACAGTGTTGGAAGTGGGGAAAATTCTAAGACCATCACTGTTTTTTCAAAGGTAATTTCCATTCCCCAAGAGCTAGCCTTGATAGTCTGTGATCCTCAGAGTTTAAGATATAGTTACTTATAACTTGGTAACTTATCTTTGAAGAAAATGCTCATGGTCAAAAGAAAGCCTCCCTAGAAAGTGCTGCAAGACACTGGCCTTTTTGACCAAGTTAACTTATGAACACTAATCAACTACTATTAAGAAATACAAGATGGGGGCACCTGGGTGGCTCAATTGAGGTTAAGCATCTGATGTGGAGCCTGCTTAAGATTCTCTCTCCCTCTCCACCACTGCCACTCATATTCTTTCTCTTAAAAAAAAAAAAAAAAAAAAAAAAGTTGGTCCATTATGAAATAGGCATGCACTCTCATGAGTGTCCCAAGTTATAGGGTGAGTGTCCCGAGTTATAGGTGAGTATACCTGTAGGTGCACTCCACGGCTCAAGATGAAATCTGTGCCCAAGAGAGAAGCTTCTAGTTGGCAATGGCTTACCTCCTCTACATTCAGGAATTTTGGGATCCCAGCTGTCCAGTTTTGGATGGAAGCTACATGAGGGGTCAAGAAAGAGCAAGGCCTTTAAGGGGCCTGCTTGCTCCTGCTATCTCCAGGAAAGAGGTTCTGTGAGTACTGGTGAAACTGTCAAGGAACTTTGGCCCTCCCCTTTCCTGACTGGCACTTCATTCCTCTTCCTGGAAAAGTCATGGTGAAGAGGGGAGAATGACAGGAAGAATACCACCTATATCTAATTCTCTCATGAAGTTATCTGTTTCAGAAGTATCTGGGATACCTGAACACCTTCCAATTTCTGATTCTAAAGTTTCTAGGAAGCTATCTGTAGGTAACTCTGAATTCCAGTGTTATCTAGCTAAAATTGCTTGGCCATCCCATTGAGTCTTGGCTGGTCAATGAATTCTAGATGTAGATATGATGCCTTGCCCAGTATTGCCTCCTGGACACCTGTTTAGGTTGATTTCTTTAGGTCTTTTAAAAGACCCTTATACAGTCACCCAGCATAAGTGTTTATATCTTTTTCTTGTTGAACTTCATGCAAATCAGGCCAAATGCTAGATCTCTACATTGGATCTTACAGCTGAAAGTAAAAACTGTGGAAAGGATCGTTGTTTAAATGAAGTAACAGTTCTAGAGACCTCAGTAAAAAGAAGGCAAACAGCAGTTCTAAGGGACTGTAGTCAGAAATTTTTAGAGGTAACACGCCTGTAATGGGACATCTCAATGTTAAAAGATGTAGTAGACAAAAGCTATGGCTTTCAGACTTTTTTTTTCACTCATGATTGCTAACATGAAACTTCATAAGCATGAATCTCTACTATCAGACTAAAATATTCCCACTGATGGGGCTTGTCTCCCCACTTCATCTGGGACTCAGATCACAAGAAAACTTGCCTTTGCTGTTTAGTTGGTAAGGCACTACAAATTTTGCTTATGGCCTGTAAAGATATCTGGAGCAGAATGAGGAGACACCAAAGGATACTGAGAAGCAGAGGTCAGTGTGACAGAACCAAAAAAGTATGTTCTAGAAGTTAACTCGAGAAAGTGGCTCTTGGAGGAAGCAGTGGTCAGTCATGTAAAATGTTGCCGATAGGTGAGCTAATAAGGAATAGAAATGATTGGATTTAGTGCTGAACAGGTTAGGGTTAAGGAAAGAAAAACTTGTTTCATGGAGTTTAAAAGTATAATAGCTTTCAAAAAAACAGTGAAAACTAGGCATGGGGATTTAGACTGTTTCAGAGTATTACAAAGGTGAGCAAAGAAACAGGTAGCAGCTAGAGGGGGATGTGGGGTCAAAGGGTTTTTGAGGAGGAGGAATGATGGCAAAGGTTGGTATTAAGGATAGTGTCATTTTGAGTCTTCAGTGGTCAGTGACTTCACATGTCATTTAGGCTTTGACAGAGGGAGGAACAATAGGCATCTTAAGCACTCCATCTGCTGGGCCAAATGGTATGTGCCTTTCCCAGGGTGGTACTTGACTTTATTCCACCTGGATACTTATACTGCCACCAGCAGTGGCCATGGGTTTGAATTAACAACCAATGTGTAATGGGTTTTAATCTAATGTTTCTAGTAAGCATTTTAGAAGGATATAATGGAAATACCATTTTCATTTCATCAGAAACTATCAGAAAAAAGGGCACTTTGCTCCTTTATCTACATGGGGTAGGATATCTGACCTCTATAGTCAAGAGTGAAGATGTGTGTGATCCATGTTGGAAAAAAAGGCAAGGCCTCCATTCTCAATAATCATTGCTATAATTCTGGTCACCTAGGCCCACCCCAAAGTTTGCATGCTGGCTCGTTGTTCTTTCAGTATAGACAAGGTTTTTTTTTTCCACGCTAAACTTAAGATCTGGAATACTGAGTCTGTAGTTTCCAAGAAAATGGTACTAAGAGATAACAGACCTGGAGATCCACTCCCTATTCAGGCCTGTCTTCTAGGTCAGCCTAGACTAGATGTTAGACTACTGGATAGGTAAGCTTCAGGATCAGAGATCTGTGGCACATCAGTTTGGAAGAGACCCTGGGACCCTTTTAGTTCAGAGTGGATGATTGACGCATGCCCCTAATCCAGGTCTTTGAGAGTAAGACCTCAAAGAGGTCTCCCTTTGTGTGAATGCCTCCATGTGTGAAGGGATAGACAAGTGATGCTAAGACCTTGGCAAACTTTTGAAATTATGACTCCACCCAGACTTAAATAATTGGAACTGTTGAGTTCAGATAGCAGTTACTATGGCTTCTGGGACAGTCTTGGACTTCAAGAGGTGGGGCCACAATACTGTGCTGGTCATCACTCCTGCACAGGGCCAGTTGTGGGTGACTCTGCCTGAGAATGCACTTCTAGAGTAACATGGAGGTATCACCTCAATGTTCCAGAGCCCTCCTTCCTGAAAGTAGGAAGGCTACCCCCATACTTAGCTGGGTAATGCTACAGGCTTTCTACCAAGTCATTCACTTGGGAGTATAGTTGGGATAAGGGCTCTTGGATTCTAGGCCTCGAGGTCCTACACCCATCAACTCTCACAGAGGTGAGTGATGAGAAGAATAATCTGCATGGATAAAATCCACTTTTCTCAGATACTTAAGTATATGATTCAGAAAGCATGAGAGGCCATAGAAATATTAGTATGACTACTCCAGTAGCCTTTTTTTTTTCCTTGCTAGAAGCTCTTCCATTTGGTCCATGGCTTGGGAGAAGGCTCCAGGGTGGTTAAAAAGCTGCCTAGTACTTGCAGGGAGGGGCTTAGGTGCAGCCCTGATACCAGGGGTATATCAGAGAGGCCCCTCAAAGACCATCAGGTTTAGAAGGCTCCTAGTCCTGCTTGAGATTGAGCCTTCTAAAAAGAAACCCAGGATCTTGTTTTTTTTCTGTTTCAAATATCTTGTTATATAATGTATATAAATCTACATTTGTCAATTTTGATGTAGGCCTTAAACATTTCTGTACTGATTGAAATTAACATCTTTTTTGCATAATCATATCAACAGTACATGAAATATATTCATGGTTATAACTTCTTGATGAGTTTCACATTAACTAGGAAGTAGCTCTGTAGGAAATCAGATGGAGGTCTGCACAGGTAGAACCCATGCATACAGATCCAAAGCAGCCTTATTTTGGTTCTTCTCCAGGACCATGGCAGCTTCCATGGTATCCAGAGTTTAACCCTGTTCATCTTGGGATGCCTTCTGCATGTCCTGGAAAAGAGTGTGGCCACCACAATGCTTTTGCATCTTCAAGAGATACTCTGCACTCTTGCACTTCTCCTTGACCAACTCATGAGAGAAGTGGCCCACACCCTCTGAACCATGTCCTCATGGTTGGAACAGAAGCCCTTAGGAGGTGCAGGTGGACCAGGTAGTTGATGACAACTTCCACGTTGGTGGAATAATTCTGACAATCATGGTTGACTGTTAATAAGGAGGGAAGCTCAAAAAACTGTGTTGGTTGGTTTCAGAGGTCAAGGATGGTTGAGAAAATGGTTCTTACAGCAACTAGAAAAGAGGTGGGAGGGTGGCCAGAGGCTGGATAAAAAGGATGTCCCTGGGTCTGTTCCATCCAAACACTGTTGGAAGCAAGAGGTAGGTCAATGGGACTACTGTGCGTATATTTCAGTAACATTGTTAATTAAACATAAAAAATAGAGCTACCCAATGACCCAGCAACTACACTACTGGGTATTTACCCCAAAGACACAGATGTAGTGAAAAGAAGGGCCATATGCACCCCAATGTTCATAGAAGCAATGTCCGCAATAGTCAAGCTGTGGAAAGAGATGAGATGCCTTCAACAGATAAATGGATAAAGATGTGGTCCATATATACAACGGAATATTACTCAGCCATCAGAAAGGATGAACACCTAACTTTTGCATCAACATGGATGGGACTGGAGATTATGCTCAGTGAAATAAGTCAAGCAGAGAAAATCAATTATCATATAGTTTCACTTATTTGTGGAACAGAAGGAATAGCAGAGAGGACATTAGGAGAAGGAAGGGAAAAATGAAGGGGGGGAATCGGAGGGAGATGAACCATGAGAGACTATGGACTCTGAGAAACAAACAGGGTTTTAGAGGGGAGTGGGGGGGAACGGGTTAGCCTTGTGATGGGTATTAAGAAGGGCATGTATTGCATAGAGCACTGGGTGTTATACACAATGAATCATGGAACACTACATCAAAAACTAATGATGTACTGTATGTATGGTGACATAACATAATAAAAAAAAATAAAATCAGGCTGCAGGCTCCTGAACATCTCCTGAGGGAGACCTACAGTATAGACCTTGGGTAGAAACTGGAGTACAAAGCTGTCCTTCATCCACAAATAACATGAAGCCTTGGTTGCCTACATAAGCAGCTCTGGAATTCTCTACCATGGTGCTTAGCAATGTCCAGGCACAAGGCTGAAGCAACAGAGCCAGAAGGGCTTTTTTTTGACTGAGGCTGCTCTAGACTCCAGACAGCAGCAAAAACAGAGTTACAGAGTTGAGCACAGAGGAAGAGCACATGCTGCTGAGGCCCATGTATAGCCTTTGTGGTAGGCATCATGATGTGCTGCCCAGAACCCAGCTGAACAATGGAAGACTTTTTGCCTTTTTTTGGAACGGCAGTTGGTAGACTAGCATCAGATATTAACCTTCTTTAACCCACCATTGTGCTTACCTTGAGTGCCGTCCCCTCTCCTACCCCTGGCATTGTGACTGATCCACATCTAGTCCCTGGGCAGTTGGGAGAATGATAGCCCGGCCCTGCCATCCTAACTGAAGGGTCATCCTAGCTTTAGCATACCCTATGGGGTTGGCTGAACCTTCATGAGACTGCATTGCAACTCAACTTCTCCCTCTGCCAACCTGGCTTCCTTTCCTTCCAAAAGTGGTAATGTCAGGAAAGTTTCCCACATTTATCTCAGTCTACTTCCTAGGGAACCCACCCTATGACAGCCCTCATTCCTGTCTCCATGGTTCCCTGTGAACAAGCATGGGCTTGATTGAGAGAGATGGGCTAATATCCTCAATCTTCTTGTTTCATGTCTCTGCTTAAAAAAAAGATGGATGTGTCAACGAGTTTCTTTCATGCAAAGTGGGCAAAACTGCCCAAAAGTCGGCCACTGGGAGAACTTTCCATCTCCCATTCCTTTTCAGACACTCTGTTGAATGGGGCTATGATTCAGTGACTATTTTCCAGCATTGCTGGCACATTGCAGACCTGTGCATAACCCAGGTTTGCACATTTACTCTTCAGTTAGTTAAAACCCCCAGAGGCCATAGGTGGTTTGAGAGAAGGCTGGCAAATGAACAGGAGAGGAGAAGGGTACTATGAGATTCTGAACTACCTGTTTATGTGATATATTGTAACTTTTGGAGTTATTCATAATTGGTACTTAATGTCATATTTGTTTTATGATGGAATATCATGGTGTTTGCCTATCTCTGATCTGAGACTTCCATGAACTGGGTTTTACCTGATCAAATTATGGTCAAGCTTTGGTTTCTCATGGAGCCAAACAGCAAGCCAGCAGAGTTATTTAAGAGAACAAGGCATGGCCTTGCTTCAGTACCCTAGGCATCTATATTGTGATTTTTTTTTTTTTCACTTGAACTGTAAGAGGCTCCATACAGCATCTGTTAACCATAGAAAATCCAATTGTCTGAGGGCTGTGCCATAGGCTCAAGTGATAGGGCAACTTAACCTGCTACAGAGTGTACTCTTGCTCTCAGTTCCACTTCAAGAATTTGTGGATTATCTGGTAAATGAGTCAGGGTAGTACTCCTATACAGTCTGTTTCCAAAGTCTGAAAAGATCCACCAAGAATTAGGCCATCTGCTTCCTGGTGGGTGGTAGAAGGTCCAGCAACTTGTCCTTTACTTTAGAGGGAGTGTTGCAATATGCCCAGACCATTGATGTGTTAGGCCTGGACTTCTAGAAGGTGGTTATCTCCAACCTCTGGTACTTTTATATATTTATAAATCCTCTAAGGTGCTTGCTTCTTGCTGTTCCTCTCCTACAAATAATGCCATTAATAGGATGGAACAGTGTGGTGGCAGGTGGGGAACCAAGACAAGATCCTTGTGGACGCTGTCATGGCTAAGGCCAGTTGGCCTAACCATGAACTTAATGAAGGTGTGCTATTGTCCATGCCAAGTAAAGGCAAACTGTAACAAGAGTGTTACTGAAACTATCTTTTGCTAGTCTGACTTATTCTATCTTCTGTTTTACTCTGTGGATCGTACCGGGTGAATGAGATTAGGGCTTGGCAGCATGTTGCTCAAGAATTAATAACTTCTTGGTGTTTCTCACTAGGACTTGCACACTTTATTTCTTAAGGAATGGCCATGTGAATGTTTATCTGTCAACTCCTGCAGTAGCAAGGACAAATACAATAATGCTCCTGTATAGATATAGCAGACGAATTGTCTGAAGTCCTAACCAATATTAGGTCATCTGTAGGTTTACACCTCCATTAACATTTTTTATTGTGCTAAAAAACTTTGTTAAGGTAGGTCTCGTTTTAAGAGCACAATACTGCATTAACTCTAGGTGTAGTGTTGTACAACAGATTCTCTAGAGCTCATTCATCTTGTATAACAAATTTCACACAAGATGGATAGCTCCATGGACTTTGCCAGTAGTTTCCTGGTACCTCAGGGTAAAATGGGATCTGAGGGGATATGGGAAAAGCCTCTCATTGCCCACTACAAATGAGTTCATTGCCAAATTCACTGATACTTCAGAAGGAACAGGCATCTTTGAAGTGGGAGCTCCTGTCACCCCTACTTTTTAACAGGCAGTATCTGCCTGGGGCTCACAGCCTTTTTGAAGTGAAGTCCTACATGTTCAGTGTTCTGCTAAGAATCTGAATGCTGATGTCAAATTTCTTATTTCTGGAGGTTCTTGACAACACTATAGAAGCTGAGGAATGATTTTTCTGCATCTCAAAATAGTGGAATGTCTCTTCCAAGAAGTCAGCAGAGAATAAAGGTCTATGCTTCCTAGTGATTTTCTGGTACTCTTCTTACAGGCTTTAGTATCAAAAGGATTCCATAACACTGGAATGGTGTCTGCCACCTTTTGAAATGTTTATAGTATATACTTTATTTGAACAGATCTGGGTATCATGTCAACCTTATAATGGAAACTTAGCTTTACTAAGACCTCCCTATATATTCTGAAACCCTGTCCTAGTCAAAACCTGAGGTTTTCTTTATCACCTCAGCAGATGACTGATATCATGGGGCAGCAGTAGCATCCTGTCTGGGTAAAGCACTCAGTTTTGCAAAGATGAGTTAATTCAGGTAGTCCAGGTTACACGTATGAGTCAGAAGAACTTGAAGCTCTCAAACATTGAGATTCAGTAGGACATGATTGGGCATAGCTTTTATTTTCTTCATGTGCTGGTGATGCTTTCAGTGATGAGAATCTTGAGTAACTTGCAGAACTTGGCACAGGTTGAGTTAGGAAGCAAATGGAAAATGAGGCAACCTCAATGAGTATCACTACATTTTTCCTCTTTGAATGAACTTTAAACTTTACATGGAAAATTTGTCTCTTTTTATAACCTTTCTTCTGAGGTCTCAGAAAAATGAATGACTCTGTCTTCTGACTCTTCCACTGCTTGGTTAGTGCTTTTACTCTGTGACCTAGAGGTTTCTCCATCTGTCCAAACAGCCCCCTGGGAATGTAGGTCTACAGAAATAGCTGCTTCCATAGGTCATGGTGTGACGTTGTGTTCTGTATTACGTGACTTTGGCCTCCCTTGAGCTATAAAGAACCACACAGAAGTTTGTGAGTGTAAATTATGGTCTTGATAATCACAATGTTTCAGAAGTCAAAGTACACTTTGGAATGGTCAGAGATCAATTTCCTTTTGACCCAGAAAAGCTACCTGGTACTGCAATCCCCTTAAACACTGGCCACCTAGAACTTCAGCCTTAACGCCTCTTTAAGGCAGAGCTGATCTCAGTGACCTGAACCCAAGGAAAACATCCCACACGTGTTGGGAGAACTCAGGTTCTAAACTATGATGCTGGCTAGAGAGGAAAGTGTGAAAGTTCTCCTCCCCCATGCTTAACCACTACCTTGGCATGAGGATTCGTGGTCTGAGGGGAGGACACCTGTTAGCAATGACTATGGGGGGTGCTGCCGAGAGGGCTCCTCAGCTCCCTGTAGAGTGTTCTGCTTTACAAACAGACCACATCCATCCACCTGCTTTTATGAGGCCTCATTTCTCACAGAAATGGGGCCTCCTGAGAGTATGTACATTCTCTTACTAGAGTGAAAAAAACTTACTTAAATTCAATTAGTTAGCATAGTGTATCATTGGTTTCTGATGTAAAGTTCAGTTATTCATCTGTTGCATATAACACCCAGTGCTCATTAGATCATGTGCCCTCAAGGTCCATCACCCAGTTACCCTGCAACCCTTAGATTGTTCCTTAGAGTTAAGAGTCTTATGGTTTGTCTCCCTCTCTGATTTCGTCTTTTTTTCCCTCCCTTCCCCTATGATCTTCTATTTTCTTTTTTTTTTTGAGCTGATTATGATCTATTTTCTTAAATTCCACATATGAGTGAAACCATATAATTGTCTTTCTCTGACTTATTTTTTTAAGTTCCTGTGCTTTCTGGTACCTTTTTTTTTTTTTTTTAAACATTTTATTTATTTGACACAGAGAGAGGGAGATAGAGCACAAGTGGGGGAGTGGCAGGCCGGCAGAAGGAGAGGGAGAAACAGGCTCCCTGCTGAGCAAGGAGTCCAATGCGGGACTCGATCCCAGGACCCTGGGATCATGACCTGAGCCAAAGGCAGCTGCTTCACCGACTGAGCCACCCAGGCGCCCCTCTCTGTTATTTTGTTTAGTATAGTACCCTCCAGTTCCATCTCCATCAATGCAGATGGTAAGATTTCATTCTTTTTGATGGCTGAGTAGTATTCGTGTGTGTGTGTGTGTGTGTGTGTGTGTGTGTGTGTGTGTGTATACTCCATATCTTTACCCATTCATCTGTCAATCGACATCTGGCCTCTTTCCATAGTTTGGCAATTGTTGGTATTGCTGCTATAAACATTGGCGTGCCAGTGCCCCTTCAGAGCACAATGCTTGTGTCCTTTTGGTACATTACTAGTAGTGCAATGACTTTTAAAAGATCAAGGTTAACAATGTTTACTCTTCTGATCCATGAGCATGGAATGTTTTTCCATCTTTTTGTGTCTTCCTCAATTTCTTTCATGAGTGTTCTGTAGTTCCTGCAGAGCAATCTATACCTTCAATGCCATCCTGATCAAAATTGCAATGACATTTTTCAAAGTGCTGGAACAAACAATCCTAAAATTTGTATGGAATCAGAAAAGACCTCGAATTGCCACGGAAATGTTGAAAAAGAAAAACAAAGCTGGGGCATCACGTTGCCCAATTTGAAGCTATATTACAAAGCAGTGATCATCAAGACAGCATGATACTGGCACAAAAACAGACATATAGACCAATGGAACAGAATAGAGAGCCCAGATATGAACCCTCAACTCTATGGTCAAATAATCTTAGACAAAGCAGGAAAAAATATGCAATGGAAAAAAGTCTCTTCAATAATTGGTGCTGGGAAAATTGGACAGCCACGTGGAGAAGAATGAAATTTGACCATTCTCTAACACCCTACACAAAGAGAAACTCAAAATGGATGAAAGAACTCAATATGAGACAGGAATCCATCAAAATCCTAGAGGAGAACATAGGCAGTAACCTCTTTGACATCGGCCACAGCAACTTCTTTCAAGATACATCTCCAAAGGCTAGTGAAACAAAAACAAAAATGAACTTTTGGGACTTCATCAAGATAAAAAGCTTCTGCACAGCAAAGGAAACTGTCAACAAAACAAAGAGGCAACCCACAGAATGGGAGATGATATTTGCAAATGACACTACAGATAAAGGGCTGGTATCCAAGACCTATAAAGAACTTCTCAAACTTAACATCCAAAAAACAAATAATCAAATTAAAAAATGGGCAGAAGACGTGGACATTTCTCCAAAGAAGACATACAAATGGCTAACAGACACATGAAAAAATGTTCATCATTAGCCATCAGGGAAATTCAAATCAAAACCACACTGAGATACCACATTTCACCAGTTAGAATGGCAAAAATTGGCAAACAACAAATGTTGGAGAGGTTGTGGAGAAAGGGGAACCCTCTTACACTGTTCGTGGGAATGCAAGTTGGTACAGCCACTTTGGAAAATAGTGTGGAGGTGTCTCAGAAAATTAAAAATAGAGCTACCCTATGACCCAACAATTGCACTCCTGGATATTTACCACAAAGACACAGATGTAATGAAAAGAAGGGCCACATGCACCCCAATGTTCATAACAGCAATGTCCACAATAGCCAAACTGTGGAAAGAGCTGAGATGTCCTTCAACAGATGAATGGATAAAGAAGATGTGATCCATATATACAATGGAATATTACTCAGCCATCAGAAAGAATGAATACTCAACTTTTACATCAACATGGATGGGCCTGGAGGAGATTATGCTAAGTGAAGTAAGTCAAGCAGAGAAAGTCAATTATCATACGGTTTCACTTATTTGTGGAACATCAGGAATAGCAGGGAGGACATTAGGAGAAGGAAGGGAAAAATGAAGGGGGAATCGGAGGGAGAGATGAACCATGAGAGACTATGGACTCTGAGAAACAAACTGAGGGTCTTAGAGGGAAGGAGGGAGGGGAGTACGGGTTAGCCTGGTGATGGGTATTAAGGAGGGCACATACTACATAGAGCACTGGATGTTATACAAAAACAATGAATCATGGATCACTACATCAAAAACTAATGATGTATGGTGACTAACATAATAAAATTAAAAAAATAAAAGATCAAACTATGCTACAGCATCATAGCCTGGTCTCCCTGCTAAAAGCTGAAACTTGGCCCCCCAAAACTTCACAGGGCATGGGCATATACTGAGGTTGCTGAGGAAGTGGGACTTGAAGCATCTATTTTCCTCTGAAGATCACCAGGAAAAAGTGTGTATACCATCGCCTCCTTTCTTTCATTGGCTGAAATGGAATGCTAATATCCCCTGGATACTTCTGGGCCATGCATGTCTGCCTGAAGAGCAGGCTCCTGTTGGCATCCCACATTGTAATGTCTAAGAAGTCCTGTGCAGAAAAATATGCTCAGCATAGGTTTGAGCATTGAGTCAAAGCAAGCAGAATGGCTCAGAGGTACACCCAACCAGATGAAGGGTGTGGCATGGGTATGAGCCATCCTCTGACCCAATGTTTGCATGAGAAAAACAGGCAGAGATCCATGAGGTGCTGGGTTTTTTTTTTTTTTTTTTTTTTTCCCTTTGCTGGTGGGAGCCGTAGTAAAGACTTAACATCTCAGCTAGCCTGGAGTAGGTGCTCTGACCCTATCTGGGAGCTTGTGATAGTCTGGGCCCATAGGCCTCCTAGCAGATGGACCTAGCAGATGGAGCTCAAGTGTCTGACTATACATCTTGGAGGTTGGGGAATGGCTAGTGCTGATGTTACTGATGACCGCTATGTGAGAGGAGTAGTCAGAATGGGTAATCTTATTCCTATTAGGGGTCTGGCTGAGTCATTAAAGTCTCATTAAAACCTCTTTAAAGCCTGGCTTGCTGGTACAGTTTGGACTATAGGCTCCTCTGTGCTCAGAATCTTAAACCAATTTCTGTCAAGGTTATCAGCCCAGAGAACATTCTATGTCCTTTTAATCTATATAACTTTGTACTTGCGGATAAGATGGCCAGGCTGGGGTGAAGAGCATCAAACCAATGCTTATTGATATAGAGTAGGTGAACCAGAGAATACCTGAGGCACACTCAAATGTCTCACACCTGCTTAGAGAAACCCCCCTCCCCACAAAATGAGTTATGCCATTAAATAGTAAAAAATCTACCTAAAGGACTAAGTTCTTGGCTAGATATGTATTTTAAAGCAAGTGATCCAAAAAATTCAGAGGGAGACCCAGGTTTCTTGGATGAAATTTTCAGCTTTTACCTTCAAGAGAAGCCATTGAAAGTTACTGTTGACCCAGCACAGAAGCTCAGAATTGGGGTGTGTCTTGGATGCTATGTGCCTCAGAGTCAGATACCTGGGCTAATAGGGACCTAAACCTGTTATCACTATTCTTCTGCTCCAACTTCACTGTGGGAGATCTCCTCTTTCTCTGGAAGCATCCAGAGGGAGGGGAAGGTGCTGACCAGTTGGACTTCAGGTGAGATTAGAGTGGCGTCAGATGAATGGACTCCAAAATTTGCCCTACTTTGAATTGTAGGCATTTAATAATTTGATCCCCAGCTGTTCAGTGTTACCCAGATATTTGTGTTGTAGCAGAAATGCTCTGGCGAGATTATCTTAGTTTTAAAATAGCTATAATTTTGGTTATATCTTAGTACAATCTGTAGTAGGTGTTTTTTTGTAAACTAAGGTTTATAAAGGGCAAAAAAGTGATAGCATTACCCTGTTAAAATGCAGAGTCTAGTACTTAGGGCTGATGCAATGGGATGTGTTCTCAGAATTCTACATGGGAAAATGTTTGGCTTTCCTTGGCCTAAACTCTTGACATATGCTATCCACTGGCCAAGTGAATGCAGATTGGGTAAAGTTCTCTGTTTAGTCAGTCAGCAGATGGAAGTTAGTAACTGATGTCAAGGTTTCTCCTAGAATTTCCCTGCTAGAAGCCTAACATTCATCTTGAGTTGTAGAATACCAACAAATTACTGGATCTTGTCAGTTTACACCAAGAAAACCACAAGGTGGGTCTCCTAAAGGACAGGTAAACTGTGATAGGGCACAGGAATCTCCTAGGGACAAAAGGGAAACAATTATCAGAAGGAAGGTTTTTCCCTTGAAATCATAAAGTCAACTCTGTATTTCTCCATCTTTAGCTGACACTTGGAGAATGGCCTGCCTACTGCCTTCCAGAATTGCCTTCATTCTACTCTGGAGTATCTTTTACTGTCCTATCTTGCTCAAAGGGTAAAAACTAACTATACAAGCAAATCTTGTGTGGTGTGACACCAGAGGGCTCATGTGCTAGGCTGTTGTCTGGGGAAATGGTTGTACTGGGTGCCTGCCCAGCTTCCTTTAAATCAGTCCTCCATGGAAGAAACCAGGACTTAAGGATGAACCACAGTTCAGCAGCAGTGCCGAACAAGATACTCTCATAGACAGCTTCCGAGTCCATTAGCAAGCGATACCAATACCTCCATGTTTCACAAGAACAGTTCATTCTCATCCTCACAGGCCTACAGGTTGGAAGGGAAGCTTTATTCACATGTGCTCCTGAGACCCAGAAATGTACATCGTCAATATTCACTAAGGATTTCCAAACAGGGAGGCACTTTGTTGGATTTGCCCTGTTATTTCTTTAGCTTGCTCTGAGGGAAGGGAATGAACAGTCCAAAAACATGAAGCAGTTGGATTGAGCAGGCAGGAACTTGATGGCTCCATACCACAAGAAGAACTGTATGCAAAAGAACTTTTTAGTCCTGAATCTTTTCTAGAAATGACTCCCAGTCCTGGTCAGTGGGTGCTGTTTTTCCAATTTGCCTGACAGGGGAAAACGTCCCCTCTTTTCACTTCAATAGCATTAGGACCAGGTGTAGGTCCTCTTATTCAGAGCAAATGGAAATCCAATCTCTTGTGTATTAACCCAGGAATAGATGTCTGACTAAAGCAAGCATAAATGTGCTCATGTGACTCCCTCTTACTGAAGAATCCTAAGGAAGGGGCGTGCAAGGGAGACACTGTTTTCCACATGAACATGAACTTGAGCAAGTCATGGTAGATGAAGTCATCCCTCATTGTCTCTCTGGCAATTCTGTGTGAAGGAATAAATTATAGATTTGAAGGGAATCATCAACTCAAGGGTCAAATTATTCCATGCTCAGTATCTAACCAAGAACCCATTGTATGTAAGATGTGAGCTCTTAAATTCTGTCGTTTTGTGCCACAACTAGTCAATGTAGGATAAAAGAAGGGATTGTGACCTCAGTTATCTGTTTTTAATTGATCTAGAAGTATCTTAATTGCTCTACTTTTGAAGGAGATTTTATCAGATAAAGAATTGTTCCTTGAAAGCCTGTCTTTGAACACTTTGAATACGTGGTTCTTCTGCCTCTTGTCTCTGTGGTCTCTGATGAGAAATCAGCTGTCAAGCTTACTGAGGATCCCTTGTATGTGATGAGTCACTGTTTTCCTGCCGCTTTCAGGATTCTGTCTTGCAACAGACTGATGTGTGTAGCTTCAGGTCCCTTTGAGTTTATTCTAGTGTAAGTTCATTGGCTTAGATGTGTCAATAAATGTAACCAAACTTGGGGAGTTTACAGTCATTTCTTCAAATATTCTTCCCTTTTCTAGTCTCTCCTTCTTGGGTTAGCATTATGTACATGCTGGTATGCTTGATGGTGTCCCACAGGTGTCTGAGTCTCTGCTCACTTTTTCTGATCCTCAGACTATAATCTCAATCAACCTGTCTTTGTGTTTGCAGATTCATTCTTCCATCAGCTCATATCTGCTATTGAGCCCCTTAAGTGAACTTCTTATTGTACTTCTCAACTCAAATTTTCCATATGGTTCCTTAAATTTCTGTTGATCTACCTCTTAAGACATGGTTCTCATACTTTACAAACGATTTCCTTTACTTTGAAGGTATTTTACCTTTTTTCAAAATTTTTTATGTTCAGTTAGCATATAGTACATAATAAGTTTTTGTTGTAGAAGGTATTTAAAATAGCTAATTTAAGCTTAAATTTTTCAATATAGTAAGGATAACATGTAGGTTTCCTCAGGCCAGTGTCTACTGACTGACTTTTTCCCTGTATGGGCCTGTTTCTCTGTATGGGCTTCAACTTTGTTAATCTGAATATTTGAAATGATTGCAACTCTGGGAAATTAGATTCCCCCACCCCCAGGGTTTAGTGGCTTCTCTAGTTTGAGGTCTTTATTACTTGTGATGTTCGGACACTCAACCTTCTGCTCAGTTATCTTAATTACCTAAAGATTAGACAGCTCTTTCCTTAAATGCTTTAGACCAGTAAGTCTTTCAATTGTGGATGAGGGAGCTCTGTGTGTTGGGGTACACCTTTAATTACATGGCAATTATAACTCTGCTTTAGCCTTTATTTTGCACTGTAAGAGCCTCAAGTCCAGCAAGAAGAGATTAGGGCTTTCTCAGGTCTTTTTCTTCTTTTTTTTTTAGATTTTATTTATTTGAGAGAGAGAGAATGAGAGAGAGAGCCCATGAGAGGGGGTAGGGTCAGAGGGAGAAGCAGACTCCCCGCCGAGCAGGGCTCCTGATGCAGGACTCGATCCTGGGACTCCAGGATCATGACCTGAGCCGAAGGCAGTCACTTAACCAACTGAGCCACCCAGGCGCCCTCTCAGGTCTTTTTCTAGGGGTGTGCAAAGCCATGCACATATATGTGGCCTTCTAAAGTCCCAGAAATATGTTCGAGGCTTTCAAAGTCTATTATGAGCATCTTGTTCTAGTCTCTTAAATTTTTTCTCAGTCTCTTGTTTAACACATTTCTGAGGCCATATTACCAGATGGGGCAAACAATTACTGTTTTGCCTTTTTTTTTTTTTTTCCTCATTTTTGACAAACACAGAGGGGATAGGTCTGTTTTTAGTGAGGCAACTCTAATTTAGGTCAATTAAGACAGTCTCTAAGAATAGGACTTTGGAAAGTGCCAGACAGGTCAAATAGTTACTAGTTTATGGGGCCAGGGATTTTTGTGAAGGTCCAAACCCAGTTTGCCCCCAGGAGTGGCTGGTAGGCTATTTTTCATAGCTACCATAGTTGTAAGGTGTTGGTTTTCAAGCCTACTACAGAGCTGGGGAGAATAGTGGAATAAGACCTGTTAAAATGCCACAAAGCTCCCCATCCTTATTAAAGACTCAAGAAAAATGTACTTACTACCTTTTGGATTGTTGCAAGCATTTGGTTAATTTCCAGAGTACTGGAAAAGTTACATTTGACAATTTTTATTGTTGTCATTGTGCTCACTGTTCTTATGTAGAAATATTTTTGGAAGTTGTTCCCTTGCCATTCTGGAAGTACTGCTTCCACTGTGTTGACATTATAGGGAGGGATCCTTCCAAAGCCACTTTGCTTTGATTTGTAATCCCAGGTCTGTGAGTGCAGGGTGTGTGTAATGCACATCATGAGACTCTGCTGGACACAGCTTAGGTTGGTGTCTCAACCTGCCTGACATTCTTATCTTTGTCTCATTAAGGGGTTCTTTTCATCCCAGAATAATTGGGGATGGTCAAGGTGAGGTTTTTTATACAGCTGCCCTAGAAAAGGTTAGCACTCCAATTTGCCTCTGGACATTGTCACTGGATGTTGATTACATGGGGGAATATTGACTGTTGCCCTGGCAAGCACTCATCTTCTCCCTGGGGCTCCTGCACACTTGGATCTCAGATTTGAGGAGGCTGTAATACCTCAAGGGTGGTATCTTAAATTTACACGGAGAAAGCAAAGGACTGAATATAGAAAGTATGGAACTAGGCATTCCCTACAACTTTTTTTTTTTTTTTATGGGTACTTTGGGCAGAAATAGGGTTGCCCCAGGCAGTTGGGGATAGTGTCTGACATGGCCAACATGAGCACCACCTCTGAGAAGATGGGGACCAAGTCCAAGAGACATGGAGCAGAGTTCTGAAACCATTCCAGTCATCATGGTGTCATGTTGCTAGGCATAGCTAACTTCAGTGAGGCAAAATTAAAATTGAGCCAGGAATACTTCCACTGAGAAGTCACCAGTGCATATATACATCCTTTGTATCCTCGGGGATAAGACCATTATATGTCTAGGATGTTCTGTGTTCTGCTTGTCACAAGAGTCAGATCAATTCAGCCTGGAGAGGTTTCATCACAAGTTCGAGAGGTTTGTATTTAGCACCATGGGAAGAGATTTTTGGAGTTGGAAAGTGGCTCCTCATGTTGATGTTGATTTTGAATTTGTTGCTCAGAGATCAGAGCTACATACTAAGTCTTACCCAATAGTAGCCTGTCTCAGTGATGACTTGTTTGCCATTCCTACCAAGGCTGGCTCAAAGGGATTTGCTTTGTGCCTGAGGGTGAGCAACATATGAGATCTTGATGAAGACCCAAGGGCTGAAAAACATTGAAAAAAGAGTTTCTGTTGAGATGCAGGCAACTGACATGTTACTGTCCACAACAGCTATGCCCAAAACAAGTGGGCAGAGTGGGGCATGGTACATGCCTAGCCTCAGCCACACTTGCCCAGTCATCCTGGAAGAATGCCAAACTGCCTGGGTTCACTTTTCAAACTTTTGTTTGGGAAACTCTTTATTTCTCCTTCTGTTCTGAATGACAGTCTTGTTCTATAGCATATTCTTGGCTGCAGATTTTTCCCTTTCAGCACCCTGAATATACTGTGCCACTTCCTAATTCTTTATCACTTTTTTTCCCCCATTTTAATTACTAGGTGTCTTGGTGTGGACCTCTCTGGGTTGAATTTGTTGGGGAATCTGTGTGCCTCCTGAATATGAGTCTATTTCCCTCCCCAGATTTGGGAAGCTTTCAGCTATTTTCTTCAAATACATTTTTTGCCAATAAGGATGATATTTAATGCTGATGGATATTAAGTATTTTCTGAATGTATAAAACAGAAGAAATATTCAATTACCCACTACTACCCTCATGAAGCTCTCTATAATCCAGAGAGTCAGATGAGCTCTCATGTAGAGCAGAGCCTATAGGTGTCCCCCTACCTGCCCAGTGCTAAGGTGGGGAAACTACAACCCGAATGCTAGAAGGTCCTCAGCCACCCTTTTATCTTAACTTGGGAGGGGGTTCTTGGCAGAGGCAGTTGAAGGTTCAAAATGAAGCACTGTCTCATTAACTGTTTCTGCTTTTCTTATACAATCATTCAGGGTGGTGACAACTTGAGGGGTTATTCAAAATTCAGAATCATTGCTGAGAAATTTGTGGGATTTTCAGGTCTGACTGAGGGGTCTTCTGGGAAGATTGCCTCCCAGCCCTTGTTTGCACACGGTAGTGTGAGCTCATTGAGTTTGGTCCACTGGACGACTCTGCCTCAGCATGAGAGCAACCTGTGTGTGGCTTCCCAGGAATGACACACCTTGGTGCACTGAGGATGACATTCATGGTGGCATGGCATATGGGGCTCTGATTGCTGGCCTGAGCATTGGCGTCTGACCTGATATTCCTGGCTCTGTGTCCAATGTTCATCTCCCCTGGTGGGCTCAATAACTTCTTTTATGGCCATAAGAATAGGCAATTTCATCCAATGTATATGGAGTTTATACAGAATTGAGCTTTGACAAAGTACAGGGCCTTGAGCCTCTTTCAGTGCATTTTACCTTAAGTCCAATGACATCCCCTCACATACGGTGAATAGGGAAATGTTTGGGTTTCCATGTATCCTGTAGGGAGGTTATTGTATATTTTGGGTCCTACCTATAGAAGGCCCTGTAATTTGGGCTCTATGTAGGGAAATAAGAGGTAAGCAGCAGGTGGTCAGCATCAGTGAGAGCATCCTAGCACCCTCAAGAATAGCCCTGTGAGAACCAGAACATAAACTACCCATGGAAGACTTACATGATGACCAGATGCTGTCAAAGAAGGTTCCTGAGTCTTTCTTTACCTGCTAAAACAGCAGGCAGCAATTCAAGGTGAGAGGCTTAAATCTGCCCAATCATCAAAGAATATTCCTCCCTGAGCCTTTCCCTATCTCTGATGTGAATCCTTTCCAGATGGTTCTGTGGAGGCTGCAATGGTGAGCAATCTCTTAAAATAAGCAAGAATGCTCCTTTCAGCAGAGTTAAGATACTTTTGGCTCCAAAACTATGCCACATTTCAAAGTTACATCAATCCTTTGGATCTTAAATGTGTCCTTCACTAACCCATGGCAACACAGGCTCGAATCTTTTAAGGGGTGAGTGAATCCTTGGAGCCATGTGGCTGGTGGAGCATGCTGTAGGATCCTGACATAGTCACTGCCCAGCCTCCAGTGAGCAGCTCTGCAGTAGTGAGGTATTTCCTTGAGTTTCATCTGAGTATTTTCATCAAGCTGCTGTACACATGCAGGGTTGTTTCTTAGCCTGGGCCTGGCAAGTTTCTCAGCAGCCTAGTTCCAGAGACTGCTGAACTCCACTCATCAGACTGCCTGTATTGTTCTCCTGCCCGTAGCCTATCTTTTGACCTTCCATTTCATCAGTACTGGGGAAGTAGCTGTACATGGAGAGACCTGAAACCAGACCCTTCAATGATTAGATGAGGAACTGCTGCATTGTCAGTTTTAGCAGGCCTGGTCCATGACCCCAATCCTCACTTGATTTCTTGGACTAGTGAGCAGAACCTGGATCCCTTTATCACAGCTTACTTGTGAGGAACAGGTTGTTTCTTGAGGTGCAGACTTAAATCTGCTTTGACTGTTTCTCAGGTCACTGATAGGTGCTACATCTTGGAAGTTCATCCAGAGGAGATGAGGGCCTGAATGCTGGGAGCACAGAGTAGAAATTTCTGCTTTTCTCTCGATGCCTTGGGAGCCAACTGAAACTTTTCCCAGGAAGTCTGGGGACAAAGCTGATGGTGGCCAACACCAGCACCTTCTCTGGGTATAGAGGCTCAGTGTTCCAAGGAGTAGCATTCCGAGTCAGTCCCAGCATCTTGGTGTTGGAACCCTGGGCCTGCCAGGCCAATGGGGCAAAGTGTGAGCCAGCACTACCTTCTGAGCTGTGCTGACAGCTGCTGGTCTTGCTTTGCAGGGCTTCCACATTCCACGTTTGTGCTCAACAAGATTTCCTTGAGGTTAGAGGAAGACTCAAAGCTGTTGAAGCACAGTGATCCATAGCTCTTATGAAGTAGGGACCTCACTATCCACTGTGAAATACAAGGCCTCTTGTAACATCTTAGCCTCTTTGAGTGCTTGTTAGAGAAATTGGTGCATTTCTAGCTGAACTAGTAGTAGAATCCTATAAGGAAATAACTTGGGTTCAGAGAATTCTTTGGAAAGTTTTTAGTTGTGTATTTAGTTCCTTTTTGTAGAAATCCTGGATATCTGATATTTTATCATAAATTCTAATGATTTGAGTGCAGGTATAAATACTTTGGCATTTGTTTGAACTGAACTCCATGATATCTCTAGGTTGGGATGCTAGGAGGTTATGTTGCTATTTTTATTGCCTTAATTTTTTTTCCCATTATTTTATTTTATTTTATTTTATTTTTTTAAAGATTTTATTTATTCATCTGAGAGAGAGAGAATGAGAGATAGAGAGCACGAGAGGGAAGAGGGTCAGAGGGAGAAGCAGACTCCCTGCTGAGCAGGGAGCCCGATGCGGGACTCGATCCCAGGACTCCCGGATCATGACCTGAGCCGAAGGCAGTCGCTTAACCAACTGAGCCACCCAGGCGCCCCTCCCATTATTTTAAATACACTTGAATGGGTTAGTATGGATTCCCTTGAATGTAGAATCTGAAATAAGAGTTTTGGACAGGTACTAGATTAATTTACCATTGCTTGTGTAACAATTGACTCCCAAGTTAGGGGCATAAGTGAAGACATTCATTTCAGTGTTCTGGAGACCAACAATTTGAAGTAGGTCTCAGAAAATCAAGATGTGGGCAAGGTGGCATTTGTCTTTGGCACTAGAGGACAATCTAACCTGTCCTAACCACCTTTATAGAAGCCTTCAGAAGTCCCTGGTTGTGGCCTCTTTTATGTTTAAATTCTGAGGCTTCTTTCATCTTTAAAGTTGGCAGTGCATCTTAACCTCTGACCTTACCTTTACTTTTGTGAATACATGAGGCCTAAGTGCATAATCCAGGATAATTTCCTCGATTTAAGTTCAGTTGATTAGCAACCTTCATTCCTTCTGTCTTAATTCCTTTGTCATGTAACATAACACCTCTACAGGTTCAGAAGATTAGGATATCCACACTTTTGGGGGATGCAGTTATCTGTCTACTTTATAGTTTATTTGTTGTGATCCCAGGAAGCCCAGAGGTGAACCTGTGGTGAGTTGAAGAGAGTTAGCCACTGAAGTGGGTAGTATTTTTTTTTTTTTTTAAGATTTTATTTATTTGATAGAGAGAGACACAGTGAGAGAGGGAACACAAGCAGGGGGAGTGGGAGAGGGAGAAGCAGGCTTCCCGCTGAGCAGGGAGCCCGATGCGGGGCTCGATCCCAGGACCCTGGGACCATGACCTGAGCCGAAGGCAGATGCTTAACGACTGAGCCACCCAGGCGCCCCTGAAGTGGGTAGTATTAAGCTGGTCATCTGTATAGGTGACTGGAGCTCAGTCCCACTTGGGACCTATGTAGAATACATCTCATAATTGTTCCTGATGGGGTCAAGAGTCTGGTCATTCACCACTAACTCTATCTGCTATGTTCTTTGCAGTTATTCCTTCAGCCAGCCATCCATTTCCTTGCACTGCTGAGTTGTGGCTTTGCATAAAAACAAGGGCACAAAGAGGGTCAGTGTGTGGCACTGGGTCATCAAACCCTTTCCGGTAGAATGCCAACCTCCTACATTTCCCCTTGAGCAGAAGAGGGACTACTGCAGTGTTTACTACAGCAAGGTGTTCCCTATACTATCTTCCTGTGATGGGGACTTTCCCCCTCTTCTGGGAAGAGATTCTTTATACTCTCACATCCCATTCTGCCTCCCACAATGCCTGTCTGTATTAAGTATCTTAGGATGCCAAAAATGAATACCAGTCTCTCATTGTGTTCAAAGGATGACTTGTCTTTATGATTCATCCTCTTCTAGAATAAAAAAAAATGAGAATATATTAGGGATATAATGCTAAGTCTACCACTCACACCTTCATTACAAGTCATGAGTTCTAAGATAAATGTTGCAAAAGAATTCAACTGATTTCTTAGCATATAGTAGAGCTCAAGTTTAGATTTCCATATTCACGTGAATACTATAATAGGAAAACTATAGCATTTCATTGCTATATACCTCTATTGTTTAGGGTGAAATGTGATCTAAAATTTTTGTTTCTAAGAAATGTCTACATCTCATTTGAATTTGAACACTTGATGCTGGTTTTAACCTTTTTTTTTTTTTTTTTTTTTTTTTTTTTTGCATTCTCTCCTCTGACATTGTACCTTCCTCTGCTGCTATTAATTCTAGTGAGCCTAGTCTGGTTCTGCTACAACCCCCATACCCCCTCCATTTTAAAACTCCCGATTGTATGGGAAAGGAAAAGCAAATGTGCTGAACCACTTCTGCTGTTTGCAGTCTCTGGCAGGCCTAGGCTGTGTGTCTCAATCGATTGGGCCCTGCTGGCCTCTAGAGGAAGCTGCTGTCAAGTATATTTGGCTCTGGCTTTGTCCACAGCTGTGAGTGGTGTTTGGCCCCATCATGCCAGCTGCTGCTCGCTGGCCAAAGCCTAGGTCCTTTTTGACCCATGTCTTCCTAAAAATTGTATTCCTTAGTGCCCATACAGAGTCATTTTTAAGCCAGAGTGTTTAGATGGTACAGATACAGTTTCTTACCACCTAAGTGCTCTTAGGAAGAGAGACATTCCATTTTACCCCCAGGGATATTGATGATATGGACAGGATTTAATGTGGGTCCAGGTCCTTCAAGTGATCTCCCCCCACCCGATCTATGACCCCTGTGGATCCAGATCTCCCCTTTCAACCCTCCGTGCCTTAGGTTGATTTTAGAGCAGTGAGGGCTGAAGCATAGAGCCCAACAATGTCCATGCTGTGTGCAGGGCTTGACTCACAGGTAAATTCTCTGATGGCATTTCCCCCACTGCCCTGATCTTAGGTTAGACTCCCAACATAGTTGCCTGGAGTCTTGTCATAGGAACATCCTCTTAATGCAACCAGCCCTGACTTTCCTTGTTGGAGTGAGTGGGTTGAGGAATTGAAGTTTAATTTTGCTTTTGTTTCCCTTGCCTGAGAACTGTCCAGAAAAATGGTTGCTATAGCCCATGTTAGAAACTACTTGTGTTCTCTAAGATTTTTGTGGTTTCAGGTCTCACTTTTACATCTGTAATCCATTTTGAGTTTATTTATGTATACAGTGTCAAAAAGTCCAGTTTCATTCTTTTACATGTAGCTGTCCAGTTTTCCAGCACCATTTATTGAAGATGGTCTTTTTTATTCAAGTATAATTAACATACAGTGTCAATTTGCTTCAGGTGTACAATATAATGATTCAACATTTATATACATTTCTCAGTGCTCATCAAGATAAGTGTACTCTTAATATTTACTTCATCCCACCTACTTCCCCTCTGGAAACTACCAGTTTGTACTCTAAGATTCTGGGGGTTTGTTAGTCTTTTTATTTTTCTGCCCCCTTTGTGTATGTGTTAAATTCCACATGAGTGAAATCATATGGTATGTTTTTCTGACTTATTTCACTTAGCATTATACCCTCCAGTTCCATCCATGCTGCAAATGGCAAGACTTAATTCTTTTTTGTGTCTGGCTAATATTCGTGTGTGTGTGTGTGTGTGTGTGTGCGCGCATGTGCATGTGTGTGCATGTGTGCACACACAACACACCTCTCCATCCATCTATAAATAGACACTTAGGTTTCTTCCATATCATGGCTATTGTAAATAATGCTGCAATAAACATAAGGGTGTATATATCTTTTCAAATTAGTGTTTTCATTTTCATTTGGATAAACACCTGGTAGTGCAATTGCTGGATCATGGGGTAGTTCTATTTTTAACTTTTTGAGGAACCTCCTTACTGTTTTCCAGAGTGGTTACACCAAGTTGTATTCTCACCAACTGTGTAAAAGTGTTCCTTTTATTAATGAGATGGTCTTTCCCCTATTGTATATTCTTGCCTCTTTTTGGTCCAAGATTGACCATATAATTCTGCATTTATTTCTGAGCTCTACTTTGTTCTAGTGATCTATGTATCTATTTTTGTGCCAGTACCATACAGGTTTTCCTAATTCTGAGTGATCTGGCATGAACCAAGTTTGATTAGATCAGGAATTTAACACTGGATTTTCCAAGTGTTTGGTTCTCACAAAAGCTAATTTTGAATGTGCTACTGTTCTATACTCAGTTCTGACTTCTAAATGGAATCAAAATCTGCATATCCTTTCATAAGGATGTTTTATACTGATGGAAATAGATGATGTTCTAAACATAGGATATAGAGAATTGTTCGTTACCTCCTTTAAAACTCAGAGGAGCTATCTGAGCACAACAGGGGCCATAAATGAATTTACTACATGTCCACCATGGATGGGACATTGAATTCAAATGACAACATCTATACCATCCTCTATGTTGTACTCTGAGCATGTCCTGAAAGGGGGGTGTTTCAGTGATTGAAATGAAAACATTCTGTCTTCTACACTTCAGCCTTTTCTTTTCTGGATCTTTGGACAGTGTTCCTTCAACTGATCTTCAGCCACATTTATTCTATCACTTATCTTTGTCTTTCTATAGGATATTTGCTGAATATTTCTATCTGTTTTATGACTTCATTTTCTTTGGCTAATATCTGCTTTGTCTTTGAGGATTGTGACTATATCTCAATTTCTTGTTTTTATTTTAATCTCTTCATGGAGGAGTGTACATTTAGCTCTTAAACTGGTGCCCTTTTGATGCCTGCTACTTTGTCTTGTGAATGTTTGTGGTGGCTCCTGCCTGAGCTTATATCTTGGCAGAATAGCTCTATTGAAAACTAATTCTTTGTGGTATCTGGTTGAGGTGATGGCCCCTTGGATTGATCTGGAAACTGTGTGGTACCTGAACATCCTCTGAAAATGTGAGATCTCAGGTGCTGCTTGTTGAAACTTTGCCAGAGGAAGCAAAGACCTAAATGCTAGAAGGTTGGAGCTAGATGCCCCCTGTTGCTATTCTCTGAATTTATTTGGCACCAGTAGCCTATGAATGTACAAGAAAGGAGTGGGATAGTGCTCATCATGGGCATCATTACCCCTTTTCTGGGCGGACAAGGCCCATCTGTGGAACAGGGATAGAAATTCTGCAACTATTGCAGACCCACAGTGTCCTAATGGTGGGAATTACTTGACTTTTGGTCCAAAGATCTGACCCAGAGACACTTTCTGGGTAGGAGAGGCAGCTGTTGGTCATGTCGTCTGGGCATTAGCCATTGCTGGTCTATTCTTGGCAATACTTTTCTATGGAGAGTGGCTGAGAGGCCCTGGGTATGGCTATAAGAGGAAAATAATACTAGAACTGCAATTTTCATAAAGAGCTGTTTTTCATAAAGAACTTTTTTAGTGTGCAGGGCAAATAGTTTGGTTCTTCTGGCAGCCCTGCTGACCAACAAGCATGTGCAAAGCAGGGACCTCACTGGACATCTGAGTCAGACTCACATATCTTCATTCCTCTGACTTAGTGAAGAACTTAGTAAAGTTGGCAAGAATTCAACCACTGGACTAAGTTTACTTGGTTCTCAGGGATGAGACCACTTCCAGTCTAAAGTGTCCTGTGTCAGGACTCCCCCTACAGATGGAGCCAGATTAATTCAGTCTAGCTAATTTTGCTGAGGGAGTTCAAGTTGCTTATGAATTGGGAACAGATTTGAGCTTGTAATTGCCTCTTGGTGTATACTTGGAATTCTTCCTCATGCCTTAGAGAAGGGAGCTGTAATTCTGTTTGAACTTTAAATGGTGGGCTGTTGTGACTAAAAATCTTGGCATGTGGGCACCTGGGTGGCTCAGTTGTTAAGCGTCTGCCTTCAGCTCAGGTCATGATCTCAGGGTCCTGGGATCGAGTCCCACACCAGGCTCGCTGCTTGGCGGGAAGCCTGCTTCTCCCCCTCCCACTCCCCCTGCTTGTGTTCCCTCTCTCGCTGTGTCTCTGTCAAATAAATCTTAAAAAAAAAAAAAATCTTGGCATGTTATACTCCACTCAGTGGCCTCCTTGTTTCCTATCAAGAAGCTTCAGTTTTGCACATTGCCTTTGCTGGCAGCTAAACATTACTCACCCAGGAATGAGCTAGACAAAATGCCAAGACGGAGGAATTCATCCCAAAAGAACAAGAAAAGGTCATGGCCAGAGATCTAATTGAAACAGATATAAGTAATATGCCTGATGGAGAATTTAAAGCAACAATCAAAAGGACACTCTCTGGTCTTAAGGAAAAAGTATGGAAGACTTCAAGGGAGACCCTTACTGCAGAGATAAGGGCTTTAAAGAACCCCAATCAGGCAGAAATGGAAAATGCAATATCTGAGATTTGAAACTGGATGTAATAACCACAAGGATGGAAGAAACAGAGGAATGAATAAATGATGTAGAAGATAAAATTACAGAAAATAATGAAGCTGAACAAAATAAAAACGGTGGATTATGAGAGTAGATTTAGGGAACTCAATGACTCCATCTAATGTAATAACATTCATATCCTAGGAGTCCTAGAAGGAGATAGAGAAGGAGACAGAAATTTAGTTGAGGAAATAATAGCTGAAAACCTTCCTAATCTGCGAAAGGAAACAGACATCCAGATCCAGGAGGCACAGAGAACTCCCATCAAAGTCAACAAAAGCATTCCAACACCAAGACCTATTATAGTTAAATTTGCACAATAGAGTACTAAAGAAAAAATCCTAAAAGCAAGATGAATGAAGTCCTTAACTTACAAGGGAAGGACCATAAGGCTAGCAGCAGCTCTCTCCACGGAAACTTGGCAAGCCAGAAGACAGTGGCATGATCTATTCGATGTGCTGGATGGGAAGACTCTGCAGCCAAGAATACTTTCTCCATCAGGATTGTAATTCGGAATAGGAGAGAGAGTTTCTCAGACAAAGAAAGGAGCCTGTTTAGAGTACTTTCATGTAGCTCTTCATCTTTGTCATCACTTGTCTTATTCCTTGATCCTATTGTGCTGCTCACCTTGATGTTGTGTCACAATCAGGATGGAAAATGAGTCTTCTCTTGTGTAGGCCCTGACCCATAATTGAAAGAAGATTGTTCTGGAGGTGGTAAAGGCCTCTGTAACTCTAGATCAGGGACGGGTCCCTACTGGTCTCTCTGGAGCCCTTGTTTTCATGTGTTCCAAGTTGTATGGTCTTCAGACACCAACTGCACAGATGGAGTGGAATGGGGCTCAGAGGCCTGAGAATAGCTCCGTCTTGGAGAAAGGGCTCATGGCTTACCCACACAGGTGTAGGGGATGTTTGTCTTGTTCTTTTCATGTGGTTCTCAAGTTTTAGTCACACAAGTCTCCTTTCAACTAAGATAATACTTTAAGAAACATTTACTTAAATATTTAAGTTGTCATGAAAGTGACAGGAAATATCAAGAAAAAGTGTAATAGAAGAAATTTGCAATAGCTCTTTCCTACATTGGAGTGGAATGTTGCTTTTAGATGCCTTTTCCTTTGTGAATATTTTAATATATAAATGCATTTTATTAGTACATGCTTCACTATATTAGTAATGGTTTAGAAGGGAAAAGAAGGGAAGATAATGTAAAATTATCACCTAGTTTTTTTAAAGCTATACTTTTGTCTGAATTTCAAGACCTGTTGAATTCTTACTTGAGTGTGTGCAATTTAAGCTCTTTTTGTGGAGGTAAGGGTTGGTTGGTTCTTCCATGTTTCGCCTTCTCCTTCAGCCACATGAATTCTGGTGAAACCTGACCTAGGAGGCTGCCCTCCCATTAGAACTCCAAGGACAGAATCAGAAGGAAGCTAGCTGTGTGCCGTGCAGAGTCTCACCTGAAGTGCAAGCTTGTATTAGACACTGACTGACCAAGGAGAAGACTTCTAGGCTATTTTGCTTTGACTTTTCCCACAGGGTTCTTTGGGTATATGATTCCCATCCTTCCAGCCCCTAATGGCACAGTCCAGGACTCCCTTTACCTCATCTGACATCGTGTTAAGTGACCTTGTGAGTCCTCTTCATTGCAGAGCATTTGAGATGGTCCAGTGAGACTTTTTACTTTTCTGATGCCCTGGAAGAGATTTTAGCTCAGACTTACCTGGGAAATAGCCACAGGAAATTGACTATATGGGTTCAGTGTAAATCTATTTGCTAGATGATTGTTGCTCTTAGACTGGTAAAATGTCAGTAAGGTGTACCTCCTGGAAAGTACAATAGGAAGTGCAGGTTGAATGTGGGAAGATTTCAGCCAGATGTCCATTAATTTTATGATATTTTGGCACCACCAGCAACATAATTGCTTCAGGCTGAGGACTGTGTTCTTCTTGGTCAGCAGCATAATTTTCTGCTCTGGCATCTAGGAGACATGGACTGGATTCTGAATCCAATTCAGCCCCCACACTGTTACCCTGCTAGGTTTCAGACTCCATCTAGTAAGCATGAACCACGGGATTCTGTTGAGGAAGCTACTGTTGCTAGTACCTGGAAGACCTTTATGGGTTTGTTTTATGATACTCCTCCGCAAAGCATGTTTCAGGAATTGATGTCTGAAGGTGAAAAAAGATAACGCCTTTGGTTTCACTTCAGATAGGACTCACTGGTGCAGGTGGTTCAAGGTTTCCAGACAGCTCTGCTGGCCGTTAATCGGGTATGAAGCAGGGACCTCACTGGCCAGCTCAGAAACACTCTCATGAAGTTCTGGTTTTCTGGTGGTAAAACTGGTAAGGCTCATCCCTTCCTCAGGGATGAGCCCATTGTGAAACTAAGTGGTTCTTCATCTATCTATCTATGTCTGGAGAAGATATGCTACTCTCTTAGCCTCTAAGTTTTCCTTAGAAAGTCTGAGTTATTACTAGATGCATAGGAGTAGATTTCTGGGTATGACTATCTCCTTATTTCTAGTCCAAAATTTTCTTCCTCAGAGAAAAGAGGTGTAAGACTAAGTCTTCAATATAGGCAGTAAAGACACTATTCCATTTGATTATAGCTCCTGTCAGGGCAGTCAGCTGGGTAAAGTGGACTTTATTTTTCTGTTGCTTATCCTGACTTTATCAACCTCAGAATCCAATATCAAAAGGTAGAAGTATATTCTATGTAGGTTCACCTCTGCTTTTGTTTGTCATTATTGGCATCAGTTTTTTTTTATTCTGCTGAGTAAGCATTTGATTTTTAAAGCATTATTTTTAATGTTTTCCAAGTCTGAATATTTCGTGTACTTCAAGGAATCCATGGAGTTCATATCCCTGAGCATAATATCTAGGAAGGAAGGCAAGTTGTCACCAAGGGAAGAAAGCAACTGTTGATGTTCACATTCTCAACCTCTCGTAAGGGGCACTCTCCTGTAGGCCGTTACCTGGACATTTTCTTGAAGGCCGCATGGCCTTCAGTGGGAAGTCCGGAGTGAGTCTCTTTCAGGTTTGTTTCTTCTGGAGGAGGCTTTACTTGCATAATCCCTCCCAAACTGTCTAGAGATCTCCTGCACTCACAATCACTAATTTTACCTAGGAAGCAATGGGATGAGCAGTAAGATGTAGGTTTCACTATGTGTATATTATTCACTGCCCAGGTGTGGGACCTGGAGTAATCTGACCAATAAAAATTTTCATCTTTGAAAGCATGGGCTCAGGTGTAAGAGTTGCCTACTCCTAGAGAGGTAGTGTGTAGAGGTGGACAAGACCAGTGTAGACTAAGTGTGTCATCTGATCTTTGAATATGCTGAGCTTCAAGTTGAAGTGGAAACTCGCAAAAGGGTTGGGGGGTAAGGTTGCTTTTGCATATTACTGAGTTATGCTTCAAACCTGAAAATGTTCCAATGGATGCTGTCTCCTCAAACAATTGTGAAATGGTTCCATCTGCATTATCTGGAAGAATTTGCATAAGATTTTCCTGGGTTGAAGTTATCAGTATAAAGAAAGTGAAGAGGCCTCGAACCTCTAGAAGGGTATTTGCAGGAGATTTGCAATTATGGATTAATATTCCCATAGACATTGTACATCCTATATTGTGTATGATTTGGATGTTGTGTCTCAGGCACTGATGAAAAATTTTGAAATCTGAACAAAGTTTCTTGATATTACCATATCTATCTAACCTAAGGCACTTAAGAAGATAGGCCCCAATTTTATATTCCTGACGTAAGTCATTCTGCCTCTTGTTTTTGAGTATTGCCAATGACAAAATGGAAGTGAAACCTGAGTATTCTAGCATGGATCCCTGAAATCAGAATCTGAGCCTTGGACTTGGGGCCGGGACTGTGTTTGGAAGTTACCCCAGAGCACAGAGGAGCGAATGTTGCATGTGAGTGGGATGGATGGACAGTCAGTGATGGGCACAGCATTGAGTTGGACACCTTTAGGCTCTGTTGGCCCCACTGGGATACTCTGAGGAGCATGTAGAATGGATATCAGGATGTCCCCACTGGGGAAGAGAGCCTGGTCATTTGCCCACCAACTGTTTATCCCCCTCTTGATGAATCACAAATGCCCCTGAGTGGCTGAGACATGTCTGCATGGAAACAAGGGACTGAGGTTGAGAGTGTGGCAAGGGGGAAGTCCAGTTTATTCCAGTAGAATGACAATGTCCTGGGCTTCCCTTGCAGCAGGTGAGGGAGAGGCTCAGGGCCTAATAGTTCAGGTTTCTCCCTATTGCTTCTTCCTGTGATGGAGACTTCCTGGCACTCCAGAAAAGAGCTGCTCTGTGCCCTCCCAAATCCTATTCAGACTTGTCCCCAGCTTAGTCTCCAATGCCCGCCTAAACTAAATGCCAAAAATGTGAAAACTAGAGAATAACTATCTCCTTATATTCAAAGTGGGATTTGTCCTTTCAAATCCCATATTCCTCTTACCACAAACAAGAAAAGGGTTAAAGGATCTAAAATAATTTTCCTTCCCTTCCCCTATGTTCATCTGTTTTGGGAAGGAAAAATAAGAGGTAGGCAAACCATAAGAGACTCTTAACTATAGGAAACGGAGGTTGCTGGAGGGGAGGTAGGTGGAGGGATGGGGTAACTGGGTGATGGGCATTAAGGAAGGCACTTGATGTAATGAGCACTGGGTGTTATATACAACTGACGAACCACTAAATTCTACCCCTGCAACTAGTAATACACTATATTAACTAAATTGAATTTGAATAAAAATTTTAAACTAGAAAAGATCTAAAATTATATTTACCCCATATGTCAGGTCTTCTACCTGTCATGAGTTGTTTTAGATATTTTTGAAGAAATCTACAACTCTCATTCCTCATTGGAATGTGACAAAAGAGTTTAGATTTCCAGTCTATCTGTCAATTATTGCATTTAATTGCTACATCTATATATTGCTTAGGGGCAAGTATGATCTAAAAAAAACATTTAGTTCTTGTATCCTTTTCTCCTCTGAGCTCCTAGAACTTCCTACATGTCATTTGAATTTCACCAAATGATGTGTTTGGTGAGAACTTACTCTCTCCAACATTCCCCTTTCTTTGGCTTCCATGAATTCAAAGGAGCTAACCTGGTTCTCCAACTCATCCATTAACTAGAATGAATTAGGAGGAAGTATTTGTTTGAAACTCTTTAGCTTGCAGTCACTGGTAGACCTAACCCAGGATGGGGCAGACCCTGTGCTGGCCAGATAGAAGCCGTTGCCAAGCATGTTTGGCTTTGACATTGTCTACAACTGTGCCAGGTGTTGATTCTCACCATTGTGGCCCATGTTCCACATGGTCTCACCATCCTCTGACCTTTGTCTGCCCATTCTTGCTCCTTGCATCCATCAATATGGGAGTCATTCTCAAGATACATTACTCAGGATGATACTGGTGAAATTTTGTAGCATGTACTCTTTTTGGGATGGAGTCACTCTACTGTACCCTTATGGAAGTTTCACTGGATGTCAGTTATACTTATTATGGGCCTGGATCACCCTGGTCTTCTCCATGTTTCCATATCTATAGTTCTCAGACACAGGTCAGTCCTCTGTGCCTTGACCACACTTTGGGGTGGTGAAGGCTGAGGTTCAGGGCCTAAGATGTCCACGCTGTGTGCAGGGCTGAGCCTCTGGTAGTTACCAGACAGAGAGGGAAAACATTTCCTCTCTGCCCTGATTTTCTTAGGTGGAGATCCTCGGATCTTCAAATGTCTGGAGGTCTCAATATGGGTATGCCACGTTTATGGAACAACACTGACTTTCTTTGCTGATCTCAATGAGCTGGTTAAAAGTGAAATTAGGGAATTGCTCAACAAGGAGAAATCCTTGGTGGATATTCTATGAACCAGAATCCAGGTCTGTGGTGTTCTGGACTCTGAACGAGTCATACAACAGGTCCCTATGACAGGTCATTTGTCACTATCTTTCCTCCTGTAAAAGTTGATAGTTTCCATGGTGAAATGCCTCCATTTGAAAGCCTTAACCTCACAACACTTCTGGATTGAAAGTTTGCCAGTAAGAGAAAATAGATTCTGTGACTGCCTATCCTGTGAGTAGTCTAGCATGCTTCAGGAATGAAGAGATAAGGATTTCAACCCTGGATATTCTAGGTCTTCTATTCCGCAATGCCAATTAAATTAATGTCCTAAGTTCTCCGTGGACTCTGGATCAAAATCTGCCATTCAGCCAATATAGATCTTGTATTGAAGGAGAGAATTTTCTGAATATATAATACAAAAAAGTGTTAACCTACTGCTATTATCATGTTTTCACTAACCAAATTAGTTGGATGAGCTACGCACAGTAGCGTCAACAGGTATTTGAACCCCATGTTCAGGGTCTTGGAGAGGACCCTGAACCCAAATGCCTGAACGTCCTGTACCTACTTTGTATAGTGTACTATATAAGGGGCCCCTGAGATGTGAGATGTTTAAGGGAATAAAAGGAATAAGTTCTGGCCCTTTTGTCCTTTACATTTTAGACTTTGTAATTTCCTGATGCCTCTGGAAGAGTTTCCTTGTCTGATCTTTAGCCATGTTGACTATATTTATTCCATGTGTTTTTACATTGTACTGTATTATATGCTGAATAGCCGTGTTTTATGATGTCATATTCTCACGTTGGCTAATATTAGTTCCTATGTCTTCAGAATATGAACTACACATATATTTTCTTGATCTTTGCTTAATACTCTTCATTGAATATGTTACCTGTTTTAGAGGGAAAGAGAATCTTAAGAAGGCTCCATGCCCTGTGTGGAGCCTAATGTGGGGCTCAGTCTCACAACCATGAGATCATGACCTGAGCTGAAATTGAGTCAGATGCTTAACCAACTGAGCCACCCAAGTGCCCCATAAGTTGTGTTTTGGTGGGTTTTTTGTTTTGTTTTGTTTTTTTAAATATTGTACCTTTTGGGTCACTGACCTTGTCCCATGGGTTTCTATGGTGATTCTCATGCCTGAGCATATATATTGGTGGAGAGCTCAACTGAGCTATTTCAGTTGTCTGAGGTCTACCTGGGTTGAATGTCAAAATATACAGTACCTGGATATCATCAAATGATACTATGTGTAGGGACTGTTCCATCAGTTTTTCTGGGAGGAAACAGAAACCCTAAATATTAGAAGATTAGACCTAGATGCCCCCTGTAGTTTTTCTGAGTGCCTTTGGTATGACCAATAGCAATATAAATGTCCAGAGAGGTGGGGGACAGTGCTTACCAAGGGCAACACTGTACCTTCTCCAGACAGCCAGGGCCCATCTGGGAGACATGGACTGCATTCTATAACCATCAATGTCACAGTATCCCACTGCTGGGAATAACTGACCTTTTACCCCCAACTGATCAGAGACTGATCAGTTCTGCACAGGAAGATTGCTCTAGGGCATGCTTTCTGGGCATTATTTCATTTCTGGCTTATTCCTGGCAGTGATCTTCTATGAAGATTGGATCAAAAGTCCTGAGGGGTGCTGTAATTAGAAAATGAACAATGCTAGGTCTTCCCCCACCAACCCCACCACTCCCGATCTTGTTGTTGTCAGCGTGGAGGGTTTTATTTGTCCTGGCAGCTCTGCTGACCAACCAGTATCTGTAGAAGCCAGGACCTCACTGGGTAGGCTGGGAGGTCTGAGGACTCCTGTGTCTTAGTTATTCTGATAGTAAAGCGGGTGAGAATTCAACCAATGGAGTGAGGGTCTACTTAATCCTCAGGGATTAGTCCATTGTGAGTCTGGGATGCTCTGTGTCATGACTATCCTGAAAGAGGGGGCCAGATCAATTCAGCCTTGACAGTTCTGCTAAGGGGTGGGGGGGGGATTCAAGTTGCTTAGTCCTCTGGAATCAGACTCCTGAGCTCATAACTGTATCCTTGCGTACATTCAATACCACTTCCTTGGAGAAAAGAGCCAAGTCTGCATCTTCAATGACAGGCTGTTGTGATGAAGTTTTGACATGTCCTAGCTCCAATGAATGCAGTCTGTGTTGGCTCAAAGAAAGGTGCTTCAGTTTTCTTTTGCGTATTGCTTTGCTGGCAGTGCCTTACTTATCCAAGGATAGAAACACATTCAGACTATTTTCACTCTGGCTGTTTTGTCTTCCTCATCACTTCTCTCTTGTACCTTGGTCTGGCTAGTGACTGGTTACCTTGATGTGTCACATTTCGGATGGTAAGTTAGTCCTTTCTTGTATAGGCTGAAGAAAGTCTAAAGTCAAAATTAACTGGAAGGTTGTGACCACACCCATCTTTCTCTCTGAAGACTGTCAGAACATAAGAGCTCCTGTGTCTCTTCTGTCCAAAGTTGAGGTGGCTGTGAAAGGCTGTGGGTCCTTCAGGAAGATGTGAGAGTAGAAGCCATTCCCCCTTGCCCTCATGTCTCTAACCCACCGCTCTAGGAGGGTGCCTGAGATACTCACACCGCTGTGACTGATGTTCATTACCGGATACAAAGGTCTGTCAGTTTTTATGGGGGAAAACCCACCTGTAGAGGGCACACAGATTATACATCACTTAAAGATGGAAAAAGTCAGACAGGAGTTGTGAGAGTGGTTCTCCCCAAATAGCTTCAATCATCTTAATCAGGGGAGTTAATTGTGGGAAGATCCCTGTTAGACTAGCAGAGCTGGTTGTTACTGTATCTTCTTGTCACTGAGCATCAGGAGATTCATGTGCTTAGAGACCTCTATTCTGAGCAATAAGAGGATACCCTTCTGTCTTGTTCAAACCCATGGGCCTATAGGTAGTGTAACTGAACCCAACTCTGTCTACCTGATGTGCAGCAAGGGAAGGGTTTATTTAAGGCAGTCAACAAGGAGATGGGAGAGCAAGACTCAAACCCTCCCCCAAGGAGGGAGAGTCAGGGATATTTAAAAGCAAACAAAGGTCTAGGTGAAATGTTGTAGCTCTGCTTGTTAGTCCCATTAGCCCTTTAGTTACTGGTGTTAGCATCATAATCTAGCCTTTGTCCATTTGTTGGCATGTGCCATTGGCTGTTACCAGATAATTAGGTGGGCCACTTGCGAGGGTGTTACATTCTGCTATAGTTCTTCTCAAAGTAAAACCCCAAGAGACTTGAGTTCTCTTTCTGCCACATTAAGTTGGTGAAGGAGCACTTCATTGAGACCTCAACCACTCATATAATGGCAAGTTAGCACTACTCATAAATCCCTTTTTTCTTGTCCTGTTGAGGTAGCTGCTCTTAACTGTTTTCTCTCTACCTGCTCTTTATTGTTGAAGATTCCCTGGTGAACTCACCATTGTTTCATTAGAAGACTCGAAGGGGTAGGATAAGGAGAAATTTATTCTTTTAGATCCTGGTGGGTAGTTTGTTCTTGTAATTCTTTGGTTAGATAGCCCATGGCACTCCCCCTCTTCCCATTCAGTAAGAATATAATGCAGATGAGCACAGAATAAATTGCCTTTTTGTGGAAGACAGCATTTTTTTTTTCAAAACAATTTGTAAAGACACCAATTTCTTTCATGTAAGAACCACAATCTTCCACTGAAGTGAAAATGAAGGATGTTTGCCTCTGCCCTGTGCTCCCTGAGTAGAAGACCTGAGGGAGGAGCCTATAATCCTATAACTACATTTATAGGGGACCCCAGGGTCAACTCGAATAAAGCTGTCGTCTCTGTTGACTGCGGAGTATATCAGTATGTTCTGCCTACTCTGAGGTTTTCCTGTGTAAAGATTAGTGATGTCTGACCTTCAGATTCTATTCCTTGATTCTATTGAGATCAATAGTTCGAAGCACTCAAGATGGAAAGTTAATTCTTTCTTGGAATAGGTAAGCAAGATATCAGCTAGTCCTGGATAATCCCATGGGTCCACAGGTGGGCTTTCAGTACTTAACTGTATATTACCTGATGTATGTCATCAGAGGCAATCCTCTAGTTTGAAAAAGTACCTCCGGTGTGGCTAACTTCCACTATAACCGTTTTCAGAACATACTCCAATGTGACTTCAGAGTTTTCTCCTTTTCTCCCCATCTTAGATTGTTGAATTGAGGAATTCATGCTAACTTCACTTCTACAGCAAGATATTAGTACTAGGGATACACCATATGTTTTACTGTCCATTTTGACATAGATGCATTCACAGCTCTGGTTACACCTTCCCTGTACTCTATTATTGATGTGATCACCTCAAATAGGATCAAAAGAGTTTTATATGGGTAGTCTAAGTTGGTGCCCATGAATTGCTGTATGTTTTTGAGCTTCTTCCTTGTAAGAAGCAGGTTACAATGACTATGGACAATACTCCCCAACCCTCGCCCCACCCTGCCCTGCCCTTTCCCCTTGTGAAGCAACCTCTTTTCAGTACAGCAGTCACCCAGGAAGAAGAAATGAGGCATCTATTCTTTAACCTGAAATCCAGCATCATAGCCTAGAGTGACACATTTAACCAATAGGCATGCCTATAGGGAGGTATGGCAGGGCTGTTTTGGCTTATTCCCCAGTGGACTTCTGCACGGGACTCCTTTTCTCTGAGCTTCCTGTAGCGCCTGATCCTGAATCTGATGACTGTACATCAACTTCCCTAAAGAGGGCCAAAATAAAGGTCTATTTCTATAACTTTGTCCTATTTCCCACAATTCGCCAATTTTAGTCAGTGTGTCCTTTGAACTAAAATACCTGCTTGCTGTGCTAAAAAAGATCTAAAGGATGTATCACAAGGGACAGTCTCTGTAGAAATGCCCAGATTCCAGGAGAATGGCAATACTCCTGGGTTTTCCTTTCTCTAGGAAAGGTACTTGGGTCTTGAAAGCAAGGCTATTCTAATTCCATAGCCAAGGTCTCTGACCTCGATTTTCTTGTGATGTCTTTTCTCTCTTCTGAGAAGAGATTCCTTATACACCCCTCAACCTGTTAGCCTTGTTCCCATCTTTGCCTCTCAGTGATGTCTGCCAGAATTAAGTACCTTAGAATTCCGATAACCCAAGATGAATTTTCTTTCATTGTATTCTATGGGTGGTTTTGCTTTGTCTTTCCAAGTATCATTCTTTTTCATTCACAAACAGAACACTGGTTATCTAAAATTCAAGCCTAAACATTGTGGGAGAAATCTATAATTTTCCAGAAAAACACATTACCTTTGTTTCTTATATGGTAGTGGAATGGATGCTGATGTTTTAGGTTTCCATTCATGCGTGGATGCTTTAATATGTCCATTACTGAATTCCTGATGGTGCATACTTTACTATATTCCTGCCATTTAGAGAATGACTTAAAATTTTAATTTTTGTACGTGGTTCTCCCTTGAGTTTTTAAGATCTACCTCTTGAATATGATCTATTTATGTTCTGTTTGTGGAGGGAAGGGTTGAAGATCCATTAAATTTAATGCCATTAAATTCTCAATGTCTAATACATGGACAATATTTATCAAGGGTCCAGATCAAAACTAGGTCTTTCCCAGGAACCCACACCCATGGAGCTCATGTCACAGGTGTACAGCCTTCTATGCCATGGGTTCCCTTTGGAGGTGGTGAAGGGCTGAGGTTCCTTGCCCAGGATGTCCATTCTGTGTGCAGGGCTGGGCCACTGGCAGATACTACCTCTGACAAAGCAACTTCCCCTTTGACCTGGTGGTCTTATGTTGAGAGCCTGCTAGGATTGCCTAGGGACTGCCTAGAAGACACAGGTGTCTTCTTAATAGAACCAGCCCTGACTTTGCTTGTTGGGCTGAGGGGGCAGGTAAAGGACAAATGAGGGAGTGTAAAGCAGGGACATTTCCTGTGGAAGTTCTTGTGATATTTAGTTCTGTGGGCTCCTAGCCTCTGACAACACTCTCACAATAGGTACTACTTGCCACTCCTCACCTTTCCTAATTGGGCAGTTTCCCCCCCTACCTCTCTCCCTCTGCTATCTTTCCTAGAAGTAAATGGCTGTGTCATGGAATTATTCTAGCTGAAAGCCTTACCCCATATCTCTTAGGTGAAAGCAATGTATGTTTCAGGGTTTCCTAATCTTCCCAGGGTTGGCTGTGTTTCAGGAGTGGCTAGGTCAGGAATGCAACACTGGATGTTTGTTTTTCTTAGTCCTCACATTAGACATTGATCCTGAAGTGTACTTTTCCTTCTCACTATTTGATAAATTAGCCTGATTTCTTATTGGAATATACAATATATACCTTATTGACTGGTATCTCCAAGGTAATATTTCCTACAGTAGGACATATGAAATGGGACTTCTCACTTGTATCTGCTACTCATTCTGAAGTTTCTATCCTGACCTCCAAATGTGCAAATAAACTGCCTAAGAGTAGCAAGGTCCATAGGTGCTTAAATCACCTGCCTAGTGCCCTGGAGAAGACACCAGGTAGAAATACTGGAAGGGTCCTGAACCACCTTCTCCAGTGGGGAAGTGAGCAAAAATGAAAATATTCTGTCTCCAGAAAGAATTACCTCTGCATTTCTCCTGCAGTCATTCAGGGCAGTGGCAACCAAGGGGTTATAAAAATACCATTCCCACAAATTCTACTCTCCTCTTGATGCTCAGACACCTCCTGTGGGATTTCAGGTCTGATATAAGAATCCTTGATTAAAAGTCCATTTTCCTTGTGCTTTGAGTGGAGACTCATTCACTATTGCCAACACCTCTGTGCATACATTTTTAAAAATGCTTAACAATTTTCAGAGATTCAAAATTCCAAGTGGTGACTGAGGACATGGCCTTTAGTCTTCCTAGGTTTTTCCTTTCAGTAGGAAAGGTACACATCAGTCCAACTGCAGCAAGGCTGTTTCAACTCTATAGCTGAAGTCTCTGACCTCCATCTTGTTGTGATGGTGTCTTTTTTCCTCTCCTGAGAAGAGATTCCTTAGACCCCTCATCTTATTCAGATTTGTCCCTATCTTGCCTCTCAGTAATGTCTACCAGAATCAAATATCTTAGAATTCTGATTACTAGAATTATTCTGATTTGCTTTTGTTGGGTTCTATAGGTGGTTTTGCTTTGTGTCCAAATATCATTTATTTCCCTCTGAAAATATAATGCTATATTATCTAAAATTCAATTTGATTTGAATGTAACAAGTTTGCCAAGAATTAATCTGGGAGAAACCTAAATACCTCTTTTCCACATTGCAGTGGATTAGTCACTGAGGTTCGCTACCATTCATGTGTGAATATTTTAACACCAGTTACTGCTTTTCTTTTCTTTTTTTCTTTTTTTTTAATTTTATTATGTTAGTCACCATACAGTACATCATTAGTTTTTGATGTGGTGGTCCACGGTCCATTGTTTTCATATAACACCCAGTGCTCCATGCAGTACGTGCCCTCCTTAATGCCCATCACCGGGCTAACCCATCCCCCCACCCCCCTCCCCTCTAGAACCCTGTTTGTTTCTCAGAGTCCATCGTCTCTTATGGCTCATCTCTCCCTCCGATTCCCCCCCTTCATTTTTCCCTTCCTTCTCCTAATGTCCTCCACGCTATTCCTGATGTTCCAATAGTACACATGCAATTCATTATCATTTAGGGAAGAATATGATCTAAAATTGGTACTTCTGAGTTTGGTAAATGATCCTTCTTATTCTAGACCTTCTAAGAAATATTTGCTTCTCTCCTGAAGATAATTTATGGTCTTTCTGTGGAGGGAAGGGTTTACATACCATCCTGTCATTTTCCTTAGCCCTGTGAATTCTACTAAAGCCCAGGCTGGGAAGCACTGTCTTATTCGAAACCCCAGGACTGACTCAGAAGCCCATGTGAGGTGTGTCTGAAATGCTTGTCCTACTGCCTCACTGCAGTGTCTAACCATGGGTCCCAGTAGTTTATACATTGTGCTGAATGGACCAAGATGAAGGCACCCAAGGCTATTTGGGGTTGACTTTCCCACAGGGGTCTATGAAGTTTTGTGTGATTCTCATCCTGCCAGTGCCCCGTGTCACAGCCTAGGATGTCCTTTGCCTAATTCTCCTTATGTGTCAGAACTGGGGTCCTTCCCATCTAGAGTACTTGAGATTGGCCAAGTGGGGTTTCTTATTTTCTGGATGCTGAGAGGCTTTAGCTATGATGGATCACCAGGCAAGTCCGCAGGATGTTGATTGAATGGGAAGTGTGTATTTGGGATCCTGAGCTTCTCTAATATTCCTCCAAGGCTTGTACATCTGGAATCTCAGATCTCTGGTCTTCATTATACTGCCATGAGATCCTCCTTCCAAGGCGTCTCCTTTTAGTACTAAGTTTAATATCTTAAAGGGTAGAGCACTTAGGTGACAATCTCTCTGATCTGTGTGTCTTCTTTTCCACTTGGGCTGGTTACTCGGAGAATGTGGGTCCATAGGTGTTGAAACCACATGTCAAAGACCATGGAGGAAACCTGAACCCACTCATCCACCAGAAGATGCAGAGGATTTGGGCAGCCAGATATGAATGGCTCCCTTGTATTCACACTCAGTGTATAAAGTGATATCCTCAGGATGGCACATCTGTTATTGTCCCTACAGGCGATGATGCATCTGCATAAGGTGAGCACTTGTTTTTAACTAGTTGAAAGTTCTTAGGCACTGTCTTTGGTTCATGACTGTCCAGTTTGGCTGATGGCCTTTTGTCCATGCTGTAAAAAAGCCAAGAGCAGCCTTGAATAATCATAACCTTTCTGCCAGATTATACAATGTCCATCTATTTTCTGGCACTGCTGTTATGCTTTCTTATGTTCTGGTAGTGGTTCAGAAGCACTTACCTTCAAGTAATCTTCTATTTTTTTTTTTTGACGTTTTGAAACATCTCCATTTTTATTATTATGTTATGTTAATCACCATACATTACATCATTAGTTTTTGGTGTAGTGTTCCATGATTCATTGTTTGCGTATAACACCCAGTGCTCCATGCAGAACGTGCCCTCTTTAATACCCATCACCAGGCTAACCCATCCCCCCACCCTCCTCCCCTCTAGAACCCTGTTTGTTTGAGTCCATAGACTCTCATGGTTTGTCTCCCTCTCCGATTCCCTCCCTCCATTCCTCCCCTACTGCTGTCTTCTTCTTCTTCATCTTCTTTTTTTTTTTTAACATATAATGTATTATTTGTTTCTGAGGTACAGGTCTATGATTCAACAGTCTTACACAATTCACAGCGCTCACCATAGCACATACCCTCCCCAATGTCTATCACCCAGCCACCCCATCCCTCCCACCCCCCACCACTCCAGCAACCCTCAGTTTGTTTCCTGAGATTAAGAATTCCTCATATCAGTGAGGCCACATGATACATGTCTTTCTCTGATTGATTTATTTCGCTCAGCATAATACCCTACAGTTCCATCCACATCATTGCAAATGGCAAGATTTCATTCCTTTTGAGGGCTGCATAATATTCCATTGTGAGTGTGTGTGTGTGTGTGTGTGTGTGTGTGTGTGTGTGTGTGTGTGTGTACACACATCACATCTTTATCCATTCATCTGTCGATGGACATCTTGGCTCTTTCCACAGTTTGGCTATTGTGGGCATTGCTGCTATAAACATCGGGGTGCACGTACCCCTTCAGATCCCTACATTTGTATCTTTGGGGTAAATACCCAGTAGTGAAATTGCTGGGTCGTAGGGTAGCTATATTTTCAACTTTTTGAGGAACCTCCATGCTGTTTTCCAGAGTGGCTGCACCAGCTTGCATTCCCACCAACAGTGTAGGAGGGTTCCCCTTTCTCCACATCCCCACCAACATCTGTCGTTTCCTGACTTGTTAATTTTAGCCATTCTGACTGGTGTGAGGTGGTATCTCATTGAGGTTTTGATTTGGATTTTCCTGATGCTGAGTGATGTTGAGCACTTTTTCATGTGCCTGTTGGCCATTTTGTTGTCTTCTTTGCAGAAATGTCTGTTCATGTCTTCTGCCCATTTCTTGATTGGATTACTTGTTCTTTGGGTGTTGAGTTTGATAAGTTCTTTATAGATTTTGGATACTAGCCCTTTATCTGATATGTCATTTGCAAATATTTTCTCCCATTCTGTCGGTTGTCTTTTGGTTTTGATTGTTTCTTTGGCTGTGCAAAAACTTTTTATCTTGATGAAGTCCCAATAGTTCATTTTTGCCCTTGCTTCCCTTGCCTTAGCGATTTTTCTAGGAAGAAGTTGCAGCGGCTGAGGTCAAAGAGGTTGCTGCCTGTGTTCTCCTTTAGGATTTTGATGGACTCCTGCTCACATTTAGGTCTTTCAACCATTTTGAGTCTATTTTTTGTGTGTGGGGTAAAGAAATGGTCCAGTTTCATTCTTCTGCATGTGGCTGTCCAATTTTCCCAACACCATTTGTTGAAGAGATTGTCTTTTTTCCACTGGATATTCTTTCCTGCTTTGTCAAAGATTAGTTAACCATAGAGTTGAGGGTCCATTTCTGGGTTCTCTATTCTGTTCCATTGATCTATGCGTCTGTTTTTGTTCCAGTACCATACTTTCTTGATTACAGCTTTGTAATAGAGCTTGAAGTCTGGCATTGTGATGCCACCAGTTTTGTTTTGTTTTCAACATTCCTTTGGCTATTCGGGTCTTTTGCTGGTTCAATACAAATTTTAGGATTATTTGTTCCAGCTCTGTGGAAAAGAAGTTGATGGTATTTTGATAGGGATTGCATTGAATGTATAGATTGCTTTAGGGAGCATAGATATTTTAACAATATTCTTCCAATCCATGAGCATGGAATGTTTTTCTGTTGCTTTGTGTCTTCCTCAATTTCTTGAGGGTTCTGTATTTTTGATTACAGATCCTTTGCCTCTTTGGTTACGTTTATTCCCAGGAATCTTAGGGGTTTGGGTGCAATTGTAACTGGGATTGACTCCTTAATTTCTCTTTCTTCTGTCTCCTTGTTAGTGTATAGAAATGTAACTGATTTCTGTGCATTGATTTTACTTTATTTTAATTCAGTTAGCCAACACAGTACATCATTAATTTTTGATATGATGTTCAATGATTCATTAGTTGTGTATAACACCCAGTGCTCATCACATCACGTGCCCTCCTTCTTGCCCATCACCAAGTTACCCCACCTACCTCCTTTTCAGCAACCCTCAGTTTGTTTCCGGGAGTCAAGAGACTCATATGGTTTGTCTCCCTCTCTTATTTCTTCCCTTCAGTTTTCCCTTCTTTCCCCTATTGCCCTCAGCACTATTCCTTATATTCCACATATGAGTGAAACTGTATGATAACTGTTTTTCTCTGATTGACTTATTTCACTTAGCATAATATCCTCCAGTTCCATTCACATCAGTGTAAATGGTAGATATTCATCTTTTCTGATGGCTGAGTAATATTCCATTGTTATAAATGAATCACATCTTTATCCATTCATCTGTTGAAAGACATCTCAGCCTCTTCCACAGTTTAGCTATTGTGGACTTTGCTGCTATGAACATTGGGGTGCATGCGCCCCTTCTTTACGCTACATCTGTATTCTTGGGGTCAATACCTTGTAATGCAATTTCTGGGTCATAGGGTCGTTCTATTTTTAACATCTTGAGGAACCTCCATACTGTGTGTATAGATTTTCATATCCTGCCACTTTGCTGAATTCCTGTATGAGTTCTAGCAATTTGGGGGTGGAGTCTTTCAGGTTTTCCACATAGAGTATCATGTCATCTGTGAAGAGTGAGAGTTTGACTTCTTTTTTGCTGATTTGGATGCCTTTTATTTTTGTTATCTGATTGCTGAGGCTAGGACTTCTAGTACTACATTGAACAACAGTGGTGAGAGTAGGCATCCCTCCCTTGTTCCTGTCTTTAGGAGAAAAGCTGTTTTTCCCCCATTGAGAATGATGATCTCTGTGGGCTTTTTGTAGATGGCTTTTATGATATTGAAATATGTTCCTTCTATCCCACTGTGAAGAGTTTTAACAAAAGGATGCTGTACCTTGTCAAATGCTTTTTCTGCATCTATTGAGGGGATTATATGGTTCTTGTCCTTTATTTAGTGAATCACATTGATTTATGGATGTTGAACCACCCTTGCAGCTCAGGAATAAATCCCACTTGGTGATAGTGAATCATCCTTTTAGTGTACAATTGGACCCTACTGACTAGTATTTTGGTGAGAATTTTTGCATCCATGTTCATCAGGGATATGAGTCTGTAATTCTCCCTTTTGGTGGGGTCTTTGGTTTGGGGATCAAGGTAATGCTGGCCTCATAGAATGAGTTTGGAAGTTTTCCTTCCATTTCTATTTTTTTGAAACAGATTCAGAAGAATAGGTACTAGTTCTTTATATGTTTGGTAGAATTTCCCTGGGAAGCCATCTGGCCCTGGACTCCTGTTTGTTGGGAGATTTTTGGTTACTGCTTCAATTTCCTTGCTGGTTATTGGTCTGTTCAGGTTTTCTATTTCTTCTTGGTTCGGTTTTGGTAGTTCATACATCTTTAGGAATGCATCCATTTCTTCCAGTTTGCCTAATTTTTTGGCATATATTTCCTCATAATATGTTCTTATAATTGTATTTAAGTGTTGGTTGTGATCTCTCCTCTTTCATTCATGATTTATTTGGGTCCTTTCTGTTCTTTTTTGTAAGTCTGGCCAGAGGTTTATCAATCTTACTAATTCTTTCAAAAAACCAGTTCTGAGTTTCATTGATCTGTTCTGTTGTTTCGGTTTCTGTCTTATTGATTTCTGCTCTAATCTTTATTTCTCTTCTCCTGCTGGGTTTAGGCATTATTTGCTGTTCTTTCTCCAGCTCCTTTAGCTGTAGGGTTAGGTTGTGTATTTGAGACCTCTCTCGTTTCTTGAGAAAGGCTTGTAGTGCTATATACTTCCCTCTTAGGACCACATTCGCTGCATCCCAAAGGTTTTCTACAGTTGTATTTTCATTTTCATTTGTTTCCATGAATTTTTTTAATTCTTTGATTTCCTGGTTGATCCATTCATCATTTAGTAGGATGCTCCTTAGCCTCCATGTATTTGAGTTCTTTCCAAATTTCCTCTTGTGATTGAGTTCTAGTTTCAAAGCATTGCGGTCTGAAAATATGCAGGGAATGATCCCAGTCTTTTGATACCAATTGAGACCTGATTTGTGACCCAGTATGTGGTCTATTCTGGAGAGTGTTCCACGTGCACTCGAGAAGAATGTGCATTCTGTTGCTTTAGGATGGAATGCTTTGAATATATCTGAAGTCCATCTGGTCCAGGGTGTCATTCAAAGCACTTGTTTCCTTGTTGATCTTCTGCTTAGATGATCTATCCATTGCAGTGAGTGGGGTGTTGAAGTCCCCTACTATTATTGTATTATCAATGTGTTTCTTTAATTTTGTTACTAATTGGCTTATATAATTGGCTGCTCCCATATTCGGGGCATAAATATTTACAATTGTTAGATCATCTTGTTGGATAGACCCTTTAATTATGATATAGTGTCCTTCCTCCTCTCTTATTACAGTCTTTGGTATAAAAATCTAATTTGTCTGATATAAGGCTTGCCACCCCAGCTTTCTTTTGATGTCCAGTAGCATAAGTGGTTTGCTATCCCCTCACTTTAAATCTGGAGGTGTCCTCAGGTCTAAAATGAGTCTCTTGCAGACAACATATCAATGGATCTTGCTTTTTTATTCATTTGATAGCCTGTGTCTTTTGATTGGGGCATTTAGCCCATATACCTTCAGAGTAGCTGTTGAAAGATATGAATTTAGGGCCATTGTATTACCTGCAAACTGACTATTTCTGTAGATATCTGTTTCTTGCCTAATGTTACTTTTGAGCTCTCTTCACTTAGAGGATCACTTTTAATATTTCTTGTAGGGCTGGTTGGTGATCACAAATTCTTTCAGTTTATCCTGGAAGCTTTCTAACACTCCTATTTTGAATGATATCCTAGCTGGATAAAGTATTCTTGGCTGCATATTTTTTTCATTTAGCACCCTGATTATATCATGCAAGTTTTTTTTCTTGGTGGAATAGGTGGATAGGTGGATAGGTCTGCCACCAGTCTAATGTTTCTACCCTTGTAGATTACAGACCTCTTGTCCCAAGCTGCTTTCAGGATTTTCTCTGCTTCTGAGATTTGCATGTTTCACTATTACATGTCGGGGTGTTGGCCTATTTTTGATTTTGAGGGGGTTCTCTGTGCCTCCTGGATTTGGATGCCTGTTTCCTTCCCCAGGTTAGGGAAGTTCTCAGCTATAATTTGCTCCAATATACCTTCTGCCCCATCCTTTCCTCTTCTTCTGGGATTCCAATTTTTCTAATATTCTTCAGCTTTATGGTATCACTTATCTCTTGAATTCTCCCCTCATGATCCAGTAGTTGTTTAGCTCTTTTTCTCAGCTTCTTTATTCTCCATTTTGTCTTCTATATCACTAGTTCTCTCTTCTGCTTCATTTATCCTAGCAGTTAGAGCCTCCATTTTTTATTGCATCTCATTAATAGCCTTTTTGATTTCGACTTGGTTAGATTTTAGTTCGTTTCTTTCTCCAGAAAGGGATATTCTCTATTGTTTTGTATGCTTTTTCTCAAGCTCAGCTAGTATCTTTGTAATCATTATTCTGAACTCTAGTTCTGACACCTTACTTACTTATATCCATACTCATTAGGTCCCTGGAAATCAGTACTGCCTATTCTTTCTTTCTTTTTTTTTTTTTTTAGGTGAATATTTCCATCTCATTCTTGCAGAAAGTGGTCACTTTTCTATTTTCTTAGATCTCCAGTTGAGTTTTCAGGTATTTAGAATGATTTGATAGCTATCTAGCTGAATTCCTGGGACCAGACAAAACTATGGTCTCCTACTCCTCCATCCTAGACTCCTCTCTGAATTAGAGTTTTTGTATTTTTGTTTTTTTTTGGTAAATATCCAGTAGTGCAATTGCTGAATTGTATGGTAGTTCTATTTTTTAACTTTTTAACTCTTTGAGGAATCTCCATACTGTTTACCAGAGTGGTTGCACCAGTCTGCATTCCCACCAACAGTGTAAGAGGGTTCCCCTATCTACACATCCTCACCAACACTTGTTTCTTGTGGTGATTTTAGCTAAAATACACAGGTGTCTTAATGGAACCAGCACTGACTTTCCTGGTTGAAGGGGGTAAAGGAGAAATGAAAGTGTAAAGCAGGGACATTTTCTGTGGCTGTCCTGGTGATATACTTAGTTCTGTAGGCTCCTGGCCTTTAGACAATACTCTCCTGGTAGATGATAACCTATATGACTTTGAAAGTGAGAAACAGGAGGACCAGGAATTCTTAAGTTGTATTGATGTGGGTGTTTGTATTGAGCTAAGCTCAACTGGGGAATGGTGAGAGCTGGGAAAAGTTGGTTTGCTATTTACCTGAAATCCCCTTTGGCTGTCTGTGATTGAGAAATGTAGGAGAGGAGGCCCTCCAAGAAAAGGCAAAAATGTGGGCAATGAGGAAAGGAAGGAAATAATTTTTTCTTAGAAGAAAATGTAAATCCCTGAGTTCTGATCTGTTGAAAACCAAGTCTATCCATTAAAGAGGTTTAGAACTGTCATTCTGTCGATTAGTCTTTTTTGGGGATTTGCACAGCTGTATCTGGGCCATATTGAAAATTAGTGCCAACTGCATCAGGTGGGGATACTAGGAAGAGATAATAGAATGCTAATAGCATCTACCATGTGGAAGGTATAGGGTTGTGCAAATTGACCTAGGTCTCAGAAAATGGAGACCCTTTAAGATCAGGAAGCTCCACAGATGTTGGCAAGTTATCCTAAGGTGAAGAATCTCATAATTCTATATAGAGGCATGATATTTATATTTTTCCCTTGTTATGTTGATGTGGCTGCTCTTCCTCAACTGTTTATACCCTATTTGTTCTTTATTGTAAGTGCTTTAGTGACATCACCATGGTTCTTATAAGGTCCTCCTTGAAAAAGAAACGGGGAGAATTGCATGCTTTTAGTTCCTTGTAGTTGGCTATGCTTAGAATTCCTTCTTGGTCAGAACTTAAGACCATTCTCCCTCTACTTTCCCCAATCTTGCGTGAATATAAGGTAGATGAAAAAAAATTGTCTTATTGGTGAAGGAATACTTTTATCCATCAGCACAATCACACAGTAAAGAAGAAACTAGAGTTATAGGCCTTTCTTGTATATCTGACAGGTGTGTGCAGTTTTGTTCCACAGGCGGACTTCTCCTGTAGTTAATCTGCCCTGTGCTGCCTGAGCCAGGAGAAATCTGAGGAGGTAGCAGACCTGAGAAAGGCCTGCAGAGTGGGCCTATATTCCTAGGACTAATCTTACAGCAACCCATGTGTCCCCAGGGCAATCTGAATACTGACATCCCAGCTGTCTGTCAGTTAGTTGGGTCCACAGCTGCATTGTCTACTCGAGTTTCTGAGCTATAAGTGTGATTTCTGACCTTCATGACCTTGTTTCTTAAATGTATTGCCTGATACAGAAGACCAATCAACTTTTTTGAAACCCTATAGAAAGTTAATTTTCCCTTGTCTTAGATAAGCAAGATGACATCAGCTGCTCTTGAGTAATCCCAGGTACCCACATGTGGGATCTCAGGATTTAAACCCTATTTCCTCTTTCTTCAGTTAGAGGTGACCCTCCTATTTGAAATTAGTCATGATTTATGTTATACTATCATTTTAAGAGCATTCTTTTCCAGGGGAACTTGAGTTTCTCTTATCTCTCTCTATCCTCCCAAGGACATGCAAACCTCAATCACTCATACAGGAACTTAGCACCTAGTGATACCATATATAGTCCATTGCAACTCCATGTAGTTGTTTCCTAAAGTCCAATTATAGGCTACCTGTTACTGACCTGACCTTGGCGTTGTTATTGGTGTTCCATGAAGATCTCTGCAAATAGGATATGGAGAATTTTGTTTGTAAGTCTAGGTTAGACCATGACAAGCTGAATGTTTCTAGGAGTCTTCCCTGTAAGAGATAGCTTATGATGGTCCTTACGTACTCCCACTTCCACATTTGAATGAAAATAAGATAAGAATAAACTAAATTTTGTAAAAGACCTTACTTTTAAGAGAACTATTTCCTCTTAAGCAATCTCCCACCAAAGTGTAATTGAGAAGTATACTTACCTGAAATCTTAGGTGGCCTATATTTAGAATTCTTCAAAAAAAAAAAAAGAAAGGAAGGATGACAGAGGTGTGGTATTCATTCTCCATTGGATTTCTGTCTGCGCCTTCTTTTTTCTAAGCTTCCTTATATAACCTGTTCTAAAAGAAAACAGCTGTACTTTGAGCTCACCTAAACAGGGAGACCTCAAAGGAAGACTATTATCTATGACTTACAGGATCAGGTAGGTTCCTCATGAAACAGTTTGTAGGAGCTGTCATCCTCAGCTGGGGTCAGGGTATAGGAACTGGTCACCGGGCAGGAGAATCTGCTATACCATTGTACATGTAAAAGGTACTCCACTAATATTGGCTTCAAATAGTCCATTTATTTTGTAACTGGTAGTAACACATAATGAATGTCCTAAGTGCCAAGTGAATCCTTGCAAATACTAGGTTGGTGAAGCGTCCTGTGGGATCCTGATGTAGTCACTGTCCAGTTCCCACAGAGCATCTCTGTCCTGAGAGGTGCTTTCTCCACTTTCACCTTAATATTCTTTCAGTTGGCTCCCCTATGTAGGATCATTCCATGGTCTGGAGCCAAGGAAATTCTCAGCAGCCCAGCTAAAGATCCTGAGTTCTCTGTGAACTGAAGTCCACTCCTTACAGGCACTGCCACTGTGGCCCCCAGCCCACCCTTTGACCTTCCATTCCCTTAGGACTTGGAATTGGAGAGACCTGAAATCAAACCCTTTTATGATTAGACAAGGAGAACAAATACCTTGCCAGTTTTAGCAGGGCCGATCCATGACCCCAATCCTCATGTGACCCCTGCTTACCTGGGTCTACAAGTAAGTGTAAGTGAGCACTAAGTTTCTCTTCCTATCACATTGATCCCAGAGAGGAAGGGGCACTCTTCCCTCATGCCAGGGAATGGATATGTCCTCAGGGCCAATTATAACCTAGAAACCCATGGGGCTTTGTCCTTGGTGCTGTTTCTTTCCCTTTGGATTGAGCAGAACACAGACTTCCCTGAGTCACAGCTCACTTTGTGAGGAACAGGTTGTTCTTCAAGGCCACAAATTTGAACCTGTCTGGAAGTTCCTCAGAAAGGCACTGGTAGGTGATGCATCTTGAAAATCATTTAGAGGAGGGGAAGGTGTTTTCTATGAGGTCACCTATTCTTTATAAAGAGCATCAGTCCCCCACTGAAGTAGAAATGAGGGCATGTCACTTCCCCCTATGTCTGACAGGTGTGTGGTGTGCGTTCCCAGCTAGCAATCTGCTTTGGCTGCACCCCCAGATAATTAATTGCTCTGCAATGCCTGATTGAAAAGAAGGCTGAAGATAACCAGCCAGAGGAGGAAGAAGAGAAGTTAGAAGAACCTATATCCCCATAACTTCCTACATCTTCTCCAAAGACATACAAATGGCTGACACATGAAAAAATGTGGGTCAACAAGAATAAAGATTTCCCTTCTGTGTCTCATTAGTGATGGCCATGTTACATGAATGAAGTGTATGAAGAATATCTGATCTTTAGGATCCTGTACTTGAAAAAGTAGTTCTCTTCTCATTCAATGTCCTCCTTGAATCCATGAGTGACTACCTCTAGGAATGGCAGGTAAAAAGTGTGGTTATAGTGGTGTGGTCAGTGCATTTTCTAAGGTGCCCTGTGGACTGGGACATCTCAGCAGGGAACTGTAGATTTCATGCGCCCTAGCTATATTTGCATGGGAAAAATTGTCCTGGAATTAGAAGTCTGCAACCTACAGATCAGGGACCTGTTACTGGACAGAGGACAGGTTCTGCTTTTGTTTCTGTTTTTAATTTTATTAGGTTATGTTAGTCACCATACAATACATTACTAGTTTTCGATGCAGTGATACATGATTCATTGTTTTCGTACAACACCCAGTGCTCCATACAGTGTGTGCCCTCCTTAGTACCCATCACTGGGCTAACCCATCCCCCCAACCCCTCCCCTCTAAAGCCCTCAGTTTGTTTCTGAGTCCATAGTCTCTCATGGTTCATCTCTCCTTCTGATTCCCCCCTTAATTTTTCCCTTCCTTCTAATGTCCTCCATGCTATTCTTTATGTTCCACAAATAAGTGAAACCATATGATAATTGACTTTCTCTGCTTGATTTATTTCACTTAGCATAATCTCCTCTAGTCTCATCCATGTTGATGTAAAAGTTGGGTATTCATCCTTTCTGGTGGCTGAGTAATATTCCATTGTATATATGGACCACATCTTTATCCATTCATCTGTTGAAGGGCATCTCGGCTCTTTCCACAGTTTGGCTATTGCGGACATTGCTGCTATGAACATTGGGGTGCATATGGCCCTTCTTTTCACTACATCTGTGTCTTTGGGGTAAATATCCAGGAGTGCAATTGCTGGGTCATAGGGTAGCTCTATTTTCAATTTTTTGAGGCACCTCCACACTATTTTCCAAAGTGGCTGTACCAACTTGCATTCCCACGAACAGTGTAAGAGGGTTCCCCTTTCTCCACAACCTCTCCAACATTTGTTGTTTCTTGTCAATTTTTGCCATTCTAACTGGTGAATTGTGGTATCTCAATGTGGTTTTGATTTGAATTTCCCTTTTGGTTAATGATGATGAACATTTTTTCATGTGTCAGCCATTTGTATGTCTTTGGAGAAGTGTCTGTTCATGTCTTCTGCCCATTTTTTGACTTGATTATTTGTTTTTTGGATGTTAAGTTTGAGAAGTTCTTTTTTTTTTTTTTAAAGATTTTATTTTATTATTTATTTGAGAGAGAGAGAATGAGAGATAGAGAACACGAGAGGGAAGAGGGTCAGAGGGAGGAGCAGACTCCCCGCAGAGCAGGGAGCCCGATGCGGGACTCGATCCCGGGACTCCAGGATCATGACCCGAGCCGAAGGCAGTTGCCCAACCAACTGAGCCACCCAGGCGCCCGAGAAGTTCTTTATAGGTCTTGGATACCAGCCCTTTATCTATAGTGTCATTTGCAAATATCTTCTCCCATTCTGTGGGTTGCCTCTTTGTTTTGTTGACAGTTTCTTTTGCTATGCAGAAGCTTTTTATCTTGATGAAGTCCCAAAAGTTCATTTTTGCTTTTGTTTCACTAGCCTTTGGAGATGTATCTTGAAAGAAGTTGCTGTGGCCGATGTCAAAGAGGTTACTGCCTATGTTCTCCTCTAGGATTTTGATGGATTCCTGTCTCACATTGAGTTCTTTCATCCATTTTGAGTTTATCTTTGTGTATGGTGTTAGAGAATGGTTGAGTTTCATTCTTCTGCATGTGGCTGTCCAGTTTTCCCAGCACCATTTATTGAAGAGACTGTCTTTCTTCCATTGCATATTTTTTCCTGCTTTGTCAAAGATGAGTTGACCATAGAATTGAGGGTTCATATCTGGGCTCTCTATTCTGTTCCATTGGTCTATATGTCTGTTTTTGTGCCAGTACCATGTTGTCTTGGTGGTCACTGTTTTGTAATATAGCTTGAAATCGGGCAACGTGATGCCCCAGCTTTGTTTTTCTTTTTCAACATTTCCTTGGTGATTCGAGGTCTTTTCTGATTCCATACAAATTTTAGGATTGTTTGTTCCAGCACTTTGAAAAATGTCATTGGAATTTTTTTCTTTGTATTAATGTTTAATTTTTTTTTAACTTTTCACTTTGAAATAATTTCAGACTTCCAGAAAAAGTTTCAGAAATAGAACAAAGAATGTCTGGTTTTTAACCAAATTCCTGAAATGTTAACATTTTTTCCACATAACCATCATAATGTTAATCAAACTTATAAAGGGAACACTGATATAATATTGGTAGCTAGTGTAAATTTCTCTAATACAAATTTGTCCTAATGCAAATTTCTCCAGCTGACCCACAGATGTCTTTTCTCTGGTCCAGCATCCAAAGGTGAGCATCACAGGTTGTGTTTTATTGCCATATCTCCTTAGTTTCCTTGAATCTGGAACATGTCCATTCCTTGACTTGATACTTGACACATAACCTTAATACCTTTGAGGAGAACTGACAAGTTATTTAGTAGAATGTTCCTCAATTTGTCTAATATTTCCTCATGATTACATTTTGGTTGTGCATTTTTATCAAGAATACCACAGAAGCGATGTTGTGTCCTTCTCAGTACATTTCATCAGGAGGCACATGATGACCATTTGTCCCTGTCTTGGTGATGTTTACAATGATATCTCAGGCAAATTGTCCTCAAAATGAAGATACTGTGGAAGTATGCAAAATTTGTTTCTCATCTTTTTTTTTTTTCTCACTAATTTTATTATCTGTTGAAGATTCTTGCCTGAAACAATTATTACTTTTTCTGGTTGCCAAATGATGATTTTCTATTTTTCTCATTTCTCAAACACTCATACATAATTTGGAATTCTATGCTAATAAAGAGATTACTCTTCATTCATTCATTCATAGACACATTCATTTGTTTCAGTATGAACTCATTTTTCTTTTTTTTTTTTTAAGATTTTATTTTTTTAGGGCACCTGGGTGGCTCAGTTGGTTAAATGACTGCCTTCGGCTCAGGTCATGATCCTGGAGTCCCGGGATCGAGTCCCGCATCGGGCTCCCTGCTTGTCAGGGAGTCTGCTTCTCCCTCTGACCCTCTTCCCTCTTGTGCTGTCTCTCATTCTCTCTCTCGAGAGGGAGGAGGGTCAGAGGGAGAAGCAGACACCCCGCTGAGCAGGGAGCCCGATGTGGGGCTTGATCCCGGGACTCCAGGATCATGACCTGAGCTGAAGGCAGTCGCTTAACCAACTGAGCCACCCAGGGGCCCCGAACTCATTTTTCTTATTTTAGTCTTTGGTTACAATCTATTGCAGCTAACATTATCCTAGACTGGCTATCAATAGGAATTTTGATCAGGATGGCATTGAAGGTACAGATTGTTCTGGGTAGCATAGACATTTTAACAATGTTCTTCGGATCCATGAGCATGGAATATTTTTCCATCTTTTTGTGTCTTCTTCAATTTCTTTCATGAGTGTTCTGTAGTTCCTAGAGAATAGAACCTTTACTTCTTCAGTTAGGTTTATTCTGAGGTATCTTATGGTTTTTGGTGCTATTGTAAATGGAATCATTTCTCTAATTTCTCTTTCTACAGTTGCATTGTTAGTGTATAAGAAAGCAACTGATTTCTGTGCATTGATTTTTGTACCCTGCCACATATACTTTTCAGAGTATAGGGATAGAGGGAACATTCCTCAAGTTCATAAAATCCGTCTATGAAAAACCCACAGTGAATATCATCCTCAGTGGGGAAAAGCTGGGAGCCTTTCCCTTAAGATCAGGAATGCGTCAAGGATGTCCACTCTCGCCACTATTGTTCAACATAGTACTAGAAGTCCTAGCAACAGCAATCAGACAACAAAAAGAATTAAAAGGTATTCAAATTGGCAAAGAAGAAGTCAAACTCTTTTCTCAGATGACATGATACTTTATGTGGAAGACCCAAAAGACTCCACCCCCAAATTACTAGAACTCATACAGCAATTCAGAGGACAGGTTCTGAATTGAAGGTTGGCTGCTTGCCACTCAAAAATCCATACTTGAGAGACCGGTGGTGGGAAAGGAAATGTTGTCTTATTCAGGAAGCCAGCAGCCTGGGAAGATGGCAGACTAATGTCTCAAAGGCTATCTTCCCCAAGCAGGTGAAGCAGGAGGTTTTTAAAGGGGAAAGCATGGGGAAATGGTGAGGGTATGTTACAGGAGAAGATGGTGCTCAGCAGCTAATCATTTGTTGACATGACCCTGAACAGACTTGCTGGCATCAGTGGCAGCTGTCTTCAAATGTAATCAGGCCTTATTTTCTGGGAAAGCCTGGTCCTTTATTCAAGGCCAGTGGTCTGCAAAATCTCAAGGGAATTTCTACTAACTATAAGGGGCTTAGGTCAGCTAGCAAGGGGTGCATAAGCTTGAAGCAAGTTAACCCTTAAGACCAGTTGAAGTGCTGTTTTGCTGTTAGTGGGTTTTTAGTTGGTCCTTCCAGATACACCAAACTCGTGCCCTAAGTTTTATAGGCATCAGAACCCAGTCACACATTTGGAATGGGAAGTGGCTCAGAGTTAGAATAAAAATAGCCAGGTCTGAGATAAGGTTCTAGGATGGCCTGAACAGGTAGGAGGGATTTAGAATGAGGTACTCCTTCCTATGATTCTAAGTTTTTGTCATGTCTCCTTTGTCCTCCTCCTCAAACTGTATTCACTCTGCTCTCCTCCCATCTTCTCTCAGGCTCCTACCCCCTGAGCTCTCAGATAGCTAGCTCTTCAGAATCATTGGAAGTTGCTCCCATGGTAGGACAATGTCTTTGCTGATAAGGGGTCTGTATCTTAATGTGATGGTACCTCCACATGATTACCTTTTTTTGATCTGTGGTTTCCATTTTCCATTGGTTTTGTTACTGTGTCTGAAAATGTGTTTTGTGGTAAGAGATCAAGAGCATGAATCAGATCTCCATCCTGTTGAAGGATGGTCTATGCAGGTTGAGTGTCAACTGACTTGCTAAATAATGGGTGCTCTTCAACTGTGATGTGCCAGTTGTGCCTCCTGGAAGTGTGCATAGAAAGTACAGGACTGAATGTAAGGAAGTTGCACCCACATGCCCCTGAAGTTTGTTTCTTGATGCTTTTGACACTATTAGCAATGTGATTGACACAGGCTGAGGGCAGTGCTGATGATGATTAGTAGCAGGACCTTCTGCTCTGGGTAGACAGGCCCTGGAAACATGAAACAGTTTTATAGCTGTTCCAGTCATCACAATGTCATGCTGCTTGGGCTTCACTATATCCTGTGAGGTAATAACGTGAGTTTGATATATCTTATGGGTAGGGTAGGTGCTATACTTATGCATTCCCAGATTAATCCTTTTCTAGTTGTGCTTGGTGGTGTTTTTCTGGGGAACATGTTTCTAATGTCCTGCAGGATAGGTCCCATAGGAGAAAAATCATTATCACGCTGTGTCAGACCTGCTTTCCTAGTGCAGGGTGATAAGCATTCTACTTTTCTGGGACACTTTGCTGACTGAAGCAGGAGCCTTACTAGCCAGCTCTGAGCAGGATCATTTTCCTCTCATACTAGCTTCACTGTCCATAAAGCTTGAGTCCCCCTCTGCTCCTCACTGATAAGCACAATATGAGCCCAGGGAGTCTGTGTCCAGAATAAGAGAGAAGAGCTTCTTATTCATAGTCCTGAGCTACATTTAATGGGTGAAGATGGTCCTGCTGGTGGAATAGCGTGCTTGTAACATCCAGATCAGGGAAACCTCCCATGTCCATGCTGGTCCCTCCAAAGCATGCACCCATCTTCATGTTTCCTAAAATGTATGATTTTAAGATACCAATTGCAAGATGATATTGAAGGCAGCTCAGAGATAGGTGAAAAACAGGAGTCTTTATTCTTTCCCCGACAGGGAATGGAGGTTGTATTGCCTTTTCTTGCTGGCACTGATTGGTATTTTAAGGTAGCATATCTTTTTCAAAGAAAAGATGCAATTTGGTCTATGACATTTCACATTCTCCTTCAGCTCCCATTATGTCTAATGAGGCTGTACTGTGTTTCCTTTTGAAACTCGCATAGTTTAGTCAAAAGGGAGACAGACTCCTTGTGCAAAACTTTGCAGAGGCTAATTTAGGGGCATGGACTGAATAGACCCTGCTCTGATGCTCTAAGGGGATCCTTTCCAAGTTACGTTGCTCTGATTTCTGTCCAGGGATCAGTTTGTGGAGGAGGGAAGGACATTTTTTTGATATATATATACACACACATTTTTTTTTTAAAGTGAAAGGTAAATTTGAGTTCTAGTCTGTTTAGACTCTGGCTTACCTGTTAAAGATGCTTGAAAACTGTCATTCTGTTGGGCATACTGCTCTGACAGGATTTGCATAGCTGTCTCTGAGCCATACTAACTTTGATCATATGGCAACCTACTGAATGGGAAAGGATATTTGCACGTGCCTTGTTTTCTTGATGGAACTAATTTGTATTTCAAAATTTAGGCCATTCTGAAAAGAAAGATTCTAATCTTCCTCTGACATTCTACCTTCTTCAGCTCCCAAAGTTTGATGAGGCCATTCTGTCTTCCCATTTGAAATTCCCTTCATAGACTCAGATTTTTCCACTACTCAGGTACAAATCTTGACAGTCTAATCCAGAGGCATAGCCTGACCAGACCCCTGTGCTGATGCTTTATGGGGAGTCTTTTGAAAGGGATGTTGCTTTGAGTTCTGTCCACAGATCTTGTGTGAAAGAGGTGGTAAAGGAATTTTTTTTCTTACAGCAGTAAAAGAGCTGTGGCCTGTTTAGACTCAGGCTTACCTGTTAAAGATGTTTGAAGCTGTTACTCTGTTGGGCACAGTGCCTCTGTCAGGATTTGCATAGCTGTCTCTGAGCCATACCGAAGATTGGTGCCAACTTCAAGTAGGACATCGAAGAAGAGATATTACCTAGGATGCTGGGATCTTCTTCCCTGGGGTAGGTGTAGGTTTGCACAAACTAACCTATGTCTCAGAATATGGAGACCCTACAAGATCCAGAGAGTCCCACCCATGTGTGCTGGTTCTCCTGAGGTAGTGAATCTCCTACAGAGGCATGAGCCCTCCAGGTACCAGGAGACTTAGGCATATGAGAGTCATAGTGGCACGAGCCAAGCCACTCATGCTGTTTGACAAAGTCCAAGTATGGGGGACAATGCTGAAAATCAGGAGACTCCCCAGCTGGCTCCTGCTACTTCCTTTCATTTTATTTGCGGCGATCTTTATAATCAGGGGATTTTTTTCTGGGGTTTCATGATAAAATGATTTATAAATTTAGTTATGCCTATGCAAGCAATCATAATGAAACTGATTCCAAAAAGGCCGACGATGGGCCAAGAAGTAAAAATACCCAATGTCCTCCAATCTGTAAGGGAGCTGTTGGATCCAGGCCCAGTAAAAATTCCTATTGATGTGATTCCTCAGGCACCTCTGAAACATCGGGATTCTAGGAAAGGAAAATCTCATGTCCTTCCCACAGTACAGGGACCTCCCTACGTTGCATACAAAATAGGAGGCCACCTTTGGTATGCCCCTCGAGGCAAGCCCTGGAGTAGGATTAACTTCCTTACCCCTACTCCTCCCATTCCTTATAATGGAGTTGATAATGAGGACATGAACAAATGGTATAAGATTAAAGGAAAAAAGGGGGCGGGCATCATCTGTCAGCCTCTGGGTAAAGATTAAGAGGAGTAATCCTCCGTGGTGTCTATGGAGCAAGGACAAGAGACGAAAACATATAGAAATGGAATGAGTACTTTGATAAGATAGGGTGCACACATTGTAAGCTGCCTTTGGAGAAAGAATAAACTTTAGATAAACCTTTGAGCAAGAGTAAAAATATAACTTTTTCGCTTTAGCACACAATAGCAGATAGGTCATGCTTTGTCTCGCTCTGTTTAACACCTTTGTTTTTAAATCCGAAAGGTTGCGATAAAATGTAAAAAACAAAATCACATGTTATGAAAGAATGGAAAAACAAGGAGATATTCTAATGAATAAATAAGAGTCCCTCCGAGGCTGTCAGGAAGGAGATGCTTACAACCTGATCCTGTGTCTGTTGTCTCCTCGCTCGCCAACGCCGTCCTTTCCTTCAAGGACCCTTCCCCTGCTGGAGCTGGACTCCGGCATCACAGGCATTGGGAAGTCCAGGACTCATGAGGTGAATGTTTGCAGCAGTTGTGGGTGTGGGGGGCTCTTCCTTCTTCCACTGAAGCAGTCTGGTTGGTGCTTCTAAAGAGGGCTGCAGCTGAATTCTCTGTTGCTGCTGTCCCCATAGAGGCAGCAGTGCTTTAACTACTGGCTCATGAAGGTTAAGAGTTGAGGTGATTTCTTCAGATCACCCAGTCTGGATGTAGGTTTGCTGAACACATCTTACTATATTCTTCAGCTATAAAAAAAACTGGGTGGCCCAGATGGGCACAATGAGGCTCTGCTGTCAAAGACTCCTTTGTAGAAGCTCACTGGTTCAATCAATTGGGTCACTCACTCTCCCTGTCCGCTTCAACTTATTCTGTCTCATGATTTGAATTCATCACCTCCTTGTATCCCATGTCATGCCCCAGCTCCTTTCCCTTAAATAGTGGTTTTCACCTCTTCGTGGCTTCATCTTCATGGTAAAGTTGGCATTAGCAGGGAATACTTGCTGTTGTATGCAGGATTCTAAGATGGCCCCAGGATCTCTGCCCCCTGGTGTTATGACCATGATTAGATGACCTTGTTTGGCAAGGGTGAGGGATTTTTCAGTTTTATTGAGGGTCCCATATCACACGACTTTAACTTAACTCAAAAAGAGTATCCTGAGTGGGCACCTGGGTGGCTCAGTCGTTAAGCGTCTGCCTTCGGCTCAGGTCATGATCCCAGGGTCCTGGGATCGAGTCCCACATTGGGCTCCCTGCTCCGCGGGAAGCCTGCTTCTGCCTCTCCCACTCACCCTGCCTGTGTTCCCTCTCTCGCTGTCTCTCTCTGTCAAATAAATAAGTAAAATCTTAAAAAAAAAAAAAAAAAAAAGTATCCTGAGTGAGCCTGACTTAGAAGTTTTTAAAAAGAGATCTTATGCCTCCCTAAAGGCATGGGCTCTAGCATCTTAAGAGACTGCTCCCTTTCTGATTTTGATTAATGTGACAGTCATGAGGAAAAGGATTCTGCCAACAATGGAGGGATTGGAAGTGGTTTCTTGCCCAGTCCAGCCTCCAGATGGGAATGTGGCCCTTCTGATTTTTGCTTGCCTATTGTTGAGACCCTTAGGAAATCAGTTAAGCTGTGCCCAGATATCTGAGCTCCAGGAAAGTTGTTATAATCAGTGGGCATTAGCCACTAAGTAAGTGATTTGTTACAGAGCAACAGAACAGAACAAGCTTTGCCAAATTCTTGCTCAGACTGACCTGCTCCAGGGTCTCCAGAGCTAGTGCTGCCGCGCAGAGTGAGCTTGGTGCAGCTGCCCTCTTGTCTGAGTGTAACTGCACAAGGAGCACTCGACTGGGACTCAACCTCTCTCATGGTGGCCAGGGAACATGAGTGATAATCCCGTTTTTTCCTTGTTATGTTGATACATGGCTCATAGTCAGCCCCATTCAGAGGAGAGGGCTCTAGGCTTTTTTCTTGATTCTTTTCTCAGAGTCAAATTTTATTCATAATGTCTCAAGTATCCTCACTGCTGTGATGTCCTGAAATAAAGGGGTCCAAAAATGTCTCTGGAGCATGCCAGTCTCTGCCACACTTGCCACTCAATGAAGAATGTTGTACCTAGTCTACATGCGGTAAGGCTATTCCAATTCCATAGCTGAGGTCTTTGATCTCCATCTTATTGTGACAGTGTATTTTTCTCTCTCCTTAGAAGAGATTATAGGCTTCAATCCCATTTAGTGCCTTAACCTGTCACTGTAATGTCTGCCAGAATCAAATACCTTAGAATTTGGATTAGTGGAAATTAATTTGCTTTTGTCAGATTCCGTGAGTGGTCTTGCTTTGTTTTTCCAAAATCTTCTTTTCCAGAATATAACCCTGTGCATTACCTAAAATTCAATCTGACTTAACGTCACGTTTTCCAAGTATCGCCTGGAAACGCCTGTAATATCATTTTCCTACACTTCAGTGGAATGGATGCTGAGGTTTTAGGTCTCCACTCCTGCATGACTACTTTAATGTCAGTTACTGTGCGTCTCTAATGGTATACAATTTATGTTCCTATCATTTAGGGGAGAGTATAATCTAACAATTATGTTACCTTTCAGTTTGGTAAATGATCCTTTGCAGTTCTAGAGCTTCAAAGAGATGTCTACTTCTCTTGAATATGATCAATTTCTGTTGTTTTTTTTTTTTTTTTGGATGGAAATATTTAAATTCCAACTTGTGACATTTTATCTTTACATTTAGTCCTGTAAATGTTTTTTTTTTTTAAGATTTTATTTATTTATTTGAGAGAGAGAATGAGTGACAGAGAGAGAGCGCATGAGAGGGGGGAGAGTCAGAGGGAGAAGCAGACTCCCTGCTGAGCAGGGAGCCCGATGCGGGACTCGATCCCGGGACTCCAGGATCATGACCCGAGCCGAAGGCAGTCGCCTAACCGACTGAGCCACCCAGGCGCCCCTAGTCCTGTAAATGTTCATGAAGCCTGGGCTGGGAAGTACTGTCTCCTCATTTAAACCCCCCAGGGCTGACTGAGAAGCATGAATGAGGCGTGTCAAATGCTGTCCTGCTGCCTTCACTGCAACGTCTAACCCTGGGCCCCAGGGGTTTATATGCTGTGCTGGAATGAGATGAAGGCTCCCACCATTTGGGGTTGACTTTCCCCACAGGGGTCTATGATGCTTTTGTGTGATCTTCATTCTGCCAATCCCCCTATGGCCCAGCCTAGGATGTCCTTTACCTTCTCTGTCTGATGTTCTTAAACTTATGTGTCAGAACAGGGATCATTCTGTCCTCAGAGTACTTGAGATTGGCCAAGTGGGGCTTCTTATTCTCTGGATGCTGAGGAGGAGATGTTAGCTCTGACATAAGCCCAGATGAGTCTACAGATGCTGACAGCATGGGCAGTGTGTGTTGGGATCCTGGGCTTTTCTTGCCCCCGAGTCTGGCATCCCTGGAATCTCAGATCATTGGTCTTCACTGCACTGCCATGGGACCCTTCTTCCCATGTCTGTCTTCATACTACTAATTTCAGGATCTTAAAGTTGTGGGCCCTCAGATAATGAACTTTCATTTGGGTGTTTCTTACCCATTGAGAGAGGTTACTCTGACAGAATGTGAGTCCGTCGTGTTTGAGCCACATCTCAAGGACCATGGAGTAAACTCTGACCCCAACAGCCTAAAAATCTGTACTCCTCCACACTGTACTGGTGTGGCAGGGGTGAGTTGAGAAGAGTTTGTTTTCGTTTCAGCCATTCACTTGTCCCTTTTCCCTCCCACTGTTTTTCAACAATTATACAGACAATGGAAACTTGAAGGGTTCTTTAAGGTATGTTGGGGTTAATGTAGAGCATGAAATCAGCCATAATACCCAGCTTGCTAAAATGTAACGTGGAGGCCGCTGAGGGCAGGCAAGGTTTTGGAGAAGGGCGTGGGCCTTTGAAATGCCGAGGCCTCCTTGACCCCTGCAGTTGGAATGCCGTGGGAGTTACCTTCCCCAGAGCTTTCTTAGCCCCAAACAGCTGCCCTGTGATCTAAGAGTTGTGTGCATTGTCCCCTAGGCTATGTTTAGTAGAACTCGTAGAACACACAGATTAGCATATCATATCTTTCCTGTAAACAGATCCTCCTAGTTTCAGTAAGACCCCTTGACACACTTCCACGTGCTTCAGAAACCATGATAAGGATTGGTAATTATCCTGAAGGACCAATAAAGGCGGGAGCAAAGAAGAGCAAAGGGTCTTCATCTCTGAGCATTGACCCCCTTGCCTTCTGCTCTCTTTCATGGCAAAGTTTGGAGTAATCTTTCATCTATTGGTACAGGGATTGCTGGCCATTCCCGGCAAAAGTGTCTTCAATAATCTTGATTATAGGCTTTCTTCTGGGTATCAGAGGCATGCAATGCTCAGGTCTGACTCAGGGTTCCTTCCAGATTGGCTCAGAGCCCCTCATGGAGCCCTGCTCACCAGATGCCCCTAGCCCCACCAGGAGATTCGGAGGATTTGTGCAGCCAAATCTGAGTGGTTCCCTTGCATCCAACACTCAGTGCACAAAGTGACATCCTCAAAGATGGGCACATGCAGATTCTGGTCATTACAGGTGATGCATCTGCATAAGGTGACCACTCAGTCTGACTGGACAAAAGCCCTCTGGTGGTGTCTTCAGTTTGTTACTTTCAAGTTGTACTGATGGCCTTTCATCCAGGCCAAGCAACTGACAAACTGATCTAACATCTTAAGAATGGTTCCACAGAATCGCATCTACCATTCTTCCTGAAAAGATAACCCTATGGGCTAGGATCTTGTTGAGAATTTTGGCATCCATATTCATCAGGGATATTGGTCTATAATTCTCCTTTTTGTTGGGGTCTTTGCCTGGTTTTGGGATCAAGGTAATGCTGCCAATGGTACTACTGTGTATTTACCCCAGAGACACAGATGTAGTGAAAAGAAGGGTCACATGCGCCCCAATGTTCATAGCAGCAATGTCTGCAATAGCCAAACTGTGGAAAGAGCCGAGATGCCCTTCAACAGATGAATGGATAAAGAAGATGTGGTCCATATATACAATGGAATATTACTCAGCCATCAGAAAGGATGAATATCCACCATTTGCATCGACATGGATTGAACAGGAGGGGATTATGCTAAGTGAAAGAAGTCAGAGAAAGACAGTTATATGGTTTCATTCATATGTGGAACATAAGGAATAGCAGGGAGGACATTAGGGGAAGGAGGGGAAAACTGAAGGGGGGAATCAGGGGGAGATGAACCATGAGAGACTATGGACTGGGAAACAAACTGAGGGTTTTAGAGGGGAGGGGGTGGGGGGATGGGTTAGCCCGGTGATGGGTGTTAAGGAGGGCATGTGTTGCAATGAGCACTGCTTGGTGTTATATGCAAATAATCCTGGGCCACTACATCAACAACTAAAAAACAAAACAAAAAAAACCCTCCATTAATATGGGTTTAACATACCCAGATTTTGGAACTGCTGGTAACAGAATCTGAGGGCCAGGTGAATGCTTGCAGCTGGGAGGCTGGTGGAGGGTCCTGTGGGGTCATGACATAGTCACTGCTCAGCTCCCACAGAGCAACTCTGTCCTGAGAGCCACTTCTTCCAGTTTCACCTTAACATGACCATGCCTTCAGGTGGCTCCCCTGTGCAGGATCATTCCTGGAGCTGGGGAAATTCTCAGCAGCCCAGCTGTAGAGTCTGACTCCTGTATGAACTGAAGTCTACTCCTGATAAGCACTGCCATCCTGTCCCCCAACCTACACTCTGACATTCCATTCCCTTGGGACTTGGAAGTGGCTGTGTGTAGAGAGACCTGAAACCAAACACTTCTTCTATAATTAGACAAGGAAGAGCTGCCTTGATAGTTTCAGCAGGGCTGGTAAGTTACCTCCATTTTCACATGACCCCTGCATACCTGGGCATCCAAGTCTAAGTGAACATTAAGAAATGTTTGTCATCCATAGACCCTGGAGAGGAAGGCTACTCTTCCCTGGTACCTGGGAACTGAGGTGTCATCAGTGCCAATTACGCAGACTCAAGTCCATGGGCCTTCCTTTCTGATGGTGTTTCCTTCCCCCTGGACTGTTGGACAAAACATGAACCTCCTACAGTCAAAGTTCACCTTGTGAACAAGCGAGCATCCACCAGGCAACAGATTTGAATCTGTTCTGGAGGTTTCTCAGCAAGGTCACTGGGAGGTGCTGCCTCTTGGAAATTCACCTGGAGGAGTTGAAGCCCTGAATGCATGGAGCGCAGAGTGGAAGCTTCTACCTTCCTTTTGATGCCTTTGGTATCAACTGAAATGTGTCTTAGAAATTCTGGGGACAATGCTGATCACAGTCAACCCCAGCACCTTCTGCTCTGGGCAGGAAGGGCTCAATGTTCTCTAGTCCAAGGAGCAAGATTCTGAAGTCTGTCCCAATGCCTTGGTTTTGGGACCCTGGGACCTGTGTGAGCCAGTGCCACCTCCTGGATTGCACAAGTAGTTGGTGGGTTTGCTTTCAAGATCTTTCAGGTTTGCATTTGGTAGTGTTTTCTTGGTGAGATAACCACTTTAGGATGGCTGCATTCCAGAAGGTAGAGAAGGTACGGAACTGGTTTTCAGAATGTGCTGGAGAGACTTAAGATGGGATCAGCATTTTAATCAATCCACTTGTACATCAGGGAAGTGCACTCTTTGGAGAAACTTTCTGACTTTCCTTTTACCTCTTATAATTTGCATGTGTCTGTTACATTTCTGTCTGATCTCATGGAGAATCCAGGAAGGGAGTTACCTGGGCTTCAAGAAAAGTTTGTGAGAATCTTTTAATGTATACTTAAATTAAAATTTCTTGGATGGGCCTTAATAAACAAGGAATATCCAGGCTCTTGTGAGGAAAATTAAGTCTTCAAAAGCATTTATGCTTCCAGATTTGAAGTTTAACACTGTTCACAATACCTTCTCAAAAGCAGAAGCAAGGATAAGTTGCTATTTTTAACTAAATAGTTATGGCCAACAGACACATGAAAAAGTGCTCAACATTACTTGGCATCAGGGAAATACAAATCAAAACCACAATGAGATACCACCTCAAACCAGTCAGAATGGGTAAATTAAGTCAGGAAACAACAAATGTTGGTGAGGTTGCAGAGAAAGGGGAACCCTCTTACACTGTTGGTGGGAATGCAAGCTGGTACAGCCACTCTGGAAAACACTATGGAGGTTCCTCAAAAAGTTGAAAATAGAGCTACCCTATGACCCAACAATTGCACTACTGAGTATTGACCCCAAAGATACAAATGTAGTGATCTGAAGGGGCATCCACACCCCAATGTTTATAGCAGCACTGTCCACAATAGCCAAACGGTGGGAAAGGCCCAGATGTCCATCAACAGATGGACGAATAACAAATGATGTGGGGTATGTGTGTACACACACACACACGGGAATATTAGCCATGAAAAATGAAATCTTACCATTTGCAATGATGTGGATGGAACTGGAGGGTATTATGCTAGTGAAATAAGTCAATCAGGGAAAGACAATTATATGGTTTCACTCATGAGGAATATAAGAAACAAAACGGGATCATAGGGGGAAGGGAGGAAAAAAAATCAGAGGGAGACAAACCATGAGAGACTCTTAAATCTAGGAAACAAACTGAAGGTTGCTGGAGAGAAAGTGGGTGGGGCGATGGGGTAACTGGGTGATGCATTAAGGAGGGCATGTGATGTAATGAGCACTGGGTGATATGCAGCTGATGAATCACTGAACTCTACCTCTGAAACTAATACACTATATGTTAATAGGTTTTTAAATTTTATTTAAATTCAATTTTCTTCCTGATCAATACTGTCAAGCAAAGAATAGTTATGAATCCTATTTGAAAAATGAACTTCAGTGAGTTAGTATGAATTCCCTTAAATATAGAAACTGAAGAAATTTGACAGATACTATATTAACTTTCTATTGTTACTGTAATAAATGGTCACCAAATTTCAGCTTAAATCCATTTCTTTTACCTTTCAATTTTAGAGATCAGAAGTCTGAAATGGGTGTCACTTGATTAAAATCAAGTGTTTGCAGGGTTGCATTCTCTGTTTATTTCCAGGGACCTTGGCAATGTTTTTCCTGTCTTGTTAGAAACTGCCCCTGAATGGGATCCTGGGGAATTTTATGCCTTTAAATCTTATTTGTTCCTAAATTTCTACCTTGTCCATAGGTACTTTTGACAGCACCATTCCCTTCTCCATCACTGCCAACCTAACTTTCATGAAAATACTGTTTAGGAGAAGGTAACTGTGTTTGGGGGAGAGGCAATACTGGTGAAGATGCCTGCTTTTCCTTCACTCAAGCACTGCTGGCCCCCACTGAGGAGGGCATGGGACTTACACCTCTTCCCCTAAATCTTAGACTACCTTTTAGTGAAACCTTTCAAACCGGGGCATGTTATGGAAGAAGGGATGGCCAGTGTGTAGTTGTTGACATTTGGATTTCTACTTCGGAAGACTTTTTTGGTAATCTTTCTTATGGTGCCTGATCCAAGAGAAGCTACCTTATGGGTAGCTGTTCTGAGGAGAGGTCACAGAAAGAGCTTGTATTCCTGTAACATCTCTTACAGTGCCACTCGAGTTTCTCATGGGTAAACTTAAATAAAGGTGATATATTTGGTTTATTTTAATCAGCTCTTATTACATAACTATGTACTGGGATGCACTGGTACATAGTAAGGAGAAATGATGATGACCTTCAGGATCATGTTCTTTAAGGAGGTGGCCACCTCTTCTCTCTTATTCTTGTTACTGACTGAGGCTAAATTGAATCTCTCTAGGAATGTCAGAGCAAAAGCAGAGCCCTGTTCCTTGAGTGTTCTTGCTGGTGCATTTTCTAAGAGGTGTCCACTGGGCTAGGACATCCCAGCAAAGAACTGCTTTCTGTTCATGGTCCTGAACTATATTTGATGGGAGAAGATGGTCCTGAGGGTGGCATAGGGTGCTTGTAACATCCAGATGAGGGAAGCAATAGTTGCCCATGTTGGTACCTCTGAAGCATCCATCCTTTATCATTTACCCCAAGATGTAGCATTTTCAGACACCTGTTGTAAGCTAGAATTGAAGGCAGCCCAGTGTTAGGAAGAGAAACAGCTACATCTAGGAGAGGCTTTCATCTTGCCCATACAGGGCATGGAGGATACATTGCCTTGTTTTCTTGCTGGGGAAAAAAAAAAAAAATTGTGCTTGAAGAGTTTCTTTCCTTCCAAAATGTCATAATCTGTCCTGAAACTCTATCTTCTCCTTCAGCTCCTATTTCAAGTGAAGCCATCCTGTCTTCCCATATGAAACTCCCATGATTGCCTTAGAAGGGAAATGGAGATGTTCTTGTGATACTGAGTTCTGTAGGCTCTTGGCTTCCAGATAGCAGTCTCACGGTAGACAATAACCTATGTGAGTATTAAAAGATGGAGAAACCAGGAATTAAGTTGTATCTCCTCTGGTTTGGGTGCTTCCATTGAGCTAAGTTCAATCTGGAGCCAGGTGGGAGCTAAAGCAACTGTCTGGTTTCTTCTATTGATCTGATATCGCCTAATGGCTGTCTGTGATTGAGAAATGTGGGTGAAGAGGCATGCCAAGGGAAGGCAAAAATGTGGGCATGAGGAAAGGAGTGAAAATTTCCTTACATGAGAAGGTGAATTCCTGCAGTCCAGTCTGCTTAGACTAACCCCTACTCATTAGAGATGTTTAGATAGGTCATTTTGATCATTTGTCAGGATTGTCATGCTCGTATCTGAAGCCACCTGAAGATTGGTGCCAGCTCCTTTCAGGTGGGACACTGGGGAATATATTACCTAGGCTGCCAGGATCATCTCTGGGGGAAGGTGTATTGTTGCACAAATTGACTCAGGTCTCAGAAAATGGGGACACAACAAGATCCAAAGACCCCAGACAGTCTGCCAGTGGTCCTGATGGAGAATGCGATGATTAATTCCGAACAGAGGCATCAGCCCCTCCATATACAGAAGACCCGGTCATATCAGGTATAAGAATTCATAATTTCATGACCTTGGGGTGACTGTTTGCAGCAGTTCTGTATATTAGAACATCTTCCTCTTCCTCTGAAGCAGTCAGATGAGTTCTTCTGATGATGGCCATCGCTGAATTCTTCGCTGCTGTCATCTCCATTAGATGCAGTAGTGCTTGAACTGCTGGCTCATCAAGGTTAAAAGCTGAAGTGGTTTCTTCAGATCACCCAGTCTGGATGTGGGCTTGCTGAATGCATCTTGCTGTGTTCTTCAGCTACAAAGACTGTGTTGCCCAGATGGGCACACTGAGGCTCTGTTGTCTGACTCCTTCAGGATTGCACTAGTTCAGTCAGCTGGGTCACTTCTCAATTTTTCTGCCTCAACTTACTGCCTCATGTGAACTTTGAAGTCATCCCCTACCTCTTGCCCCAGCTCCTCTCCCTTAGATAGTGGTTTTCACCTTTACGCTAAGTAAAGATGGCGTTAGCGGGGAATACTTGCTGTTGTATGCAGGATTCTAAGATGGCCCCAGGATATCTGCTCCCTGGGGTTATTACAACAATTAGAAGACCTTGTAATGCAAGGATGATGGGATTTTTTCAGATGTATTGGGGTCCCAAATCAGAAGACCTTAAATTGCTAAAAGGGAGATTATCCTGGGTAGGCCTGACTTATTTAGTAAGAAGTCTTTTAAAGAGATCTTTGGTATTCACTAAGGGTGGACACTCTATTATCTGCAGAAATGTTCTCTCCCTTTCAGGCCTTGATTAATGGGACAGTCACAAGGAATCGACTTCTGCCAACAACTGATCTTGGAAGTGATATTTTAGCTAGTCTGTCCTCCGGATGGAAATGCAGTGCAGCTATCAGCTTTGCCTCTTGTGACACCCTGAGGAAATCAGTTAAGCTGTGCCCATTATCTGAGCTATAGAAACCATGAGATAATAAATGAGCATTGTTTTTAGCCACTCAGTAGGTGGTGATTTGTTAAAGAGCAACAGAATAGAACACCCTCCGCTAAAGTCATGGTTTAGTCTACTCCAGAGTCTTCAGAACTGGTTCTGCTAGACCTGCCCTCCGGTCTGTGACTGTAGCTGCAAGAGGAGTACTTGACTGGGACTCAATCCCTTACACAGTGACAAGTTAGCATGAGTAATCCTATTTTACTTTGTCATGTTGATACAGCTGTGCCCTATCTCCTGTTTTCACCCGCTCTGCTTCTCACTGTTAAAAGTATCTTGGCAACATCATTAGGGTCCTCCCCTAAATAAGATATAAAGAACTTTATGCTTTTAGATCCTTGTTATTTTATGTTGGAATACCTTTTCCATCAGAGAGTTTATGGACACTCTTCCTTTTCCCATCTTACATGAGTATAAAGTAAATGAGAGAGAAAATATTTGTGGGAGACTATATTTGAAAAAGTTTCTTCTAAGCACAGCAATCACCACGAGGAAAAAAAATTGGGGTTATATCCCCCCCCTTCTATCTGACATGTGTGTGATCTAAACCCTGCCCTTTTTCTTGAATGTTTTATCAGTTAGAGGTGACTTGCAGTTTGAAGAATTGCTCATGTGGACTGTATGGTAGCTATATTTTTAACTTTTTGAGGAACCTTCATGTTATTGGGGCCCTAGTGTTTGAACCAATTTACATTTCCATCAACAGTGCACAAGTGTTCCTTTTTTACCACATCTTTGCCAGACCTATCTCTTGGCTTTGGTGATAGCCATTCTCACAGGTGTGAGGGGACCTCATTGTGGATTTAATTTGCATTTCCCTGATAATTATGGATGTTGAGCATCTTATGTGCTCTATGTGTTTGAGTGATCGAAATGAAAGCATTCTGTCCCTTGTCATTACCACTCTTTGGAATTGGAACAAATTACACTGACTTTGGAACTTTAAGGGTTATTAGAAGTATTCTCAAAATGCAGATTACAGGGGCGCCTGGGTGGCTCAGTTGGTTAAGCGACTGCCTTCGGCTCAGGTCATGATCCCAGGGTCCTGGGATCAAGCCCCGCATCGGGCTCCCTGCTCGGCGGGAAGCCTGCTTCTCCCTCTCCCACTCCCCCTGCTTGTGTTCCCCCTCTCTCTGTCTCTCTCTCTGTCAATTAAATAAATAAAATCTTTAAAAAAAAAATGCAGATTACAGGCATTCTTTCTTGGGTGCTGAGAGATACAGGTTCCACAGGTTGGACTCAGGAATCCTCATGGCTTCACTCAGAATCAAGTTTCTCATGGAGTCCACACCACTCCAAACCCCAGAAGATCCCAAAGATTTGTGTGGCCAAATCGGAGTGACTCCCTTGCAACCCACACTTAGTGCAGGAAGTGATGTACTCAGAGATATGCCAATGCAGCTGTGATTCTGGTTGCTATAAGTGATAAATCTGTGTAAGCTGAGCACTGGCATCTTAGTCAATCCCCTTGGTGGTCAGGGAAGAAAAACTTCTGAGAAACTCTCCTTTCACTGAAATGATTTGCATATGATTGGTACGTTTCTGTCTGAACTCATGGGAGAATCTAGGAATGAAGTTTCTGGGCCCAGAGAATACTTTGTGGAAAGACTTCAATGCATATTTAGTTTTCGTCATTAAAAATTCTGGATATTCAAGGGCGCCTGGGTGGCTCAGTTGGTTAAGCGACTGCCTTCTGCTCAGGTCATGATCCTGGAGTCCCGGGATCGAGTCCCACATCGGGCTCCCTGCTCAGCGGGGTGTCTGTTTCTCCCTCTGACCCTCCCTCCTCTCATGCTCTCTCTCTCTCTCTCTCTCTCTCTCATTCTCTCTCTCAAATAAATAAATAAAATCTTTAAAAAAAATAAAAATTCTGGATATTCAATACTTACTTTCTTTTGGATAAGCTTTAATCACTTTTTCAAGGCATTTATGCCTCTACACTTGAAGTTTAAGTGGACACTGTTTATAATACCTTTTTAATACTCTAGGTTGGGATGCTAACAGGTACATTGTTTTTGTGACTATTTTCTCCTTGATTAGTGCTGCCCAGGAATGAATGATTATGGATCCTAGTATTAGAAAAATACAGTAAACCTCAGTGGTTAGTATGGATTCCCCCAAATGCAGAGTGTGAAATAAGAATTTTAGACCAGTATTGTATTCATTTCTTTGGTGCTGTAACAAATGACCACAAAGTTTTGGCTTAAAATAAAAGCAATTTGCTTTACCTTTCAGTTTTAGAGATAAGAAGTTAAAAATGAGTGTCATTCAATAAAATTGGGTGTTTGTGAGCATGCCTTCTCTAGATTTCTACAGGAACTTTGGCAATGTTCTCCTGTCTCATTAGGAACCTCCACTGAACAGGATGTGGGGAACTTTATGCATTTAAATGTTCATTACTTCAAGTTGTTATTCCTAGAATTTTTTCCTCTGCTATAGATTTTTGATGCCCTAGCCTAACTTGCATGAAAATACAGCTTAGAAGAAGGAAATGCCTATTGGGGAGAAATAGTACTTGTGGAAGACACCTGTTGTTTTTTTTTTTCCCCCTTCACATGCAGTGCTTTCCACTGAGGAGGTCATGTGGCTTACATATGTGCCTTACCCTAAATTGTAAAGGGACAACCTTTGAGTGAAACCTTTCAAATTTCGGTGTGTCTGGAAGATGAGATGGCTGGTGTATGATTGTTGACAGCTGGATTTCTATTTTGGGAATTTTTTTTCCTGATCTGTCCTGTGCTATCTGATCCAGGAGAAGCCTTACAGGGTGACAGAAAAGGAACTTGTATTCCTGTAATATCTTATTGAGCCACCTGTGTTCCTCCCAAGTCCACCTGAATAAAGAGGACTTACCTGACTTATTTCAGTTAGCTATTATAATTATGTACTGGCCATCAAATGTGAGAATGATGACGACCTTCAGGATCATGCCTTTTTAAAGAGGAGGACTCCTCTTCTCCATTATCCTTGTTACTGGCTGAGGCTCAGATTGAACTCATCTAGGAATGTCAGGAACTGCAGCAGCAAGATTGTTCAAGGAACACACCTATGCTTTTGCTTTAAAAAGTGTCCAATGGGCTAGGACATCCCAGCAAAGAGTTGCTCTCTATTCATTGTCCTGAGCTACATTTGATGGGAGAAGATGATCCCAGAAGTATAGTAAGGTCCTTGTAACATCCAGATCAGGGAAACAAACAGCAGTTGTCTCTGTTCCTCCAGAGGTACCTACAATTTCATGTGTCCTGAAATGTATGGTTGTCAGACACCAGTTGTGAGGTGATATCAAAGGCTGCTCAATGTTAGGAAGAAAAAACATTACATCGGGGCGCCTGGGTGGCTCAGTTGGTTAAGCGACTGCCTTCGGCTCAGGTCATCATGATCCCGGAGTCCCGGGATCGAGTCTCACATCAGGCTCCCTGCTCAGCAGGGAGTCTGCTTCTCCCTCTGACCCTCTTCCCTCTCGTGCTCTCTATCTCCCATTCTCTCTCTCTCAAAGAAAGAAAGAAAGAAAGAAAGAAAGAAAAGAAAGAAAGAAAAAACATTACATCTGGGGGTGGGGGAAGAGTCTTTCATCTTGCCCATACAGGGAGTGAAGTTTGCTTTGCCTTGTTTCTTGCTGGAATTCAATTATATTTGAAGAACTTATAATATTTTGGAAGAAAGATTATAATCTGTTCTGACCTCCTCCTTCAGCTCACATTTTTTTCTAATGAGACTGTCCTATCTTCCCATTTAAAACTCTTATGGTTGAGTCATGAGGGAGACTAAGATGTTTTTTTCCATCACTTCTCATATACAAACTTGGCAGAGCCTTACCCCGGGGCATGGCCTCACTAGACCCTGTACTGATGCTCTAAGGGGAGACTTTGCAAAGCAATGTTGCTTTGGCTTCTGTTCACAGATCTGTGGAGGGGAGTTGGGAAGTGATACCTACCATATGAGTCCTTGATGGACAGTCTTGGACTTTGATATTTGTCTACCCAATATGATATTTGTCTACCCAATATTCATGTTCTGACATCACAAAAAAGTGTCGTTTTTTCCCTTCCTACTATCTTCTTTTTTAACTTATAATGTATTATTTGTTTCAGAGGTACAGGTCTGTGATTCAATAGTCTTACACAATTCACAGTGCTCACCATAGGACATACCCCCCGGGAAAAATGAAGAGGGGTAAATCGGAGGGGAAGATGAACCATGAGAGACTGTGGACTCTGAGAAACAAACTGAGGGTTCTAGAGGGGAGAGGGGTGGGGGGGTGGGTTAGCTTGGTGATGGGTATTAAAGAGGGCACGTATTGAATGGAGCACTGGGTGTTATACACAAACAATCATGGAACACTACATCAAAAACTAATGATGTAATGTATGGTGATTAACATAACATAAAAAAAGAAGGGTCCTTCCCTGCATATTTGGAATGGGCCAGGTGAGTGATCTTACCATATAAGAGATGGTGTTTTGTCTTGTTTCTTGCTGGAATTCAATTATATTTGAAGAACTTATAATATTTTGGAAGACAGATTATAGTCTGTTCTGAACTTCTCCTTCAGCTCACATTTTTTTTTCTAATGAGACTGTCCTATCTTCCCATTTAAAACTCTTATGGTTGAGTCATGAGGGAGACTAAGATGTTTTTTCCATCACTTCTCATATACAAACTTGGCAGAGCCTTACCCCGGGGCATGGCCTCACTAGACCCTGTACTGATGCTCTAAGGGGAGACTTTGCAAAGCAATGTTGCTTAGAATTCATCTTAGAAGAGATGAATGCTCAACTTATACACAAAGAATTCTCAGTGTCTACTACCTGGGCAGTATTTTTCATGGACCTGGGTCAACTGGATCATCTTCCCCAGATATTTCCACCCATAGCAAATGGATCACAGGTGTTCAGCCTTCTCTGCCATGGGTTTCCTTTGGCTGGGTAAAGGCCTAAGGGTTTAGGATGTCCATACTGTGTGCAGGGCTGAACCCCTAGTAGATCCTGCCTCTGACAAAGCATTCCTCCCCCCTGCCCTGATGATCATAGAGAGAGCACCTAATATGATTGCCTGAAGGAATTGCCACTGGTATTGTCTTAATGGAACCAGCCCTGACCTTTCCCTGTGGGGATGAGTTGGTTGAAAGTTAACTGGAGGACTTAACTGGTTAGGAAATTCCTTGTCTGATGTTTGCTTGTGATGCAGGGACAAGGTCTGAGCCTCCAGACAAATTATGTGGCCTGTCTTAATCAGGGGCCACAGAACACTCCTCATCTTTACTACCTTCTCCACAAATGGGTGGTTTCCATCTGAAATTGTTCCATCTGTACACCCAGTCCCATGGTGCTTCTGCTTTGATGGATTTATAAGAGACACAGAACCACTTTTCAGATTTTCATGATCTTCTGTGCTATCTACCATGCTCTAGGATTGAACATATCAGGAATTCAACCCTGGATATCCAAGGTCCAATTATTAGTTCTTAGAAATGCCATTGTTTAAGTGTGGTTAAGTTTCACAGTCAGTCCTGACTTCTCAATAGAATATTGATCAAAATCTGAATTCCCATTAGTAAAGATGCCATTTTATACTGATGGAAACATTGTTTTGTAAACATATAAAGAACAGTCTGTTACCTCTTTCTACTCCTAATGATGCCAGCTATAACTCAGATGAATTCTCAAAGCACAACAGGGGCCATGGGTGAATTAACCACAATCCATGGTCATGGATGATATACTGAACCCAAAGGCCTGAGTGTACTATATTACCCTCTCTCTTGAACTCTGGGGGCCCCAGGAGAGGGAGTTTTTGAATGAATGATGTGAAAACGTTCTGTCCCTTTCTCTTCCACCATTTGGTCCTTAGTTTTCCTTGATACCTTTTGAGCGTTCCTTGACCTGATCTTTAACCACATTCATTCTATTCCATGTATTTTCACACAGTACTGTATTAATGCTGTACTTCTATATTTTGTCTATATTCTTTCTTGGGCTAATATCCATCCCTTTGTCTCTGACAATATGGACTCTGTATATTTTAATTTATTGATCTATTGATATATTTATAGAATAGAGATTCAGCAATCTCTAAAATATGGTTCCCTTTAGGTGACTCTCTTGGACCTTGAGTTCTTGTGGTAACTCTTCTTCCTGAACATGTATAGTCACAGTGATGCTAGATTTAAAATATTTGTTTTATAATGGACTAAGGTACATTCACCTGCATTGAATGCCATTTTGTACTGTTACCTGGGTGTCATCCAAAGCTATGTTGTTTCAAGTGCTGCTCCTTGAAATTTTCCCTAGAGGAAACAAAGTCCCAAATGCTAGATGGTTGGACTGGATGATCTCGAACTTTTTTTTCTGAATTCATTTGGCACCAGTAGTTACTAGATTGTCTCAGACAAGTGGGAGACAATGCTCCTCATGGACAACACTGTAAGGCTAAGTGTTTGTTTGCTGCTAAGGCTTGTTTGGCAGACATGAGAATTCTGAAACCATTATGGTCCCCCAGTGTCACACTGCTGAGACAAACTGATTTTTGTTTCCATATTATGAGCCAGAGACATTTTTCTGGATAGGAGAAGCAGCTGTTGGTCATGTCTTCTGGGTATTAGCCCCTCTGTGGTTTATTCTTGGTGATGCTTTTCTGGAGAGAATGGCTTGGAGATCCTTAAGAATGGCTAGTATAAGAGGAAAATAAAGTTAAAAATAGAGCTACCCCACGACCCAGCAATTGCACTACTAGGTATTTACCCCAAAGATACAGATGCAGTGAAAAAAAAGGGGCACATGCACCCCAATGTTCATAGCAGCAATGTCCACAATAAGCAAACTGTGGAAGGAGCTGAGTTGTCTGTCAACAGATGAATGGATAGGGGCGCCTGGGTGGCTCAGTTGGTTAAGCGACTGCCTTCGGCTCAGGTCATGATCCTGGAGTCCCAGGATCGAGTCCCGCATCGGGCTCCCTGCTCAGCAGGAAGTCTGCTTCTCCCTCTGACCCTCTGCCTTCTCGTGCTCTCTATCTCTCATTCTCTCTCTCTCTCAAATAAATAAAATCTTAAAAAAAAAAACAAACAGATGAATGGATAAAGATGTGGTTCATATATACAATGGAATATTACTCAGCCATCTGAAAACTTTGGCACCAGTAGTTACTAGATTGTCTCAGACAAGTGGGAGACCTACCATTTACATCAACATGGATGGAACTGGAGGGTATTATTCTAAGGGAAATAAGTCAGAGAAAGACAATTATATGGTTTCACTCATATGTGGAATATAAGGAATAGAGCAGAGGACAGTAGCGGAAGGAAGGGAAAACTGGGAGGAAATCAGAGAGGGAGAAAAACCATGAGAGACTCCTGACTCTGGGAAACAAATTGAGGGTTTCAGAAAGGGAGTTAGGTGGAAGGATGGAGTAACTGGGTGATGGGCATTAATAAGGTCACATGATGTAATGAGCACTGGGTGTTATATGCAACTGATGAAATACTGAACTCTACCTCTGAAACTAATACACTATATATTAAATTTAAATAAAAGAAAAACCAACCAGTCCTAGCATTGTTTTCCTTTATTTAAATTCAATTAGCCAACATGTAGTACATCGTTTTTGATATAACATTCAATGATTTGTTAGTTGCATGTGATCCCCTGTTTTGTTAAATTTCACATATGAGTGAAGTCATATGGTATTCATTTTTCTCTGACTTATTTCACTTAGGATAATACCCTCTAATTCCATCCACATCCTTGCAAATGGCAAGATTTCATTCTTTTTGATGGCTGGGTAATATTCACACACACACACACACACACACACCACGTCTTTATCGATTCATCTGTCAATGGATATCTGGTGCTTTCCATAGTTTGGCTACTGTGGACATTGCTGCTCTAAACATTGGGGTGTGGGTGTCCCTTCAGATCACCGCATTTGTATCTTTGGGGTATAAAACTAGTAGTGCAATTGCTGGGTCAAAGGGTAGCTATATTTTTAACTTTTTGAATAACCTCCGTACTGTTTTCCAGAGTGGCTATACCAGCTTGCATTCCCACCAATAGTGTAAGAGGGTTCCCCTTTCTCTGCATCCTTGCCAACATCAATTGTTTCCTGACTTGTTAACTTTAGCCATTCTGACTGGTTTGAGGTGGTATCTCATTGTGATTTTGATTTGTGTTTCTCTGATGCTAAGTGATGTGGAGCATTTTTTTCAAGTGTCTGTCAAACATTTGTATGTCCTCTTTGGATAAATATCTGTTCATGTCATCTGCACATTTCTTGATTGGATTATTTGTTCTTTGGGTGTTGAGTTTAAGTTCTTTATAGATTTTAGATACTAGCCCTTTATCTGACAAGACATTTGTAAAAATCTTCTCTCATTCTGGGTCTCAAATACACAACCTAACCATACACCTAAAGGACCTGGAGAAAGAACATCAGATAAAGCCTCAACCAAGCAGGAGACAAGAATTAATAAAGATTACAGCAGGAATCAATGAACTAGAAACCAAAAGAACAGCAGAACAGATCGACAAAACTAGGAGCTGGTTCTTTGAAAGAATTAATGAGAATGATAAAGCCCTGGCCAGACTTATCAAAAAAAAAAAAAAAAAAGAGAGAGAGAAAGGACCCAAATTAACAAAATCATGAATGAAAGAGGAGAGATCACAACCAACACCAAAGAAATACAATTATAAGTATATATTACAAGCAACAAATTAGGTAATGTGGAAGAAATGGATGTATTCCTAGAAACTTATAAACCACTAAAAGTGAAACAGGAAGAAATACAAAATCTGAACAGACCCATAACCAGAAAGGAAATTGAAGCACTAGTCAAAAACCTCCCAACAAACAAGAGTCCAGGGATGGATGGCTTCCCAGGGGAACTCTACCAAACATTTAAAGAAGAACTAGTACCTATTCTGAAGCTGTTTCAAAAAATAGAAATGGAAGGAAAACTTCAAAACTCATTCTATGAGGCCAGCATTACCTTGATCCCAAAACCAGACAAAGACCCCACCAAAAAGGAGAATTACCAATATCTCTGATAAACATGGATGCCAAAATTCTCACCAAGATACTAGCTAATAGGATCCAACAGTACATTAAGAGGATTATTCACCACAACCAAGTAGGATTTATTTCTGGGCTGCAAGGGTAGTTCAACATCTGCAAATAAATGTAATATACTACATTAATAAAAGATAAGAACCATATGATCCTCTCAATAGATGTAGAAAAAGCATTTAACAAGGTACAGCATCCTTTCTTGATTAAAACTCTGCACAGTGTAGGGAGAAAGGAAATGTAACTCAATATCACAAAAGCCATATACAAAAAGCCCACAGCGAATATCATTCTCATTGGGGAAAAACTGAGAGCTTTTCCCCTAAGGTCAGGAACATGACAGGGATGCCCACTCTCACCACTGTTGTTCAACATAGTATTAGAAGTCCTAGCCTCAGCAGTCAGACAACAAAAATAAATAATATGCATCTGAATAGGCAAAGAAGTCAAATTCTCACTCTTTGCAGATAACATAATACTATGTGGAAAACCCAGAAGTCTCCGCCCCAAAATTGCTAAAACTCATACAACAATTCAGCAACATGGCAGGATACAAAGTCAATGCACAGAAATAAGTTGCATTTCTATACACTAATAATGAGACAGAAGAACGAGAAAGTAAGGAATTAATCCCATTTACAATTACACCAAAACCCATAAGATACCTAGGAATAAACCTAACCATAGAGGCAAAGGATCTATACTCTGAAAACTATAAAACACTCATGAAAGAAATTGAGGAAGATACAAAGAAATGGAAAAATGTTCCATGCTCATGGATTGGAAGAATAAATATTTTTAAAATAAAAAAAATAAATAAAATGTGCTTCTTAGAGCAATCTGTACGTTCAATGCATTCCCTCTCAAAATCCAACATTTTTCACAGAGCTGGAACAAAGAATCGTAAAATTTGTATGAAATCGGAGAAGACCCCGAATAGCCAAAGGAACATTGAAAAAGAAAACCAAAGCTTGTAGCATCACAATTCCGGACTTAAAGCTATATTACAAAGCTGTTTGTTTTTTATAAAGAACATGCTGTCAGTAGGAAGATGAAGACTTTTCCCTCTCCAAGTAGCTGTACTTGTCAACAAGCTTGTGTAAAGCAGGAACCTCACTGGCCTTCTGAAGTACAAAGAATCATGTACCAACAGTGCACTGGGTGTTCCCATGGATCTGTCTCTTCAACAATGTTTGGATGGAACAGACCCAGGAATTCCCCATCTCCTAGCCTCTGACCAGCCTCCAACCTCCTTTCCAGTTGCAACCATAAGAACCATCCTTCTCAGCCATCCTTTCACCTTCAGGGGCAGGGAACACCATTTTTTGAGCTTTGCTCCTTATTGACAATCAATCATGAGCTGCCATGTTCTGCAGAAGCATTCCACTGAAGTGGAAGCTGCTATCAACCTGGTCAACATGCATCTTGGGCCTCCTGCACCTCTCGCTCTGGGCTATTTCACCTGGGATGATATACTCTGGAGGGCACAGAACACTTCTTCCACAAGTTGGCCAAGAAGAAATTTGAAGGTATTGAGCATTATTTGAAGATAAACCAACATGATACCCAGGATGTGCAGAAGCCATCCCAAGATGAGTGGGTAAAACCCTGGACACCATGGAAGCTGACATGGTCCTGGAGAACCTGAACAAGGCCATTTTGGATCTGCATGCCATGAGTTCTGCCCCTGTTTGGCCAGCAAACATGCCATGAGTTCTGGCCCATGTGTGTCGGGTTTGGCCAGCAAACCCTGAGGTGGGAAGTGAAAAGACTACTCCAGACCCCTTAGTAGGAGAAAGGAGAGTGGCTGGGTACCAGACACTCTAGTGGTGAAACGCCCTAAGCCAGAGTCTGCCTCCACCTTTATTGTGAATGTTATCAGTACAACAAGGGGATAAGAAAAAGAGGGAATGTTAAGCTGTAATAATCAGCTCAGTGGTATAGGGAGAATTGTGTGATTAGAACAAGCTGGCTCTTGATGAGCATGCAGAGAGGGAGTACGAGGAGTGCGTGACCTCCAAAGAGAAATGTTTCTCCTAAGCCAAGCATTTACTCCCTGGATGAGTGCATTGAGCTGCAATGAGGATCCAGGTGTTTTCAGCCCAGAAACCTTAAAGGGGAGCCTAATTTTCTGGACACTCCTTCTTTGCTTTTCAACTAGTCTCATCCAGGGAGACACGTTTTTTTAAATCTTATCCAGCCAGGCACTATGAATTCCTACACATGTGGACCCTCATCTGTGTGACTTCCTCGGGAGCCACTTCCTAGCTAAAAAGGTGAAACTAATCTAGAATATGGGGCAATCACCTGATTAACTTCTACGGCTAGTCCCCAGTCTGGGCTGGGTAAGTCTCTCTTTGAAAGGCTCACCCTCAAGAAAGACTAGGGACTTCTGGAGCCCAGTAGCCTTTGAGGGGCCCCTCTGCATCCACATGGTGTCAGGGCTGCTGCCTGAGGCCCTCCCTGCAGCCCCTAGTCAGCTTTTTAATCCACCCTGGGGCCTTCTCCCGAGCCATGGACCAAATGAAAGTAATAAACCTTTTCCTGGGAGAGGGGAAATTATGTATCTTAGCTTCTCAAAATGGTAAAGATGGTGGGAATTCAATTAGTGAACAGAGTCTACTTGGACCTCAGATGAGATGACTGCCAATCTAGAGTGCCGGGTGTCCTGATTACCCCTCATAAGAAGCCTAGATAATTGTGCTGCGGCGGGGGGCGGGGGGGGGGGTCAGTTGTTGATGAGTCCATAGAAACAGATTTGTGAACTTGTAATTCCCTCCTGGTGTGTACTTGGAATTCTTCGTGCCTTAAACAGGAGTGTTATAAGCCTATTTTGAGTCTTCAGTGGGAAGCTTTAATGACAAAATCTTGGCATATTATAACTCCATTCATTGGATTCTTCCTTGGCTCCTAGTAAGGTGCTTGAGTTTTCTTTTGTGTACTGGTCTTCGCTGACTTTTACTTATTATCCAAGAATAGAGCCTTTCAGATTACTTTCACTTCAGCTAGTCATTTTTGTCATCACCTGTCTCTTGTCCCTTGATCCTACTGCTGGTGACTGCTCCCTTTGATGTTGTATCTCACTCAGGTTGGGAAAGTTAGTCCTCCTTTGTGTACGGTGGAGAGAGTCCTAGAGTCAAAATTCCCTGGAAGTTTATAACCACCCATGGTTTCTCTCTCTCTGATGTTTGTCAGTGGAAAATAAGAGCTCTTGTCTTTGTCCAAAGTTGAGATGCCTGTGAAAGGCTATGGGTCCTTCAGCAAGATGAGGGAGCAGAAGCTCATTCCCAGTCCCTATATTTTGTCACTACCCCACAGGCCTCCTGAAATATTCATGCTTGGGTGTGTGATATTCTTTTGCTGAACAAAGATGGTCTGTCAGTTATGGTGAAAAAAACCTACATTTAGAAACCACTCTACAGACTGTGTGACACTTAAAGATGGCAAACAATAGACTGACCAGCACCTTTGTGACTAGTCCTCCCAACACAGTCCTTACTTTACAACAGGAAGAAGCATTTTTTTGTAGGAGTGTTCCCTGTTAACTGCTGAGAGAACTGAGCTGGTCTTTGCTGTGTTCTACAAACACTGAGCATCTGGGGATTCTCGTGCTCCGTAGATGTGGGTTTGTTTGGAGCAATGAGATGATAGCAGCTTTCCTGTATAATCCCCTGGGGCCATAGGCAGGACCTAAATATAAACTGTCCATTTCCTGGTATGTGCCATTGCCTGTGGGCCACCAAGTGTTTGAGTGAATCACCCAAGCTGTGCTCATTTTTCCCACTACACCCCTCTCATGTGACTTAAAAGATTTCTCTTTATATTTCACTGGAATCTTAGATTGTTGAAGGAGGCCCTCATTGGGATCTTAACCACTCCTTCAAGGAAGTTAGCACCAGTGATAGCTCACATTTTGTCATTTTGACATTGGTGCTTTTCTTTGTTGCTATTTAAGGTATCTTGGTGACTTCATTCCTGTCTCACTGGGGTACTCCACTAAATAAGATATGAAAGTTTTAGGTCTGATAATGGCTGTAAGGAAGTGTTTGGTGTTAGGTCTGGTGATAGCCGTGTAGAAGTCTGTGTTCTTAGAATTCCTTCATGGTCAGAGATAAACACAGTTGCCTTTCCCCGCAACTTGTGCGTAATGTAGATGAGCAGAAAGTGAACTCTTCACTAAAGGCAGTTTTCATGAGGTGACCTGATTCCTTTTTGAAAAAGTACAGCAGTCCCCCACTGAAATGGAAATGAGGGTATGTCCCTTCCCTCAGAATATAATGACAAGTGTATGGTGTCCTTTCCAAGTAGATTTCTGATTTGGCTGTCCTTACATAATTAATCTGCCCTGTGCTGTCTGATTCAGGAGAGAAAGTGAAGGGAGCTGGCCTGAAGTGGGAAACCTCAGATAAGAGCCTCGACTCCCATAAGTTGTCTTGCAGTATCACATTAGCTCCTCATGGGTCAACTAGAATAAAGATGACTTTCCTCTGTGTTTCATTAGCTGGGGCCAGATAATTAATTCTGGCCATGCATTGTGAGTTGTATGTGAACTTGAGGACACTGACCTGTAAAATGTGTGGTCTCCCTCTCCTCTTTCAATGTCCTTTCAGTGTTCAGTTGGGCTGAGAACGACTACAGCTAGGAATGGTAGGAAGAAAAATGGGAGCGTGCCTGGAGTGTTCTTGTTGATGCATTTTCTAAGAGGTATCCAGTGGATGGGATTATCCCAGCAAAGATCTGCTTTTGTTTTCATGTTCCCAAGCTATGCTGGAGGGGAGAGGATTGTCCTAGAAGTCAGAGGTTGTCCACATTGTCCAAAACAGGGGCCTATATTGGGTATGTATGTTGGTCCCTCTATGGTACCCGTTTCCATGTGCTCTAAGTTTTATAGGCTTCAAACACAAGTCACAAAGATGGTTTGGAAAGTCTCTTAGAGTTAGACTGATAAGCCCAACACTGGGTGACAGATTCCAGGCTGGGCCAGACATACAGGGGTATTAAAATTTGTCTTGGGTGCCTGGGTGGCTCAGTTGGTTAAGCGACTGCCTTCAGCTCAGGTCATGATCCTGGAGTCCTGGGATCGAGTCCCGCATCGGGCTCCCTACTCAGCGGGGAGTCTGCTTCTCCCTCTGACCCTCCCTACTCTCATGCTCTCTCTCTCTCTCTCTCTCTCTCAAATAAATAAATAAAATCTTCAAAAAAATTAGTCTCATAGCTTTCCTGTTATTACAAAATTTTTGTCAAATGTCCCCTTTTACCTCTTTTCCTCAATGATTCTATCATTTTTCTTTATATTCTATCATTTCTCCTCAGTTCTTCCTTCTGTCATTTTCCACCCAATTTTTCAGGTCAATAAATGAATAATAGTCCTTTTCTGAAATATGAAGTGAAATCTGAATATATTAGTTTGGACCTTGAGTTCTGAATCTGAGACCTGGACTCTGGGGAGGGTACTTCACTGGAAGCTACCCGGGTAGCATAGGGGCTGGAGTGGTAGAATGGGGGTAGATGGGGAGAACAGCCAGTAATGGGCATAGCATTGAGCTGGTCACCTTACTTGTATAACCATGTTGAGTATGTCACAAGATGTCCTCCCTGGAAGGACAGGATCCAAGGATTCAGTCATAACTCCATCCACCTCATTGGTGGAGGTCCTCCTCTCCCTGCTCATCTGACAAGAACTTTGTGCCTGGGGCTGAGCTCTTGTGGAAGACTTTTGAGAAAGCTTTAGGACAGACCTTGACACACATCACAAGAAGATCTCCTGCTAAATGTGACCAACAGGACTGCTGCTGTCCTCCAGAAGTGCTTCTAGCAAGGCACCTGGAGGACATGTCCCGGAGCACCCCAGTCTCTGCCACACGTACTCACTGAAGAATATTCCTGAAGGATACCAAACCTCCTGGGTTCCCATTTTTTTTTTTTTAAGATTTTCTTTATTTGAGAGAGAGAATGAGATAGAGAGCATGAGAGGGGAGAGGGTCAGAGGGAGAAGCAGACTCCCTGCTGAGCAGGGAGCCCGATGCGGGACTCGATCCCAGGACTCCAGGATCATGACCTGAGCCGAAGGCAGTCGCTTAACCAACTGAGCCACCCAGGTGCCCTGGGTTCCCATTTAAGTTCTACATTAGCAAGGTTATCCGTATACTATAGGTGAGGTCTCTGACATCTTCTTGTGGTGGAATCTGGTTTTCCTCTGAGAAGAGATTCTTCACAGACCCCTAATCCCATTTCCTGTCTCCATTTCTGCCTCTCAGTCTGTCAACCAGAATCAAGTACCTTTATAATTCTGATAAAATAGATCTATTTGCTTACCTTGATATCTATGCATGGTTTTTCCTTTCTTTTCAAGCTTCCTTATTTTTCATGAAGGACTATAAGGTCCTATTGATATATTAATGAAAATTTGATACGAATTTGCAAAGAAAAACATTGTGGAATAAGTTTACAATATCTCCTTTCTGAATTGGAGTGCAATGGATAGTAAGGTGTTAGGTTCCATTCCTGTGTAAATATCTCACTAAATTGGACTCACTTCTAATGGTATATATATTACTATATGGATATTTCTTCCCCTTCCAGGAGTATACTTCACTATATTCCTCTTAGTTTAGGATTTGTTGATGATCAAAATGGTGGTATTTGTCCATGAATCACATCCCTATTCCTTGAACTTCTAAGAATTATTCACTTGAATATGAGCAAATTATGCTCATTTGTGAGAGAAGAGTTTATTCCATGCTATGACCTTGCACTCCTGCTGCCCCATGTGTTCTGGTGAAGCTTGGCCTGGGAAGTGCTGGCTTCCCATTTGAACCTCCCAGGACTGAATCAGAAGGACATGTGAGATGGGTCTGAAACCCTTCTGCAGCTGCATTACCTGCTGTTTTTAACCCGATGGCAGGGTTGGACTAGTGACTGGCCTGTCCTATGAAGGCAAAGGCTTCTATAGCTATTTTGCTGGACTCTGCCTATAGGGGTCTTATTTTGGAGTATGATGCTCATCCTGTCAGCCCTCCTGGAAGACCCCCTAGGTCATCCTTTAACACATGCCTGCCTGATACTCTTGTTCTCTGTGGCAGAGAGTTCACTTCTGAGTATCTGTGAAGCTCCAGATAAGGGCCTTACCTTCTGGATGTCCTGGAAGGGGGTTAACCTCCAACTTATTCCTGGACATATCAACCAAATGTTGATTATGTGGCAGTATTCAGCATGAGCCTGGGCCATTCAGGTCTTTACTCAAGACTCCTATACCCTGAGCTCTTGGTCACTGGAAGGTGATCCCATGAAAGTATTGTCTTCACTGATATGGGATCATTACTGTAATGTGGTTGTACCTTTGAGCAACAGCTGTTCCTTGGTAGGTGGGTCTGTTTTTCATGGGTTTTGGTTTTGTGTCTGAAAATGTATTTGGGGGGAAGAGATCAACCCAGAATTTGTATCAGATCTGTCTTATTGAAGGATGGTCCACTGGGGTTTAGTGTAAAGCTAGGAAAATCTTTGATGTTCTTTTTTTTTTTTTTTTAAGATTTATTTATTTATTTGAGAGAGAGAGAGAGAGCACAAGCAAGGGGAGCAGCAGACAGAGGGAGAAACAGGCTCCCCGCTGAGCAGGGAGCCCAATACGGGACTTGATCCCAGGACTCTGGGATCATGACTTGAGCAGAAGGCAGACACTTAACTGACTGAGCCACCAAGGTGCCCTGATGTTCTTTGATATTTAAATCGTTCTGTAGGCTCCTGGAATTCAAACAGCATTCTCATGGTAGATACTACTTGACACTTCTCATCTTTCCTGATTGGGCAATTTTCCTCTGTGCGGTCTTTTCTAGAAATGGTCATGAAATTTTTCTGCCTGAAAGCCTTACCCCGTGGTTCTCTTTCCTTAGGTGAGAGAGAGTGTGTTTTGGGATTTCCTATCTTCCCAGTGTCAACCCTGTTTCAGGAATGACGAGATCAGCAACTCAACACTGGATATTCCTGTTTTTCTTCTTTTGTCATCCTCACAACGACATTGATCTTGAAGCGTACCTTTCCTTCTACAGTATTTGATAAATTAGCCCTGATTTCTCAGTTATATATGGATCCGCATCTACAAGCTAATTGAGAAAGGTGATGTTTTCTATGTTCAGATAATAAATTTCAGGCAGCATAGTATATGAGACTTCTCACTTGGATCTGCTACTCCTTATGAAGTTTCTATCACAACCTCAGAATTTGCAAGTGAACTATGCAATGTCCATAGGTGCTTAAATCATCTGCCTAGTGCCCCTGAGAGAACACAGGGCAAAAATGCTAGAAGGTTCTGAACCACTTTCTAACTGGCTTGTGGGCACCTCTTTGGAGAAGAGGGGAGGTGAGTGAAAAACGAGAACATTCTATCTCCAGAGAGAATTACCTTTTTGTTTCTTCTGTGGTCATTCAGGGCAGTGACAACCAAGGGGTTTAAAAATACTGCTCCCACAAATTGAGCATCAAGGGGAAAGGGAAGCCATGAAGCAGAGACACCTGAAGGACTTCAAGTCTGACTCAGGAATCCTGGATGGGGAAAGGCATTAAAAGTCCATTTTCCCCATGCTTGGTTTGAATAAACATCATTTGCCATTGCTGACACTTTAATGGATGTATTTTTTAAATGCTCAACAATTTTCCTCAGAGGTTCAAAATCTCACCTGGTGACTATTGAAGGGTTAGACCGGGAGAGTCTTCTGTGCTGCTTTTCAGCCTTCTTGCTTTCTCTCCCGCATCCTGTTTGGGTAAACAGGAAATGGTTCTTTCACATGGACTTCTGCATGCTAGGATGATCTCTTTTCACTTATTCTTGGCTTTCTTGGCAAACTATCTACCAGTCATCCTGAGGTGAAGAATTTTATGATTTCCAAATAGAGTATCAGCCCCTCTAGGTACCAGAAGACTGACGCATATCAAGGTCAGGTACCAGAAAGTGCAGAACCCAGGGGGCAAGTGTTTGTAGCAGTTACGGGTAAGGGGACTGCTTCCTCTGTGTAAAGAGTCTGGCTGGTGCTTCTGATGATGGCCTTTGTTGAGTTTTGTGCAGCTGCTGTCTCCACTAGATGCAACAACCCTTGAACTGAAGCTGATCAAGGTTGGGGGTTGAAGCTGGTTTCTCAGGCAACCCAGTCTGGGTGTGGGCATGCTGAACATTGTTCAGTACTCATCAGCAGTAAGGACTGTGCTGCTCAGTGGGCACACTGAGGCTCTGCTGTCAGGATTCCTTAGGGAGTACACTAATTCAATCAATGAGGTCATCTTTGTCTGCCTCAGCTTATTCCATTTCATGTGGCCTTTGAAGTCCCCACCTTCTTGTACCCAATATTTTGCCCAGCTCCTCTCTTTTAGTTAGTAGTTAGAAGGGGTGGTTTCCACCACTGTTAGGGGTAAGTAAAACTGGTATTAGCAGGGAAAACCTCCTGTGTTAGGCAGAATTTTAAGATGGCCCCAGGATCTTTTCCCTCTGTTAGGACCATAATTAGATTACTTTCCATGGCAAGGGTCAAGGGACTTTTCAGATGTTAATTGGGGTCCCACATCAGTTGACTTTACCTTGTTAAAAAGGAGAATATCCTGGGTGAGCCTGACTTACTTACTTAGACCTAAGATCTCTAAAGAACAAGGACTTTGGGATCTGAGACTCCAGCATCTGAGACTCTCCCTTTCTGGCTTTGGTTAATGTGACTGCTGGCAGAATTCATTCCTTGTAACTGAGGAGTCTGGGAAGTGGTATCTTTCCTACTCAATCCTCCAGATGGGAATGTCGCCCAGTGATCACCTTGTTTGCCTCTTATGAGACCCTAAGGAGAGAAGTCAGTTCAACTGTGCCCAGATACTAAGCTACAGAAACCATGGGATAATAAATAGGTGGTATTTTAAGTCACTAAGTTAGTAGCAATTTATTATATAGCAGTAGAAAACAATTACATTTGCTACAGCTTTGCTCAGAATGGCCTACATCAGGGTCTCCAGAGCTGGTGCTGCTGTGTAGGCTGAGTCTGGGTGGAGCTGCCCTAGTTTCTGTGATTGTAACTGCCCTAGCTTATGGGGCAGAGGAACAAGTCACTCTCAGCCTGCCACAGTTTTTGAGCTCAAGGGCACTCTTGTGAACCGTGCTCCTCACTCCCTTGTCATAGGACTTCCTCATCCAGGGCTTGAACCACTTGAAACTATATGATTCTTTACTAATAGGTGGTGCATGTAAACATTGGCAAATTTGTCATTCCTTCATCTCACCTGAAGTAGACCACAACCATATCTGTTAAGTGAACATAAAAGCTAACTGGTCTCCAAATGCATGTGTCTAATGTAGCAGCTAAAGAAACAAAAAATGAACACTAGGAAACTTCCCCAAGGTGATAGTAAGCCTGGTATAAGTTTTCTCATATAGAGAACATTTTCCCCACCATTTTAAGACCTACATACCTACAGACATAATAAATTATTGACAATGAATTGCTTTATAGTTGTAGTTACTCTTCACTGAAATAGATTAAGGTAAAACCTAAAATAAAAGTTGAATGATTTTTACATGAGAAAAGCCTAATTCTCTGTAAAATTTCTTCTTTAAAAATATTTTTATTTAAATTCAATTTAGTTAACATAGTATATTAGTTTCATGGGTAGAATTTAGTGACTCTTCAGTTGCATATAACATCCAGTGCTCATTACATCAAATGCCTTCATTAATGCCCATCAACCAGTTACCCCATCTTCTCATCCACCTCCCCTCCAGTAACCCTCAGTTTGTTTCCTATGGTTAAGAGTCTCTTATGGTTTGCCTCCTTCTGTTTTTATTTTATTTTTCCTTCCTTTCTCTTATATTCATCTGTTTTAAGTTCCACATATGAGTGAAAACATATGGCATTTGTCTTTCTCTGACTTATTTTGCTTAGCCTAATGTCCTCCAGTTCCATCCATGTCATTGCAAATGGCAAGATTTCATTCTTTTTGATGGCTGAGTAATATTCTATTATATATATTGTGTATATATGCATTTGCATATATACACATTTATATATATACAAATACACACACACCATATCTTCTTTATCCATTCATCTGTCGATGGACATCTGGGCTCCGTGTTTTGGGTATTGTGGGCATTGCTGCTATAAACACTGGGGTGCATGTCCTTTGAATCACTGTATTTGTATCCTTTGGATAAATACCTAGTAGTACAATTGCTGGGTCATAGAGTAGTTCTATTTTTAACTTTTTGAGGAAACTCCATACTGTTTTCCAGAGTGGCTGCATCAGTTTGCCTGCACCAGTTTCCATTTCCACCAACAGTGCAAGAGGGTTCCCCTCTCTCTGCATCCTCATCAACATCTGTTGTTTCTTGAGGAGTTAATGTTAGCCATTCCGATCAGCGTAAGGTGGTATCTCATTGTGGTTTTTATTTGTATTTCCCTGATGAGTGATGTTGAGCATTTTTTTCATGTGTCTGTCAGTCATTTGTATGTCATCTTTGGAGAAATGTCCATGTCTTCTGCCCATTTCTTGACTGACTGTTTTGGTTTTTGGATGTTGAGTTTATTAAGTTCTTTATAGATTTTGGATACTAGCCCTTTATCTGACATGCCAGCAAAGTTGCAGGATATAAAATCAAGGCACAGAAGTCTGTTGTATTTCTATACATTAACAAAAAAGCAGCAGAAAGAGAAATCAAGGAATCGATCCCATTTACAATTGCACCAAAAACCATAACATACCTAGGAATTAACCACATAGGTAAAAGATCTGTACTCTGAAAACTATAGAATACTTCTGAAAGAAATTGAAGACACAAATGGAAAAACATTCCTTGCTCGTGGATTAGAAGAACAAATATTGTTAAAATGTCTATACTACCCAAAGCAATCTACACATTTAATTCAATCCCTATCAAAATAACACCAGTATTTTTCACAGAGCTGGAACAAACAATCCTAAAATTTGTTTGGAACCAGAAAAGACCCCAAATAGCCAGAGGAATATTGAAAAAGAAAGCTAAAGCTAGAGGCATCACAATTTCAGACTTCAAGCTGTATTACAAATTTGTAATTATCAAGACAGTATGGTAACTGGCACAAAAACAGACATATAGATCAATGGAACAGAATTGAGAACCCAGGAATGGACCCTCAACTCTATGATCAAGTAATCTTCAACAAAACAGGAAAGAATATTCAATGGAAAAAGAGTCTTTTTTTAAATTTGTTATGTTCAATTAGCCAACATATAGTACATCAGTTTTTGATATAATGTTCAATGATTCATTAGTTGCATATAACACCTAGTGCTCACCATATCACATGTCCTCAATACCCATTACTGGTTACCCCATTTTCCCCCACAAATGTCTCTTCAACAAATGGTGTTGAGAAAACTGGACCACTTTCTTACACAAGACACAAAAATAAACTCAAAATGGATGAAAGACCTAAATGTGAGACAGAAATTCATCAAAATCCTAGAGGAGAACACAGGCAGCAACCTCTTTGACCTCAGCCACAGCAACTTCTTGCTAGAGATGTCTCCAAAGGCAAGGGAAACAAGAGCAAAAATGAAATTGGGATTTCATCAGGATAAAAAGCTTTTGCACAGCAAAGGAAACAATCAACAAAACTAAAAGGCAACCTACAGCATGGGAGAAAATATTCTCTATAAAATTTCTTGTATCTTATCTCCTTCCAACCTCTTCTGCAGAGGGAGTGAAAGAATAGTCTGCTCTTCCATATGATTTTCAGGGGAGATGCTAGGTGATGTGCTCAGGGATCTATCTGCAGAGAGTCCTGCTTCAAGGGCTTGTGGCAGGCAGGTCAGCAAGTGGGTGTTGGGTGAGTGGCAGCCTGATTGGCAGTCAGGAGCATCCCTGGCTTCCTAAGGGACAGCCCTGGTCAAATGACCAACTTTTTCTTGGGGGCGTTTATGTCACAGTGTTGTCAAGGTCAGTCACTTTTGTCTGTGGAAGACCTCCCGAGGAACTCCAGGTAGAGGAAGCCCAGCCAGAATGCTCTCAGGCAAAGTCTCAGGCCAGAGTTTTAAGTGGGTGTGTGCTTATGGGCACCATGAGTCTTGATTCCATGAGTCTTGATTCCATGAGACTTTTCCTCCACCTGTATACTCACTGCCACAGTTATAATTTCATTATTTTTTTTAAAGATTTTATTTGAGACAGAGCACAAGTAGGCAGAGTGGCAGGCAGAGAGGGAGAGGTAGGTTGCCCACCAAGGAGGGAGCCCCACATGGGACTCAATCCCAGCGTCCTGGGATCATGACCTGACCTGAAGGCAGATGCTTAACCAACTGAGCCACCGGTGCCCCAATTTCATTATTTTTAAACTTTACAGATGTTTTATTGACTTTTTGCAGGTGATATATAACAACAAAAAAATACAATGCCTAGGTCTCCAAAGGGGGAAATTGTTAGTCCCAACCACATGTTGATTGAAGGAAATATTCACTTAAGTTTCAGATAAGCACAAGAGTATGGGATGCTGTACCACAGGCCTTCTGGCCCCATTGTAAATGGTTGCCTGTTTTGTAGTTTTAGAAATGCTAATGAGCTGTTCTAGGGGTCTATAAAGAGCCTTCTCTGGGAAGGAGTGTGGGATGTGCCTAAGATGAATTAAATGATTGAGAAGGCAGAATCCTTGGGACTCTTTCTGGCTCCTACTGTTTTCTCAGTTGACTGTGTTTGTTTGATCTCTGGCTAAGCCTCTCCAGAGGACCCAAAGGAACAAGAATTTTATTAGAAGGAATGAGAAAATAGGGTACAGGGACTCAAGAGGGCATCAGACCGTACTTGAAAGTCTGACCTGGAAAGCCCAGGCAAGGTTCAAGTCCAACTGGGAGCCCTTGAGCCAAAGCAGCCATCGGAGGACACCAACATCCCCAGGTGGGGCCTCAGTATCCCTGCTGTGCCCAGTCATTGGCCAGAGCAGCCGGGGGTGGCGGCCTCACAGTTGCAAAGCTCAGAGTAGAGTAGCTGCTTCTGCTTTCCATCGGTTGTGGCCCCTGCAGTAGATCCCAGTGACCCGTGACCCAGGAATCCACCTCTTGGCCATGCACATTTACATCCCCACATAAGTGTGGGGAGGATTTCCTCTCTGGCTCCAGAGTATGTCTCACTCAAAATCTAGAAAGGGAGGTTACTGGTCAGGGGCAGCCTCCATCATTGTAGCTGACCGGCAACTGCAGCTGGTACTTAGCTTCTTTCTTTGGTTGTCCATTCCCTACCCCCCTCAGCTGTCACCTCCACAGGGTTCAGTTCTACCTGGTTGGGGTGCCGGAGACCACCACGAGCTCTAACCAGATGCCTTATGGTTGCTGTACATGGTTAGTCACAATGGGACAGGGAAATATCAGGAGGCATTCAAGTGGATTGCTCGGATCCCACATGTACTCTTAGTTTTAATGAGGATGTCCCTTGATTTAGTATTTTCTATCTGATTAAAACCCACTTGTATTTGATTTTCTATGAATCGTGTGGTCATGTCTATTGATTTAGAGGTGCAGTTGTCCTTTAGTTGACAACTAAAGTTGTCCTGTATCATTTGGGTTGCAAATACTTAGATTGTTTCTTATTTTACAATATATTACAGAGATTTTTCTTTTGTTGTTGTTGTTGAAAGACTTGCAAATTTCATGACTTGAAAATGTGTGCCTTCTGGATTTTCTCTCATAATTAAAAAGCTGTTCTCCACTCAGACTTTTAAAATTTTCAGCATTTCTTAGTCCTTATGTGTTTTGTCTTTTATGGTTAAAATCTGTTGTACTCTAATTTATTTTGCCCCAAAAAAGTGAGAGAGAAGTTGCCTGGGTGGCTCAGTCGAGTGAGTGTCCAACTCTTGGTTTTGGCTCAGGTCATGATCTCAGGGTTCTGAGATCAAACCCTGCATTGGGCTCCTAGCTCAGTGGGGAGTCTGCTTGAGATCCTCTCTCTCTGCCCCTCCCCTCACTCACACACGTGTGTGAGCACTCTTTCAAATCTTTAAAAAAAAACAACTTTTTTCTTTCTTTCACATAGCTACCTTATCCCACCATTAATATGTTGATACCATACTTTGATCTTTTTGTATGTGTGAAATATAAAGCAGACCATAAATATAAATAAAAAATCATCTTCAAGGAATTTATTTTTTAAAAAATTAGATTCAAATTTGGACAATGAGGGCATCAGACCATACTTCTACAGTATTTACATGAGGAATGAGTTAATAGAGTATATTTTCTTTAAACAAGAAATATCTTTTTGATTCTTTAAAAGATATCTTAAACAGATTCCCAAACGTTGGTCCATGCAAGTATAAAACCACAAAGATTTTACAGAAAATGCAAGATCAGGAAATTAATGACAAAGTTATGACTTTCTTTAAAAGTTTAAAGGATTGCTCTTATCATATGATTAGACTATTTTTGGCATCAGCAATAATTCATATAAGTTTTATTAATGGAAGGTTTTGTTTATGGGAAGGGCAGATGGAAGAGAGATTCAGGTCCTTAGCAACATTAAGAGTTAGTAAAACTTTATTTTAAAAACTTCATAAAATTCAAAAATCTAGATCCATCAATTTAGAGGATGTCCCTCTAATATGAATTTTTCCATGTTAAACTTTGGGGAATATGTTCTAAAAACTCTTTCTCTTGTATGTTTTAAAAACCAACTGAATTAAACTACAGCAGTAGGAACTCCTATATTACTTCTATTCCTGAGGTTTTTCCTCTAGTATGCTCTCTGATATTTAATGGTGCATCATTTCTGAAGGATTCTCCGTAGTGGTTGCATTCATGGGCTGTTCCAGTTATCTATTGCTATGTAACAAACTACAGGAATATTTACTGGCCTAAAACAAGTTTATATTGCTCATAACTTTGTTGTGATTTAGGGAGGGCTCAGCTAGGCATCTTGTCTCGGTTCCGTGTGGCATCAGCTAGAATGGTTCAAAGGGGCTAGAAGATCAGCCCACTAACAGGAATGGCAGATTAGTACTGCTTGTCAACTGAAAGTGCAGTGGGGCTCTTGGCCAAAGGCCTTAGGCCCTCTCCCATGTGGCCTTCTCAGTGGGGGATGATTGGGCTTTCTCACAACATGGCAATTGGTTTCTGAGAATGAACATTCCAAGAGGCTTGGGAAGAAGCTGCAAGGCTTATGATTTAATCTTAGAAATCCAAGGAAGCCTTTAACCACGTTCTATTGGTCAAGAAAGTCCTAGAGGCCAACCCAGACTCAATGATAAGGGTGTCTTAACTCAGGCTGCTATAAAATACTGTGGATTGGATGGCTTAACAGATACTTCTCATGGTTCTGGAGGCTGGAAGGTCTAAGATCAAGTTCCTGGTGAGATTGAGGGCCTTCTTCCTGGTTTGCACATAGCTGCCTTTTCATTGTGTCCTCACATGCCCAAAAAAGTATGCTCTGGTCTCTCTTCTTATGAGGACATTAGTCCTGTCATGGGAGCCTCATTGTCAAGACTTGATGTAAACCTAATTACCCCCTTGATCTCCATCACCCATTTAACCCATCTCCCCCACCCACCTCCACTCTGGTGACCATCAGTTTGTTCCCTTTAGCTGAGAATCTGTTTCTTAGGTTGCCTCCCCCACCCCTTTGACATTGGCCATAGCAACTTCTTTATATGTCTCCTGAGGCAAGGAAAACAAAAGCAAAAGTAAACTATTGGGACTTCATCAAAATCTTCTGCTCAGCAAAGGAAACAAGAAAACTAAAAGGAAACCCACTGAATGGGAGAAGATATTTGCAAATGACATATCTGATAAAGGGTTAGTATCCAAAATATATAGCAAACATAAAACTCAACACCCAAAAATGAATAATTAAAAAAAATGGGCAGAAGACACGAGCAGCCATTTCTCCAAAGAAGACCTACAGATGGCCAACAGACATATGAAAAGATGGTCAACGTCATTGATCTGAGAAACGCAAGTCAAAACCACAATGAGATACCACCTCACATCGGTCAGAATGGCTAAGATCAACACAGGAAACAACAGGTATTGGTGAGGATGTGGAGAAAGGGAACACTCTTATACTGTTGGTGGGAATGTAAACTGGTGCAGCCACTCTGGAAAAGAGTATGGAGGGTCCTCAGAAAGTTAAAAATAGAACTACCCTATGGTCCAGCAGTTGCACTACTGGTATTTACCCAACGAATACAAAAATCCTGATTTGAAGAGACGTATGTACCCTGATGTTTATAGCAGCATTATCAACAATAGCCAAATCATTGAAACAGCCCAAATGTCTATTGGCTGATGAATAAAGATGTAGTGTATGTATATACACACCTTATACACATCTTTATTCACATCTTATATATGTATAATTACATATATAATATATATAATACCTACACACACACACACACACACACACACACAACACAATGGAATATTATTCAACCGTAAAAAAAAAAATCTTGCCATTTGCAACTACATGAGTGAAACTAGGGAATATCATGCTCAGTGAAATAAGTCCAAGAAAGACAAATACCATATGATTTCACTCACATGTAGAATTTAAGAAACAAATGAGCAAACTTCCTCCTCTCCAATCAGTCCGATTTATCTGTGAGAAGGGAGGGTAACCCATGGAAGAAAGAAGATGGTCGTGGCTAAAACTTTCATTGGTAGTGGTCCGAGAATAGGGCCTGGTTGGAGGAAATGCTTTTTCACCTGTATGATTCAGGCATTTGAAAGACATGGGACAAGGCTACAGGGACAGTGGAGTGGGCTGGCTGCTGCCTTGAATTTCCAGGCAGATCAGGAGATGCTGAATGTTACTGATGAGCAGATAGTAGCTAAGTGAGAGCTGGAGGGCCTATGTGGTAGTTTATAAAAGGGTTCTTTGTACCTCTATGGAAAGGCAGACCTAGGCTGAAGATTAGCTATGAGATTTACAGACCCCCTGGTGACAGAGAGGTCAGTGGTTTGGATTCTCCCTCACTGGGGAGAATCACTGTGAAGGGCCCTAGGATTCTGGAGCAAATCCTTGCTGCCTATACCAGGAAATTGTACTTTACTTGAGAAACAACTTGAGGTAAGTTATTGGCTCCTGGTAGAAGTAAAACATTTGGCCATTGGACAAGTAAACATGCCTGGAACCAGGGATTCTATCTTACTGAGTCATGATGTCAGGCAGGCCCAAGCTTTCATTAAACCCATCACTCTTAGACGAGTGCCCCTTCCACAGTTTGCACCTATGACCATATAGGGGGTCTTGTTTGGCTGGTTGGAAAAAGAAAAGGCCTGTAAACTTTGTTTATGGATGGGTCACCTCTTAATGGGTCTTGAAGCTGGGGGTAGTTACTGCCAGGACATTTTAACTGAGTTCTGAAATTATTTCCATGGATATACTATTTCTTTCCAGGTTCTGGGAATTCATACAAATAAATCCTGGATTAGAAATTTAGGAGTTGCAGGAATTACTCTTTTATACTGTGCTTTTTATTAATAGTCAACTGACCTGAGTCTGTCACTGTCTTAGTTACAGGGGTTGTGGGGTTAGTTACGAGGAGTCTTGTTTGTGGATTTGGAAACCCTGGATTATCAGTGCTGCACACTTTTCAGGTGACTTAGCTATCTCAAAAGCCAATATTTTACCTTCTCCTTGCTCATCATCCCAATCTACCATGAATCTCAGTAGTGATGATGTTACCATAAGCCGCAGTGTTCACCAGAAGTGAGATCGGTAATTTTGTTCTAAAATCTTGTCCTGGGGGTGTGCTTTCTATGGCACTCCTGGATCGAAATGTCGTAGCCTGGGTTCCCCATGAAAGCAAAGCCTGAGAAGAGCATTTGTGTGCCAGTAACTGCTGGGACGTAATCCCAGGGAGCAGGAGCTAGGAGCTGGGCAGAGTAACATGACCAAGGTATGTTACTGGCTCTTGGTAGAAGTAAAACATTTGGCCATTGGACCGGAACTAGGGATTCTATCCTACTGAGTCACAATGTCAGTGAAGTGGGAAGAGATAGCCATTGCTGTGGACAGGTGGTGCCCAACCCATCTCTAAGGAGTTGATCATGAAGGTAACAGAGTATCTGATGGATGCTGTATATGGTGATTTTAATTCTGAAGTTCTCAGGTGAGCTTTAGGTCTGGCTGAAGCCTTGATTTATAAGTTGCCCTTATATTGACTTCAATTTCTTTACTTAGGCAGGCACCTAGGGGGATCTGGCTAACCAGATTGACTTACCCAACATCCCAGAGTTTCCTTAGGGTAGAACAGGCTAACATTTCTTAATGTACTGGTTTCAAATCCACCATTACAATGTAGGGGAGTAAAAGAGTCTCTTCCTCTATCCATTTATGTTCTCCAGTTGGGGCCCTATAAATGAGATTCGCCAAACAGGTTAATGAGAGAATGAAGCTTACTAGCATGGGTATTGTGCATACACATGGGAGTACCCAGAGATAAGTAACTCAGAGGTGTGGCTGAATTTAGGTGTATGTATCCTCTGAGGCAAAAACAAAGGGAAAGGAAATTGGGCTTCTGGATAGGGAGGTAAGTTATGGGAAGGTGACCAGGAAAAGTGTGGGGTAAGCAACGATTGTTTAGTAACGTTTGTTATGCAGATTTAAGCTCTGACTTCTCTTTGATAAGAGTTCTTAAGTTTTACTCTTCCTGGAACAGGAGAGGGAGACATTTCTACAAATTGATATTTCCTTTATAAATGGAAATTTCCATTACAAGAGGAAAACGTAGCCTGTTTCTAGAGCTTTTCAGGCATCTCCTGGTTCTCTGTGAACTTTAGCTCAAAATATTCCATGTGCCAAAGCACGTTGTTTGGCATTATTCTGGTACTCCTCAGCAGTATCCTATAGAACGGTTTCCTACTCTGCTCTTCCACCTGTTCATTCATCCCTCCAAGACTCTGGCAACCACTGATGTTTTTATGTCTCTCTAGTTTTTCCTTTTCCAGGATGCTGTATGGTTAGAATCATACACTATTTAGCCCTTTCAGACTAGTCTCTTTCAATATGCAATATACATTTGAGGTTCTTCCATGTCTTTTTGTGGCTTATAGCTCATTTCTTATCACTGATCGTATTCATTGTGTGGATGTACCATCGTTTATCTGCTCACCTTTTGAAGGACAAGAGATGTGAATTTTAATTTTGGGAAGTATTAGATGAGAAAAACTCAGCCAAGTACATTTAAAAATTAAATTGGCTTTGTTCAGTGATTCATGCATTGGCAGCCTCTTGTCTAGCAATAGAAAGGAGCTCCATCAGGTCAGTTACCTCAGTAGTGTTGTTCAGGTATTTCCAGGTTGACTGGGTAAAGGGTGTATTCCTGGGGGTGGGGGTGACTATAATTAGGTATTAGGCCTTGGTTTCCTGAGGATGGGGTTTAGCACAAGTGATACAGGGATTTTGGACCTGCTGTTTCCTTTTTATCAGAAATGAATTTAGCCATTTGTGGACGAGCAACAAGATTCTCAGGGAAAATTTATCTTGTTACTTGGGATTTTGGGCGTGGTGGGCAAAGCACTGCCCAGAGCTGCCAGCAATGGACTTGCTTGCCCCACCTGCAAGGGATATTTCAGGGTATTCCTCACTATAGAAAGTCACCTTGCTGTGCAAGCAAGTCACCTTGCTGAAGTCATGCCCCTCCTGGCACATCCAGTGACTGAGATTGTGGTATAAGGCCAGGCATTTCTGTCCAAATGGGGACAACTCTGGGCTGAGACTGTTGGGTTTGTGTCACAGTTGACCCTCCCTCTGCCAAATATACTTCCTTTCATTCTTCTGTAGGCGTTGGTCCCTAGTAATAGATATTAATATCCTATGGACCAAGCCTTTATTACGTGGTTTGATTGCTTTATTTTCTATGGCACATGCATTTTAACAGGACAGTGTGATTTGTCCTGATGCTTGTGTTCAGTGTCCATTGGAGGTGGGTGTCACACATCCCTCTGGTGCCTTTTCTGACAGTGTCATGGAAGAACTCCTGTGATGTTCCATGACTCCATGCTGAAACCATTTTATCGTCTAGTTCATAGAGTGTTGAAAATGGGCTGCTTGGAATTTGGGTTTAATTTTGAATGGAACCTGACTTACAGAGGGAACTTGGTAAATTTTAGAAGTAAATATCAATTCTTATCTTCTCATACATGTCAGCTCCGGGCTGCAGTCAGCTGTCAGTACTCACTGTGGGTCTGATGAGGCTTAGATATAAACAAGAGAAATTGAACTGAGCCTCTAAGTTGGCCACCAGGGATTGGGTGAAATGGTTCTGTGCTCTTAATCAGTAGATCTCCTCCAGTGTAATATCATGATGCCTCTTTCTATACCTTGTCCCTGAATCCAGAGGAAATCATGCTCTGAGGGTCTGATCTCTGAGTCTTGTAGGACCAACTTGCACACCTTTGTGTAGGTTGTATTCTCTACAGAGACACCTGCTGTTGGGGGACTTGGGGATGAAATCCAGCCCCTGCTTGGCAAAGACTTTCCTAGACAGGTTCCTCGAAGCCCTCTCTTCAGCTAGGCCTCCTCCTTGAGCCCTGTCCTCAACCCGCCTCAGCCAGTCTTAGCAAGGAATCCTGCCCAGTTCTCTGCTCAAACTCCTCATCCCCCACCTTTGATGTCCAAATCCTTGGCCCAGCTTTAGCAAAGATCCCCTAATGTTGATGTCTCCTCTCAGTCCTCCATCGGCTGACCCCCTCATTCTGCTAGTTGGCTATAAATCCACAGCTGTCCTTTCTGTATTGGGAACTGAACTCAGTCTCTTGACTCTTGCTGCCAAGGTCTCAATCTGCTTTCCTTACCATTTTAGCCACTGTCTGATTAAATTTGTCATTAACATACTCTACTCACTCTGGGACCACTTTTACAGGGATGATTTTGCCCAAAGGAAGAGACATATTTTTCTTCTCTGCACACACACACTATGTGGTCACCAAGCTGGAGGCCTACCTAAATGGAGTGTGCTCTGCTAACTTTCACGAAGACCTCGGATATGTGAAAGGTGGCTCTGACTCATGCCCTGAAAATTAGGACCATGCCTTACCGCAGAGTGCCAGGCTGCGAAAGGAAGGTGTAAGTGTCTTCTAATTACCCCTTGGACACTTTCAAATTAAGTTCATACTGAAGAAGAAAATCAAGAGCTATCTTGAGAAGTGGATCCCTTATGAAATATTTCAAATTCTCTTTATTCTTGTTAAGGGAGCTGTGTGGATGTTGGTCTTATCTGATTCTCTGCCTGTGAACACTTATAGGTGTGCCCTAAAACCTCTCAGACTCTTGTCCTGTACCTATGGCCCAGACTGAAGTCTCCCTGTTCATATTCTCTGCTCTCCTTGTGACCTATGGGACTACCTAGATGTAATAAACCTGGATGGCAGCTGAGGCCCAGCCAAGTGCCCAGAGATTTGGCTTTCCTTCCTGAATTATTATGGGTGGTCTCTGAGGAAGCCTGTAAAGAAATGAGGGAAAGGAGGAAGCTAAGCAAGGATAAAGTTTCAGGTAAAGTTTTACATCAGCTGGATGCTCAGGAGAATAGAAAGCACTATAGCATTGATGCTGCCTTGAAGTAAGGGGGTAGGGCTTTGATTCCAGCACAGTAGCAGGTGTCAGTTAGGGAGGTTCTGGGGGTGGAAGTATGGTTTTAACTTCTAGGCACCTCTGGCAAGGTGACTCTTAACAACCTCAAAGCAATTCTCCAGAGCAGTTTGCGGGGGTAAACTAGAAGCAGATACAGCAGCTGGGAACAGGGATGTCTGGGATCTGGTTAGGGCATTGGTGACACAACTATATCCAGAACAACCATTTTCTGGTGAATTGACCTAGATCCCTCCATATTCCTTCCATGTTGCTATAATGTTGAGCACACTTTGAAAATTTCCTGCCTTTACTCTAAGGGTATCTCTCGATAAGAAGGGAATGTAAGGAAGTACAAAAACTCTCCATCTCTGCAATCCCTAACATTCTGCTCAAGTTCTGCTAAAGCTTCCAGATAGTTATCCTGGAGCTTGGTCCTTTCAGCCACAAGAAAATTTCACTCTGGATCTAGACTAGACTTTTTTTCCTGCTATGTTTTATTTGTATACTTGGGAAAGTGATGAAAAGAATGAAAGTAGAGAAATGGATGCCAATGCAAAGTCTAGTATGCAGGTGTGTATGAACCCCTATGCTTGTTCTTGGTGTGTGTAAACAAGCAGCAAGTCTACTCAAATACTATTGAGTATAGTGTATGGGGGCCTTAGGGAGCTTGGTCCTATGCGTGAGCCCCACGAGGAACAAAAGACAGATCAGTGCCCTGGCTAAGTGGTTTTTGAAGCTTTGGACTCTTATTTAGGGGCTGCTATAAATGCCCCAGTGCAAGTCTGGAACTGAGCTGACACATACCTGGGATCATACTTCCCAAGGAAGAGATAGGGATTATTCTTTTCACCCCTTTTCCACAGTGACCAGGGAGGAGATTATATGTGTATCTCAAACTCCAGCACACCCTCTCGCCCTCTCTAAGCAGATCATAAAAGGGGTTCCCTTTTCATCCACTCTGGATCTGGGGGATTCTGCATACTGGACCTGAGGTAGGACTCCCACTCACTCCTCACTAGAAGCACAACGAGTGGTCAGGAGCATGCATGTACACTGGCCAAGTGTACCTCCTCTGCAGCTCTGGCCTCATTCAGCCTCTGTAAGATGCTGGCCAGGGAGAGCAGGGTGCACAGATCAACTCTCTCTGGCCAGGAGACCTCACGGTCTCCAGAGTTGCTGTAGTCTCTTCATTGTGTCTAGAAGCAATCATACTAATGCCCTTTTATCTGTGAGCTTTTTCAGCACTATTGTTCTCCTTCATTTAGGAGTCTGTGTCTACTGATTGGAAGAAGTTCCTTGTAATTCTCTGGCAGGCATATCTACTCATGCAGGACTTCCTTGCAAGGTCAAAGAATCACCCACAGGAGCAAGAACAGAAGGGAATTTATCTTCCCACTCCCTCCCATCTGTTCCCCATCAGTCAAGTTTTAGAAATACTTTCTCCCATTCCATAGGTTACCTTTAGATTTTGTTGGTTTCCTTTGCTGTACAGAAGCTTAATTTAGTCCCGCTTATTTATTTCTGTCTTTGTTTTCCATGCGTTAGGTGTCATATCCAAAAAGTCATTGCCAAGATCAATATCAAGAAATTCTTTGCTTTCTTCAAGGAGTTTTATGGTTTTGGGTCTTTAAGGCTTTAATCTTTCTTGAGTAAATTTTTAAAAAATTTTCTATTTAAATTCAATTTAATTAACATATGGTATATTATTAGTTTCAGGGGTAGAATTTAGTGGTTCATTAGTTGTAATGAGCACTGCATGTTATATGCATCAAGTGCCCTCCTTAATGCCCATCACCCAATTACCCCTTCTCCCCACCCACTTCCCCTCCAGCAACCCTCAGTTTGTTCCCTATATTTAGGAGTCTCTTATGGTTTGTCTCACTCTCTGTTTTCATCTTATTTTACTTTTCCTTCCCTTCCCCTATGTTCATCTGTTTTGTTTCTTAAATTCCACATGCGTGATATCATGTGGTATTTGTCTTTCTCTAACTTATTTTGCTTAGCATAATACCCTCTAGGTCGATCCAGGTCATATGTCAAACATAGTGTTTTGACACCTATGTTAATACTCCACATGAAAGATTTCATTCTTTTTGATGGCTGAGTAATATTCCATTGTATATACATACCACATCTCCTTTATCCATTCATCCGTCGATGGACATCTGGGCTCCTTCTGTATTTCGGCTGCTGTGGACATTGCTGCTATAAACTTTGGGGTACATATGCCACTTTGAGTCACTGTGTATCCATTGGATAAATACCTAGAAGTGCAATTTCTGGGTCGTAGGGTAGTTCTAGTTTTAACTTCTTGAGGAAATGCCATACTGTTTTCCAGAGTGGTTGCCCCAGTTAGCATTCCCACCAAGAGTGCAAGAGGATTTCCCTTTCTCTGCATCCTTGCCAACATCTGTTGTTTCCTGAGTTGCTAATTTTAGCCATTCCAACTGGTGTAAGGTGGTATCTCATTGTGGTTTTGATTTGTATTTCCCTGATGATGAGTGATGTTCAGCATTTTTTCATGTGTCTGTTAACCATTTGTAGGGCTTCCTTGGAAAAATGTCTCCCTCCCCTCTGCGGCCCCATAGCTTTTCTCTCCCCCAGTTCCCATCTCTAAACTTCACAGCTGCTATGTTCACTTCCTCTAATTGTACAGATTGTTCTCTTAATTCTCAGTTCGATTTCCTAGTTCAAAATGATTTGATGTTGATCTGTGTTCGAGGGACTAGGCAAGCCCAGAGGGACTACTCTGACATCTTAAATCTTCCCTTCACTCTTCTCAAATATTAATTGACAATATGTATATTGGTTTATTTCTGGGCTTTCTATTCTGTGCTGTTGTATTATCTCTCTTTACGCCAATACCATACTGTTTTGTTTACTGTATATTTGTAATATAGTTGGAAATCAGGAAATGTGCTCGAGCTTTGTTCTTCTTTCTTAAGATTGCTTTGGCTATTTGGAGCCCTTTTCTGGTTTGATACACACTTTAGGATTAGGGAGACATTGAGTATGTAGATTGCTTTGGATATTATGGACATTTCAACAATCTCTTTTTTTTTTTTCTTAAAGATTTTATTTATTTATTTGACAGAGAGAGAGATCACAAGTAGGTAGACAGGCAGGCAGAGGGAGAGGGGGAAGCAGGCTCCCTGCTGAGCATGGAGCCCAATGTGGGCCTCGATCCCAGGACGCTGGGATCATGACTTGAGCCGAAGGCAGACGCTTACCCGATTGAGCCACCCAGGCACCTCTTAACAATCATTTCGGTCCATAAACATGAAATATCTTTCTATTTAGTTTTGTTTTCTTCAATTTATTTCATCAATGTATTACGATTTTCAGTTTATGGATTTTTGACCTCATTATTTAACTTTATTCCTAAGTAACTTGTTCTTTTTGATGCAGTTATGAATGGGATTTTTTAAAATTTCTCTTTCTGATACTTTGTTCAGATATAGAAAGGCAAATGATTTCCGTATATTTTGTATCCTGCAACTTTACTGAATTCTAACAGTTTTGGGTGAAATCTTGAGAGTTTATAGATGTTATATACAGATAGACATAGTTTTCCTTCCTTTTCAATTTTTTTTTCAAATTTTAATTTAAATTCTAGTTAGTTAACATATAGGGAATTGTGGTTTCAGGAGAGAATTTAGTGATTCATCACTTACGTATAGCACTCAATGCTCATCACAACAAGTGCCCTCCTTAATACCCATCACCTATTTAGCCCATCCCCTGCCCACCTCTCCTCCATCAACCCTCAGTTTGTTCTCTATAGTTAAGAGTCTCTTATGGCTTGCTTCCCTCTTTTTTTTCCCCTGGGTGAGAAGCTGGTTAAGAACTATTTCTTTTTCTTTCCTTTTTTTTTTTTTTAAGATTTTATTTATTTGAGAGAGAGAGAGAGAGAGAGTCCAAGAGGGGGTAGAGTTAGAGGGAGAAGCAGACTCCCTGCTGAGCAGGGAGCCCGATGTGGGACTTGAGCCCGGGACTCCAGGATCATGACCTGAGCCGAAGGCAGTCGCTTAACCAACTGAGCCACCCCAGGCACCCTCTTTTCTTTTCTTTTTCTTTTTTTTTTTTTTTAAGATTTTTATCTATTTACCTGAGACAGAGTACACACAAGCAGGGGGAGCAGCAGGCAGAGGGAGAAGCGGGCCCCCCACCAAGCAAGGAGCCTGACATGGGGCTCAATCCCAGGACGCCAGGACCGTGATCTGAGCCAAAGCCAGACACCCAACCGACTTAGCCACCCAGGCACCCCTGGTTAACAACTATTTCTTTGTTGGCACAGTACTGCTGGGCTCATGAAAGCAAGCCTTGCTCATCACTAGAGCAGGTGATCAAAGGGTCTGTTTCTTGGGTGGCAGCTGCAAAAGCCAGGGCACCAAATGTGCATAAGCTCCTTCCAGGGAGATGCTAGTGGCCCATTTCAATGTGCTTATCTGTTTGCCTGGTGTGTAGGAGTTATTCAGCTGGTCTCTGGAGTCCTTTCAGAAGGAGTTGTTCCATGTATACTTGGAGATTTGTTGTGTCTGTGGGAGGAAGTTAATTTGTGAGCCTCCTACATTGTCATCTTGGACTCCAACCTCACTTTTCTTTTTTCCTTCTTTTCCTCAGACTTAATAATTCCATTGTCCTGTCTTTAGGTTCTCTGATTCTTTCTTCTGCCTGCTCAAACCTGCCTCTGAATTTCTCTAATGCACTTCTCATTTGTTGCTGTACTTCTTAGTTCCAGACTTCTTGGGATTTTTCTTAGGTTTTCTGTCTCTTCATCGATAATTCCATTTTGTTCATGCATTTTTATTATCTCCATATCTTCCTTAGTTCCTTGAACATCTTTAAGACTCTTATTCTAAGATCTTTGGTAGATCTGCCATCACCTGTTTTCCTGAGATAGTTTTTTTTTTTCTTTCAAATGGGCCATATTTGCTTATTTTTTTGGTATGCTTTGATTTTTTTTGTTATTTTGAAAACTGGACATTTGAACTTACTAATGTGCTTATTCTGTAAATCAGATGCTCCCTTGTCCTCAGGGTTTGCTGGTTTTTGGTTTTGTTTTTGTTTAATTTTTTGTGCCAAGGATCCACTTGAGGTTTACAGTTAAGGTCTTCTCAGGTCTTTTCTAAGACCGTGCCTTTCCCTAGGCATGTGTGGTCACTTTCTAATTTTCCCCGTGTGTGTAGTTGCTTTTGAACGTCCTTAATGTCTGGCTTCCCGAAGGGAGAATGGAAAAAAATGAAGGTTCTCTACATGCAGTGATATAGATTGGATTACACCTCTGCCCCCTTGTGGCAAAGTCTGTAGTGGGTGCCACCCTGGCTGCAGTTTCTGGTTAGAGCAACATGAAGGCTGTGGGATTACTCACTACTTAGTGAATTGCTTTGCATCCCATTCCAGTTTAAATGATATCTTCAGGCAGGCCATCTTGTTCTCTGATATAAAAAGACCTAACGTTTTAAAGATTTATTTATTTATTTTAGAGAGCACGAGCCGGGGGAGGGGCAGAGAGAGAGAGAAAGAGAGAAGTAGAGCTGAGTGCAGAGCCCAGTGCAGGGTTCGATCTCATGACCCTGAGATTATGACTGGAACTGAAATCAAGAGTTCGATGCTTAACCGACTCAGCCACCCAGGTGCCCCAAGACCTAATGTTTTAGATATTAGCTAACATTAATTCATGTAAATATAAAGTTTGTTAGAAATTAGTTGAGTTGATATAATTAATTGTATGCTTGTATATATAATCTAAAACAGAACCACTATACATATCCTAGGAATACCACAGGAATTAATATTTACACAAATATAGAAAAAGCTGGAAAAGTGAAGTCCAGAGGCTATGGCTGGAGGATCAGAAAAAGGCACTAATGGCTTTAGGCACTAATGGAAGTGCTGTTGGAGAAGTCAGAAGTTGGAGAATTTTTTGTGGTGCTGCCATAATCAGAGAAGCTTATTGGAGAGCTCTTAGAAGTTGGAGTTCATGGAGAAGTGTGCAAAAACTCCAGATCTAATATTATACCTCTTAGTAATAATGAACCCTCCTTCCTTTTCTACAGTCCATATTTTTCATGAGTTCTTATCATTGGCAAACTCCAACTCAGAGCCATATTGGGCAGGTATATTCATTGTCTCCTACTGTGTAACAAATTACCTCAGTCTTAGCAGCCTAAAACAACACATGTATTGTCTTACAATTTCTGTGAATCATAAGCACTGGCATGACTTTGCTGGGTCCTCTGCTTCAGAATGCATAAGGCTGCCATCAGTAAGTTGGCAGCGGCTACAGTCTCATTTCATGGTTTGACTAGAGCAAGATCCATTCCTGAGTTCATGTGCTTGTTGGTAGATGTCAGTTTCTTGAAGACTGTTGACCAGAGGTTCCGTAGTTTGCCCTTTGGGCTTCTTTGTAGAGTAACTCACAATATAGCTGCTTGCTTTGTCAAGCCCCAACTTTGATGGGAAAGAATGTTCTAGCAGGAGGGTTGTTACAATCTTAAGTACATCCTATAACCTTTGCTATAATAGAAGCAGATTATATGTTCCACTCACATTCAGTGGGATTGGATTTCACAAGGGTGTGAATACCAGAACAAAGGGATACTTGGTGTTATCTTTGTCTGTCTGCCAAACAAGGAGATTTAGGAAAATGTAATTCTGATAAGATCTTTGCATTTCAGAGCCATGTGTGTAGCATAATGCAAAGTTGACAACTAACATCCAGCGCCTAAAGTCCAGCATGATGCCCTCTGGAATGTCAAGCAATCATGGTCTCTGCAGGATTATACTGTGATTAAGAGCAGAAGTGACAGAAATCTGGGCAAGATGATAAACTTTTGCTCTTTACCTTTTTTGCTATTGGGAGTTGAAAAAAAAAAATCACACCAGAGCAGCAGCTAAATACCAATTTCTAGAAGTTGTAATTGGGCCTACTACCTGATTAAGTTTTTTTTTTAATTTTTTTATTATGTTAATCACCATACATTACATCATTAGTTCTTGATGTACTGTTCCATGATTCATTGTTTGTGCATAACACCCCGTGCTCCACGCAGAATGTGCCCTCCTTAATACCCATCACCAGGCTAACCCATCCCCCCACCCCCCACCCCTCTAGAACCCTCAGTTTGTTTTTCAGAGTCCGTCGTCTCTCATGGTTCATCTCCCCCCCCGACTTACTCCCCTTCATTCTTCCCCTCCTGCTATCTTCTTCTTTTTCTTTTTTCTTAACGTATGTTGCGTTATTTGTTTCAGAAGTACAGATCTGTGATTCAACAGTCTTGCACAATTCACAGCACTCACCATAGCACATACCTTCCCCAACGTCTATCACCCAACCACCCCATCCCTCCCACCCCCGGCCACTCCAGCAACCCTCAGTTTGTTCCTGAGATTAAGAATTCCTCATATCAGTGAGGTCATATGATACATGTCTTTCTCTAATTGACTTATTTCACTCAGCATAACACCCTCCAGTTCCATCCACATCGTTGCAAATGGCAAGATCTCATTCCTTTTGATGGCTGCATAATATTCCATTGTGTATATATACCACTTCTTCTTTATCCATTCATCTGTCGATGGACATCTTGGCTCTTTCCACAGTTTGGCTATTGTGGACATTGTTGCTATAAACATTGGGGTGCACGTACCCCTTCAGGTCCCTACATTTGTATCTTTGTGGTAAATACCCAGTAGTGCAATTGCTGGATCGAATGGTAGCTCTAATTTCAACTGTTTGAGGAACCTCCATACTGTTTTCCAGAGTGGTTGCACCAGCTTGCATTCCCACCAACAGTGTAGGAGGGTTCCCCTTTCTCCACATCCCCGCCAACATCTGTCGTTTCCTGACTTCTTAATTGTAGCCATTCTGACTGGTGTGAGGTGGGATCTCATTGAGGTTTTGATTTGGATTTCCCTGATGCCGAGCCATGTTGAGCACTTTTTCATGTGCCTGTTGGCCATTTGGATGTCTTCTTTGGAAAAAATGTCTGTTCATGTCTTGTGCCCATTTCTTGATTGGATTACTTGTTCTTTGGGTGTTGAGTTTGATAAGTTCTTTATAGATTTTGGATACTAGCCCTTTATCTGATATGTCATTTGCAAATATTTTCTCCCATTCTGTCGGTTGTCTTTGGTTTTGTGGACTGTTTCTTTTGCTGTGCAAAAGCTTTTTATCTTGATGAAATCCCAATAGTTCATTTTTGCCCTGGCTTCCCGTGCCTTTGGCGATGTTTCTAGGAAGAAGTTGCTGCGGCTGAGGTCGAAGAGGTTGCTACCTGTGTTCTCCTTTAGGATTTTGATGGACTCCTGTCTCACGTTTAGGTCTTTCAACCATTTGGAGTCTATTAAATGTGTGTGGTGTAAGGAAATGGTCCAGTTTCATTCTTCTGCATGTGGCTGTCCAATTTTCCCAACACCATTTGTTGAAGAGACTGTCTTTTTTCCATTGGACATTCTTTCCTGCTTTGTCAAAGATGAGTTGACCATAGAGTTGAGGGTCCATTTCTGGGCCCTCGATTCTGTTCCATTGATCTATGTGTCTGATTTTGTGCCAGTACCATACTGTCTTGATGATGACAGCTTTGTAATAGAGCTTGAAGTCCGGAATTGTGATGCCGCCAGGTTTGCTTTTCTTTTTCAACATTCCTCTGGCTATTCGGGGTCCCTTCTGGTTCCATACAAATTTTAGGATTATTTGTTCCATTTCTTTGAAAAAAGTGCATGGTATTTTGATGGGGATTGAATTGAATGTGTAGATTGCTCTAGGTAGCATTGACATCTTCACAATATTTGTTCTTCCAATCCATGAGCATGGAACGTTTTTCCATTTCTTTGTGTCTTCCTCAATTTCTTTCATGAGTATTTTATAGTTTTCTGAGTACAGATTCTTTGCCTCTTTGGTTAGATTTATTTCTAGGTATCTTATGGTTTGGGGTGCAATTGTAAATGGGATCGACTCCTTAATTTCTCTTTCTTCTGTCTTGTTGGTGTATAAGAATGCCACTGATTTCTTTATTTCTTTTTGTTTGATTGCTTGCAAATGGCAAGATCTCATTCTTTTTAATGGCTGAGTAATACTGATCAATACTGAGTAACAATACAATACAATCAATTCTGATCAATCAATACAAATGAGCAGCATACACTTGGGCTGCTTCCACATTTTGATTATTGATTCAATTTCTTTGCTGGTAATTGGTCTGTTCAAATTTTCTGTTTCTTCCTATTTCAATTTTGGTAGGTTATATGTTTCTAAGAATTCATCCATTTCTTCTAAGTTGTCTGATATTTTGACATGTAGTTTTTCATAATATTCCCTTACAGTTGTTTGTATTTTTGTGGTGTTATTTCTCCTCTCTCATTTGTGATTTTATTTATTTGGTCCTTTCTCTTTTTTTTCTCTTGAAGTTTGGTAAGAAGTTTATCAATTTAATTTTTTTTTTCAAAGAACTGACTCTGGGTTTCATTGATCTATTCTACCAGGTTTTTTTCAATTTCCCCTTTATTATTTCCTTCTGCTCGTTTTAGGTCTTGTTGTTCTTTTTCTAGCTCCTTTAGGTGTAAGTTTAGATTGTTTATTTGAGATTACTCTTGCTTCTTGAGATAGGCCTGTATTGCTATAAACTTCCCTCTTAGAATTGCTTTTGCTACATCCTAAAGGTTTTGGACCATTGTGCTTTCATTTTTATTTGTTTCCATGTACTTTTTTATTTCTTTTATTTCCTGGTTGACCCATTCATTGTTTAGTAGCTTGTTATTTAACCTCCCTGTATTTGTGGTCTTTCTGTGTTTTTCTTTGGTTGACTTCTAGTTTCATAGCATTGTCAGAAAAGATGAATGGTATGACTTCAATCTTTTTGAATTTGTTAAGGCTTGTTTTATGGCCTAATATGTGTTCTATTCTGGAGAATGTTCTTTGTGCACTTGAAGAGAAAGTGTATTCTGTTTTAGGATGGAATGTTCTGAATATATTTCTTAAATCCATCTGGTCCAGGGTATCATTCAAAGCCATTGTTTCCTTGTTGATTTTCTGTATAGGTGATATGTCCATTGATGTAGTGGGGTGTTAAAGTCCTCTATCATTGTATTATTATTGAGTAGTTCCTTTATGTTTGTTATTAACTGTTTTATGTATTTTGGTGCTCCTATGTTGGGCGCATAAATATTTACAATTGTTATATTTTCTTGTTCGATTGTCTTCTTTATTATAATATCCTCCTTTGTCTCTTGTTACAGTCTTTGTTTTAAAGTCTATTTTGTCCAATATAAGTATTGCTACTCCAGCTTTCTTTTGACATTCATGTGCATGATAAATATTTCTTCATATCCTCACTTTCAATATGCAGGTGTCTTTAGGTCTACAATGAGTCCTTACAGTCCATTGGTGTTGTGCATTCTACAGTTTTGACAAATACATAATGACATGTATTCACCATTATAATACTAAAGAGATTAGTTTCACTCTCCTAAAAAAAATAAAATAAAATGAGTCTCTTGTAGGCAGCATATAGATGGGTCTTGTTTTTTTTTTTTTTAATCCATTCTGTCACCCTATGTCTTTTGATTGAATCATTTAGTTCATTTATATTTACAGTAATTATTGATAAGTATTTGCCATTTTATGACTTGTGGTTGTTACACTGAAGATTTTCTCTGATCTTTTCTTGTCTTTCTCTCATTCATGGTTTGCTGATTTCCTCTAGTGATATATTTGGATTTCTTTCTCTTTATTCTTTGCACATTTATTAGTGGTTTTTGATTTGTGGTTACCACTATGTTTGTATATAACTCTTTCTGCATATAGCTGTCTATATTAAGTTGATTGTGGTTTAAGCTGAACCTTTCCATGTTTTAGGTATATGGTGTCATATTTTACATCTTTTTATTTTGTAAATTTCTTGACTGATTTTTTACAAAATATTCATTTTTACTGCTTTTGTGTTTCATACCTTCATGCTCTCATTTTTAATCTTTCCACCCAAAGAGTTCCTTTTAATGTATCTTGCAGGGCTGGTTTAGTGGTCATGAACTCCTTTAGTTTCTGTTGTCTGGGAAGCTCATTATCTCTCCTTCTGTTCTTGACTGCAGATTTTTCCCATTCAGCACTTTGATTGATTGATTGATTTATCAGAGAGAGAGAGAGAGCACGTACACACAAGCAGGAGGAGCTGCAGGCAGAGAGAGAAGCAGGCTTCCTGCTGAGTAAGGAGCCCAATGCAGGGCTCGATCCCAGAACCCTGGGATCATGACCTGAGTCAAAGGCAGCGTTTTAACCACCTGAGCCACCCAGGTGCCCCATGTACTTTGAATATATCATGTCACTCCTTTTTGGCTTGGAGAGTTTCTGCTGAAAAATCTACTCATGGCCTTATGGAATTTCCTTTGTATGAGATGCCTTCTTTGGTCTTGCTGCTTTTAGTATTTTTTTCTCTATCACTATATTTTGCCATTTTAATTACAATATGTCTCAGTGTGGATCTGCTTTTGCTGATTTTGTTGGGGGTTCTTGGTGCCTCCTGGATTTGGATATATTTCCTTCCCTAGATTAGGGAAGTTTTCAGCTATTATTTCTTCAAATTATCTGCCCCCTTTTCTCCCTTCTGGGACTCCTCTAAAATGAATGTTATTATGTTTGATGGAGTCACTGAGTTCTCTATGTCTATTCTTGTTTTGTGTAATTCCTTTTTCTTTTGTTCACCTTGATTTCTTTCCATTACTGTCTTCACATCATTGATTTGTTCCTCTGCTTCTTCCAGCCTGCTTTCATTCCATTAAACATGTTTCTGATTTCCTTTATTGAGCCCTTTATCTCTGGTGTGTTATTCCTTATCCCTGTGTTAATGATCTCATTGGTGTCCTCCACTTTTTTCTCAAGTCCAGTGACTCTCCTTATGATCAGGGCTTTAAATTCTCCATCGGGGGTATCTGGGTGGCTCAGTCAGTTAAGTACCTGCCTTCAGCTCAGGTCATGATCTCAGAGTCCTGGGATGGAGCCTCATTGTCAGGCTCTGCTTCTCCTCAACCCCCCCCCCCCATGTGCGCTCTCTCTCTCTCTCTCTCTCTCAAATAAATAAATTAAATCTTAAAAAATTCTCCATCAGGCAAGTTACTTATATCTATTTCCTATTTTGCTTAGATCTCTGGCTGTGGCCTTCTCCTGTTCTTTCATTTGGGACAAATTCCTCTGTCTTCTCATTTTGTCTAACTCTCTGTGCCTATTTCTGTTAGGAGAGTCAGCTACATCTCCTGCCTTGTGAAGAAGAGGTCCTATAGTGCCCTGCAGTGTAGTGTTCCCTGTTCCCCAGAATGGCATTTCCAGAAATTTCCAGGAATGGCGTTTCCAGGAATGTCTCCAATGTGTGCTTCAATGTGCTCTGTTCTTTTGTCCTGGCCACTTTGTCCTTCAGGCCGGTCATCTGCAGAGGCTCTCTTTGCCCATTGTGGGCAGTGTTTGGCTCCTGGCCTGAATTTGGCACATTTTAACTAGGTGCTCTGGTCTGCTTGTGAAATGAGACCCGTTGCAGCTGCCAGACCCAAGGCCTCACAAAACTCCTGGTTTGGGAGATACAGTGTTGGCAGGGGTTTGGGCTGGTCTTCTGGGGGTTGAACTAAGGCAAACATGACTGGGAAGGGCAGTTCTTCTGAAGTGTGGGAGGAGGGGTGGGGCTTGGTGTAAGCAAGTTAAGTAGTGAGTGTTGGTGCTGCACTGTTTCCTACAGTTGGCCCTGTGCTTACTCTGAGGGCCAGGGGAGGGAAATGGCACATGCCAGTTCCTTTGTTCCCAGAGGGGTCTCTCTGTGAATGCTGCCTCTCTGGGACACACTCCAAGATAAGCAAATAACCTTCCCATTTTGTGCCCCAGGTGCTCTTCAGATCACTGTTTCTGCACTGTATGTCTGTGGGATGTTTGCCTGCCTTCTCTCCAAGAGCAGCCCCAATGTCCTCTAAGCTCTCCCAGAACCAAGCATGCTGACCTTTAAAACTCCAGGCTGTAAGCCTCACTGGTTGCCGGAATTTGGGAAAATCTTGCCCTCTCACCCTCAGGCCAATTGTTATGGGTATTAGTTCCCCTCTTCACCCTGCATTCCCCCGTGTGCTAGTCTGTCTCTCACCCTTCTAGGCTACTGCGGCTCACTCCCCACCACAGTGGCCATGCTCTGTCTCTCTCCCAAACCACTTTTCCACACTTGATACCTTCTTCAGTGTGGCCTCTTCTGTACCATTATTTGTGGAGTTTGTTCTTCCCATCTTCAGATTGATTGCTGGAGTATATAAGATGATTTGATAATTATCTAGTTGTATTCATGGGTCAAGATGAGCCTAGAGTCCTCCTACTTTGCTGCCATCTTCCCAGCCGGGTCTTCTAGGGGCAATTTATGTTCAAACACAGTGACACCTTTCCAGTAAATGGGTATTCCAGAGAAGTCATTTTAGTATTACTGACATAAAGATACTAATAATTAAGGGATTCCAACATTGGGACCACAGAAAGTCTTAATCCTATAATCGATATATGTGATGTTAAGTTGCCAAATCTAACTATGGAGAATGATTATCCTAATAGCATTGACTGTTCTCTTTTATTGGCTCTCTTTAATAACATTTGTTCCCAGGTTTTAGCATCCTCCCCCCATGATAAATTTAATCCTATTTTTTAAATTTAAATTCAGTTAGCCAACTCTAGTACATCATTAGTTTCAGATGTAGTGTTCAATGATTCATCAGTTGCGTATAATACCCACTGCTCATCACATCACCTGCCCTCCTTAATGCCCATCACCCAGTTAACCCATCCCTCCACCCACCCTCCCTTCCACAACCCTCAGTTTGTTTCCCAGAGTCAGGAGTCTCTCATGGTTTGTCTATTTAATCCTCTTTTTATGACAGTGTTTAGCTTTAAAAATTGTCAAGTTACCAAAATGATCTTTAGAGTACTTTCTAAGAAAAAAAGTTCTGGCTTTTATCAGAAACATAAAAATTCCAAGACTTTTCATCCAATGGTGTGCTGGTAAATGCAGTTCTCCAGGGGAAAAAAGTTCTGGTTTGTACTGTTTGCCACTTTTTGAGTGTAAATTCTCCCACCCTGGCCGATTGTGAGATCACAGTGCTGCATTATACGCTCAGCTCAGGAGCAGCTCTTGCATGGCATTGCTTCCACCCAGTCTTGGTTTGAATAATATTCTTGAAAACTTTTTTTTTCCACATCAGCATCCTAGAGTAAATTTTGCTTGGATTCTTATAATCATATTTTAGGTGTTTGCAGCATGTTCCTTTAGTGGTAGATCAGGGAAGTACTACCCTACCACAATTTTTAATCTGGGATGCTATGGCCTATAACTCCCTCTCCCCAGCACTACCAGGTCCTTTGATATTCTTGTCACACAGTTGTTGTGTATATTAATTCTGCCTCTGACCATTCCAAGGCTTGGGTAGCATCTGTTTGCAGCACACCTTTCCTTGTAGTGGTATGTGTGCCTAAAGTTTCCCTACCCTCTTCTATTCTTTTAGGAATGGCCCACTCGAGTGTGTTACCGGCTCAACTACCTTCCTTCTCCAATTCTCCAGTGCAAGGAAGTAGGGCATGGCTTGCTGAATCTGAGTGCCTTCTTTCCTTTTGTTACTCCTTTGATTTCTGAGTTCAGTAAATTAGGCCCTCCAGGGGCTCAGAGAATTGCCTTTTTGGCATGCACATTATTTTAAGCTGATAACAATCTTGTCCCAAAAGACTCAGGAAGAAGCTTTGACCTTCCCCCTAACTGCCTAAAAGAATTTATAGGGAAGACCTTCAGGAAGAGAGCTATCACCATAGACATTTTAATAGGAACTAGGGGTGGTAGACAGAGGAAACAAGCAAAGCGTGTTTGTTAAAATTCCTCTGTGTCCCATGGTTCCTGGATGGGCCAACAAACGTTTGTTTACTAAACATTTATTCCTCATCTTCCTGTGAATTGTCTTTCTTCCCTTTGAAATCCTATTCCCTACCCCTTTCTCCTAGGTTGGGAAGGACCTATATACTTTATTTTGCCTGTCTTTGGAATTTCATGTTTATGATGGTTCCCTGTACTTATGAAATTAAATCCAACATCCCCAAAAGAAAAATTCCAGAGTCTGTGAGGGAGAAACATACCCAAAGCAACACTTTTCAAATAAATTGTACCTCCTGGGTGGAGCATATTTATCAAGCCTAATTTCTTTTCTCTGATTTACCAGCCCTCTCTACTCCATTGAAGACAATTATTTTTTCTTAAATGTTAACTTTAGTGTATGTCTATATATGTAAAAACATACATACATGTGCACATGCAGTCCTAAATCAGCATTTATAGTACAATGATTTTAATCATCTTGAGTGTTACGAAGAACAGATATGTGTGGACAACAATGCACCGGGACACTCATGCAGATAGTCTAATGACCAGAACATCATTCAGGAAAAGAAAGAAGAAATCATTTTTTTAGAAATCCCCAGAAAACAAATTTAAATAACCCTGGTATTGTAGCAGTCTGAGTTACCAAAGCCAATTAGGCATTTTAGAAAATAAAGGTTAATTTAAAGCAATCTCTGTTGCTAAGAATTTAATTTGTTGGAGAAGCTAATACACTAACCTAGTGAAGTTTTAAGATAAATGGAATAATTCTTAAAGCTACATAATTTGCAATGTAGGATTTTTTTCATTTTAAAAGATACTAGTTTTATTATACTCTGAACATCTATTTACACTTATATAATCTTAAATGTTAATAAAAGCTTTCTAACCTATGAGGCAAGAGTTAAGAATAAAGGGTATTCCACTTACGGTAGTTTCTTCTTTTATTTATTTATTTATTTATTTATTTATTTAAATCTGAAGTCTTGCGTGAAGTAAAATCTAAAACGTTTTTGCATTTTCATTTCACAATGATATTTATGTTTTCTCCCTGATTCTCTTTTAAACCCCAAATTCACTGAACAGTTAGAATTATCAAATGGTTTAATGTGTCATGTGGACTTATTAAATGTAATTGTTTTCCTTTTACCTCATAATCTTAAACCACCCCCTCCCTCCTAAATCTTGGGTTGAAGAGTTCTTCTAAGCTTTCAGGATCACTAATACTAGGGCTAATGTCCATTTGCATATCTTTGTTTTTTATTCAGTAGCTGAGCGGGAATGCCAAGGGGTAAACCTAAACTGGATCTTCCCTTTTCTCATGCAGAAACTTTAGAAAGGAGAGGTGGTTAGGGAGTTTCAAAGCAATTCCATTAACTTGCACCAAAAGGGGAAAAACAGGGCTATGAGAAGCTTGAAGCTTATTAAATGGAACATGGACCACATAAATTTTATATCTAAAATAACCCCAAGATTGTGTGTCAGCATGGCTGTGGTGGGGCAGAGGGGTGAGGGAAGGGAATATTTTACCAATATCTTGTATGTCTTACAAAATTTTAAATAAAGATAGGAAAATATCAACAATAGTTCATTATAATAACTTCCTCTACTTTTCTGTGTTTTGAAAGAGTAATTAAAAAATGTTAATGAGGGTCCCTCTCCTCTCCTCTCCCCCCATTTATAAGTAGCATGTTTTCCCCACAGGGACAGATCCCTAAGCCTCTGGAAGTCTTTTTTTAGTCATTGAAAAAGGAAATGGTCAGTAATAGCCCCTCAGGTACCCATAGTACCTCTGTGTCCCTCAAACACCTTTTTTCTCCCTTACACAATTGTGCATGTGGCCCCCTTCCTGGCCTTCAGTGTCAGCATAGTGCAGTCTTCTACATCTAGAGGTCTTGGGCCCTAGTTAGGGTGGTGTGAGCACACATGAGCCCATGTTGGAGAAGGACCATCTCCAGTGCTATCAGGGTGAATACAACCACACTTCTACCAGGTAATCAGAGCTGCTGTGCTTCCTAGTCTCCCAAGGCCATGTCTTCTGTTCACCTACACTCTTAAGCATTCTTCAGAAGCCATAGCAGTGTTCTGTCCTTAAGGCCTGAATCAGCAGGCCTGTCACTCCTACCAAACAAAGGAACCCCAGGAATAGCTTGGCTATTCCCTTGTGTCTCATGTTCCTCTGTCCTCTCCCTACCTCCTGACAATGTAAGCCTGGAAAGTACCCTGGTCTGGGTTCCATATACTAGCTCCCCTTCTTCTGTTCCTTTTTTTCCTCTTTCTCCTCTCCTGGATATGGAGAGTTGGGGCCAACACTTCATCTCACATGGAGCTAAGTAAAAGGACTTTTTTTCCACCCAGAGCAACTGGAGCCAAGACAGCATTCTTGCAATTTGAGCACAGTCCTCCTCCTGGGAAGGTAAGAGGCTCTCCCGTGCTGGTGAGGGTCTTGCTAGAGTTACAAATGTCTTCCATTTTCTGGCACTTCTGTAATTTTATTCAGTGTTATCTTGTGCATTTAATAGAAATCTCCAATTTTTTTTTTTTTTTTTGCAGGAATACAGGAAGATTTAGATGAGGGGGCAGTAGCCAATAGGGTGTATTACAGTGAGCAGCTCCAAACTCCATCTGTGTCTGGTGCCAAGGAGTTCTGTACATAGGCAGATTTCCTCCCAGATTTGATAAATCCATAATGAAAAAAAATTCATGATGGAGAATTTCTATTAGTGCTTTTTGCTTTAAGTATATTTGTTGGAAAGAGTTGACAACTTAGATTCTAAAAACAATAGAATATATATAACTTAATATTTTCAAATAATACAATTAAAAAATACAATATAGTTTTCAAATTATACAATTCAAAAATGGAAAAAATATTGGGGAAAAAATGGGGAGCCTTAGGAACTTGTGGAATAATATCAAATGCTATTGTAGGATTAATTGTAATCCTAGAAGGATTACAAAGGAGAGAATGAACTGGGCAGAAAAATATTTGAAGAAATGATGGTCAAGTTTTTGTGTTTTTTGTGTTTTTTTTCTTTTTCAAATCTGGGGAAAGATGCAAAGGCACAGATCTAAGAAGCTCAGCAAACCCTAGGTAGGATAAATACATGAAAACCATGGCTAGGCACATCTTTACTGAACTCCAAAGATTAAAAAGAATTTTGTAAGGATACAGAGAAAAATGTATACATAAGGAACAAGGATTCACATTATCACTGACTTATCCAAAACGATAGAGACCTACAGACAAGGGAACATCATTTAAAGTACTGCAAGAAACAACTGTCAACCTCGAATTCCATATTAAGCAAAAGTGTCCTTCAAAGATGGAAATAAAATAAAGACTTCTTCAGATAAAAACATTTTTTGTACTGTGGTAGTAAAGGAATGCTGACAGCAAATTCTGTAAGTTCTTCAGGTTGAAAAAGCATACCAGAGGAGAAGTTAAATCTTCAGAAAGGAATAAAGAGCATTGCTGGAAATGATTAATATTTAAATATTAAAGCCTAATTTTTAGCTTCTCTAAAATACATTGGACTGTTTAAAGCAAAAGTTATGTCATTGTCTTATGAGGTTTTAATGCAGGTTGAGGTATTACATACGATAAACCTAGAAAAAAGGATGGTGGTGAATGGACATATATATTTACAAGATTTTTGTATATATCGTGAAGTGGTACTCTACCAACTCTGAGAGTGAAAAGTCAAGGATGGATATTGTGATTCCTAGATCAACAGTTTAAAAGTGAAAAAAAAAAGTTTAAAAGGTCAATAGAAAAATAGAATCTATTTAATAAAGGGAGCCTCACACTCTCAAAAGTAACTCTTGAAAATAACTACTATTACAGGACTTGACTTCTCTCTGGTTTTTCTTGGTTTGTTCCTTCTACTTCCATCCAGCTGTTGTCATCAGACCACCTTGGGAACAGTTATGTTGAGATACTTAAGCAACATGGAACATATAGTGGAGGTGGGGGAAGGCTTGGGCAGGAATGTGGGCCAATGGGCAAGAAGGGATTCTTGTCTGAGAGGAAGATTGGAAGAAAAAATAATCTTTAATATTCCTTAGTTCACATAAGTATAATGCTATGGACACTAAACTATAAGCCAGGAGACCTAGGTCCTAATCCTGGGCCAGCCACTTGCATACTCCCTGACTTTCCATTTGCACTTGCTCTGAGTTTCCCCATCACAGATGCAAAGTCAATCCACATGTCCCCTAGTCTCAAGATTGCTGTCAGAATATAGTAGAACCACTTCCGACTGTTCATAGTTTACTCTAAGACGCTCTGAGGAGTCTGAGAACAATTTAGAATTAGTTAAATGCCTTTATCTTAAACAGCAAGTCCTTAGCCTGGGATTTTTCTTTTGACTAATTGAACACTGCCATCTGGTGTGTAAGTGTAGGAACTATCAGCGATTCAATTCCCAGAAGAGCCCTTAAAAATCATTTGCTTCCTTTATTTTCTTTTTTTTGGGTTGTAGGCTTTTTTTTTTTTTTTCCCAGTGAGGTATAATTAACATACGATGATACATTAGTTTCAGATGTACAACATCGATTCAACAATCCTATACATTAGTCAGTGCTCACCACAGTATGTATAATCACCATCTGTCACTGAACATTATTACAATATTTTTTACTGTATTCTCTATGTTGTACTTTTCATTTTTGAGTTATTTCTTTTAGAATGGGAAGTTTGTACCTACTAATCTCCTTCATCTATTTCTACCCATGCCCCTACCCACCTCCCCTCCTGCAACCACCAATTCTCTGAATTTTAGGGTCTGTTTTTGTTCATTTGGTTTTTAGATTCTACATATACATGAAATCATGTGGTATTTGTTGTTCTCTGTCTGGCTTATTTCACTTAGCCTAGTACCCTCTAGGTCCACCCACGTTGTTACAAATGGCAAGTTCTCATTTTTTATGGCTGAGTAATATTCCATTCTGTGTGTCTCACATCTTCTTTATCCTGTTCATCTATTGATGGATGCTTAGGCTGCTTCCATATCTTGGTTATTGTAAATAACGCTGCAACAGACACAGGGGTGCATATATATTTTCAAATTAATGTTTTTGTTTTCTTTGGGTAAATACCCAGAAGTACAATTACTGGATCATATGGTAATTCTATTTCTTTAGTTTTGAGGATCCTCCTTACTGTTTTCCAGTGGCTGCACAAATTTACATTCCCACCAGCAGTGCATGAAGGTTCCTTTTTCTGCACACCCTCCCCAACACTTACTTCTTATCTTTCTGATACTAACCATTCTGAGAGGTGTAAATTGATATTTCACTGTGGTTTTGCTTTGTATTTCCCTGATGATGATTGATGTTGAGCATCTTTATGTGTCTATTGGCCATTTGTATTTCTTCTTTGGAAAAAATGTCTATTCAGATCTGCCCATTTTTAATTTGATTTTTTGATATTGAGTTATATAACTTCTTTATGTATATATAATATATTAACCCCTTATCAGATATATCATTTGCAAGTATCTTCTCCCATTCAGTAGGTTACCCTTATATTTTGTGGGTGATTTCCTTTGCTGTGCAAAAGCTTTTTATTTTGGTATGGTCCCAGTAGTTTATTTTTGCATTTCTTTCCCTTGCCTTAGGAGACCAACTAGAAAAATGTAGCAACATTTTCTTAGACTTCCTTTATTTCTTGTCTCTTTAACCTCATTTTCCAAATGAAAACTCAGGATATCAAGGAAGAATTCAAAATTGCCCTCCATAATTCATTAAGACTTATTTGAAAGGGTTGAACTAAACTTTAGAGGTCAGATAGGATTTGAATAGGAATCAAGGTGAAAGGAACGGATGACATGAGGAGAACCACTGGAGCCCTGGGAAGACAGGAGAATAGTTAGGAGCTCAACCTCAGGGGAAAGACTGGACTGGGGTCACCCCTGAGCTTGGCTACTTCCCAGCTGTGTGCTTAGTTTGAGACTCCTTGTGTATAACATTGGGATAATAAAAGTACCAACCTCTTAGGTTATTTCACTAATCCTCCCAACAGCCCACATGCTGTTTTTAGCACAGAACCTGTTACAGTAAGTATATAACAAATGTTAACTGACTATAAATTAGAAAATGTTCATGTTAAATTTTCTGAACTTGATAATTATACTGGGATTATGTAAGAGAATATTCCTGTTCTCAGGAAATACACTGGGGTACATGTAGGGGTAAGGGACTTTGAGGTCTTCAATTTACTCTCATATAGTATAGAAAAAATATGTATACATGAAAAAATGTTCAACGTTACTCATCATCAGGGAAATACAAATCAAAACCACAATGAGAGGGGCACCTGGATGGCAGTCAAGTGTCTGCCTTCAGCTCAGGTCATGATCCCAGGGTCCTGGGATTGAGCCCCGAGTCGAGCTCCCTGCTCAGCAGAGAGCTTGCTTCTCCCTCTCCCTCTACTGCTCCCCCTGTTTGTGTGCTCTCTCTCTCTCTCTGTCTCTGTCTCTGTCAAATAAATAAATAAAATCTTAAAAAAAAAAGAATTGCAACGAGATACCACCTCACACACCAGTCAGAATGGCTAAAATTAATAAGATAGGAAACAACAGACGTTGGCAAGGATGCAGAGAAAAGGGAACCCTCCTACCCTGTTGGTGGGAATGCAAGCTAGGACAACCACTCTGGAAAACAGCATGGAGGTTCCTTAAGATGTTAAAAATAGAGCTATACTATGACCCAGCAATTGCATTACTGGGTATTTGCCCCAAGATACAAATGCAGTGATCTGAAGGGGCACCTGCACCCCAGTGTTTATAGCAGCAATGTCCACAATAGCTAAACTGTGGAAGGAGCCGAGATGCCCTTCAGTGGGTGAATGGATAAAGAAGAGGTGGTTCATATATACTATGGAATATTACTCAGCCATCAGAAAGGATGAACCATTTACCTTGATATGGATGCAAGTGGAGAGTATTATGCTGAGCAAAATAAGTCAATCAGAGAAGGACAATTATCATATGGTTTCACTCATGTGGAATATGAGAAACTGCAGAGGATCATAGGGGAAGGGAGGGGAAACTGAAGGGGAAGTCATCAGAGGGAGAAAAACCATGAGAGATTCTTAACTCGGAAAAAACTGAGGGTTGCTGGAGGGGAGGTGGGTGGGGATGGGGTAACTGGGGGATGGGCATTAAGGAGGGCACGTGATGTGATGAACACTGGGTGTTATGCGCAACTGATGAATTACTGAACTCTACCTCTGAAACTCATGAGGTACTATATGTTGGCTAATGGAATTTAAATAAAAAAGACTAGTGACCTGGCTTATTCAATGCCAGCTGTTATGCAAATCTCTCTAAGGCATAAGATCTATGGTAGTGATTTTAAATGACTACAAGTCACATCCCTTAAACAAAGCTGTTCTTCCGGAAACTTTATTTATCCAGAGCTTTCCATTACCTAAATTTAATTTCACTTAGGTCTCTATGGAAACATCAGCTTCACTGGGCTAGTCAAGATACACTCTGTGACCTAGTAAATTTGGCTTAAAAGGTAGGAACACTCCACTTCCAAAGGTGCCTTCCTTTGCCATCAGAAGAATCTAAAGAAACAAGTGTTGTTAAACATGCAAAGACCACTTTCCCCAAGAGAGGAACTGAAGTGGTTGGTATGGCCTCCTCAAAACATACTGATTATGCATGCTTTTTCAGGAAGGGATAGTGAGTATCAGGGGAAAAGTAACTCAATCCATTCTGATGGTGTTCCAGTGGCCTCATCTTTATATACGAAATACAGGTCTGCACCTGGATACTTGAATACTCTCATTCTCAAAAGCAATAACATACTCATATTTTCAATTTGCTCTAAAGTTGCCTATTCAAAGTTGTACAGTAAAAACACAGCTGGTCTAGGAGCATAAGTTAGGATCTGTAACACTCAATGACACAGTGCAGAGGTTAAGAGCATGCATGGGCTCCAGGGACAGGTTGTCTAGATCTGAGGACTGGCATCATCTCTTACTATGTATATGCTCTTGTACGTGATATTTATCCGCTCTGCTTCAGTTTCCTCACCTACAAAGTAGCCATATTACTGGCACCTACTTTAGGTGTTTGTTAGGAAGAGTCAATAAGTAAATTCACCATAGATCTGTCCCTGAAACATGGTAAGTGCACAATAAATGTTTACTAATAATTCTATTGCTCATAATTTAATAGCAATCTATTTCATAACACTGGGTATTGATTTCATTCTTTGAAAATGATTATTACTCAGCACTTCTCAGCCAGGGCTCAGAAGCTCAGGTTTAACCATACAAATGTCAAATGGAGTCCCAAACTATCTATGATGCTACAGTGAATTATTTCTGTCCTGGATCAGATGTTAACTGAGAGAAATACAAAAAAAAAGGGAAAAGGAAAAGGTACCTGGTGAAGAATAAATGCTCATTTCCCTTCCTTTGTTGGACACTGTCAATGCCCTGCCCTGGTGCCCTTGGATGCCTCTTACTGTTTCTCTGTGCATCTCCCCCCATTCCCAGTGTGAAATTTCTTTCAATGACTCCTATTTGCTTTTTTCTTCCCAGAACTGCCCTTGGGCTACCTGAGCTGCTTGCTTTGCCCATCCCACAAAGAACACAAAGAACAACAGGTGCTGAGTTTAGACTCCTCCACCCCCTTTCCCTTCCCCAGTGGGCTAAAGGACAGCTGATTCCAGGCCTCAGATTGGAACAAACTCTGAGACTTAGCACACTCTCAAATTCCCCTGCATATCAGGCTAGCCACTGTCCAAAAGATGTTGCCTGGAGTCATATGCTTGCCTGGTTCTTTCCTTCCCCATCCTGCTTCCTCAGCTCCTTTTTCCAGTTTCTTTTGGGAGCACATCTTCAGTAAATGACTTACACCTAAATTCTCATGGCAGGGTCTGATTCTGGAGAACCCGAACTGTCTTAGTCCTGTTTGGGCTGCTATAATAAAATACCGCAGACTAAGTGGCTTATAAACAACAGAAATTTCTTATAGTTCTGGAGGCTGGAAGACTGAGGTCATGATGTCAGCATGATCAGCTGAGGGCCCTCTTCTGGGTTGCAGATTTCTCATTGTGCCTTTACTTGAAAGAAGGAAGCTAGGGAGCTCTGTGGGGTCTCTTTCAAAGACATTAATCCCAATTATGAGGGCTCCACCCTCACGACCTAAGCACCTCCCAAAGGCTTCACCTCCTAATACCATCACCTTGGGGAACTGGGGTTTCAGTGTGTGAATTTCAGGAGGACACAAATAGTCAGACAAGAGTATGAGCAAGACACTTCCTATACTTCTCCTTTTAGTGCCTCAGCTGATGTGGATTCCCTTGTCAAAGGTCTCCTCCCCCCTCCTCCCCCCTCCTTCCCCCTCCTCCTCTCCCATCCTCCCTCCTTCCCCCTCTTCCTCCTTCCTCTCTTCCTGCCTTTCTATGCAGTTCCCATCCCTGAAATAGTCCAGTCTTCATCTCACATTCCCTGTGCCTGTATATGACAGTTTAATAAAAACATTTTGTTTCTGAAGGAATGACTTTACAAGAAGAACCCTCGCTGGCCTTTCTTTCAGAAACAGGATTCTTATAATCAGGGGTTTCATGAAGGTGTCATGCCTTGGGAATCAAGAGACCTAAGGTCTAGACCTGATGCTCCTGAGGTCTCATGGTGTGACTTTGAGGTCTATGGGGTGTAGCTGATTTGACCCACTTCTACATCTGCAAAGTTAGGGTACTTGGGCTCTTATATTCCTTTGAGAATCCAAAGAAAACTATGGATTCTGTTCCCAAAAGAGAAGCCCTTTATGCACAAACACAATTTTATATTCAAATTCCAAGGTTTACTGGATCCTCTGGGAATCCATCACTGGGTCCCTTATGGGATGATTTCCAACGGTCTTTTTAGTTCTCATACTTCTGGATTTTCTCAAGTCTGTACAAACTTAATCAAGGACAGATTGCAAATGTTTAAGCATAAACTCTTCTGAAGCAAGAGTGGTTAGAACTGTTTTTAATTTGGGGTGGTTTTTTTTTTTTTTTTTTTTGGTTTGTTTTTTGTGGAATAAAGACAATTAGTGCCCAGAAGCAAGTAGGTATTTAAAAGTGCAATCCTCCCAGATGGGAGGAGAAAACACCTGGAAACAGAATACATCCTCAGCCCTTTTGTCTTCAGTGGGGATCTCCACACTCTCTGCAGTAGAACAGAGTTTGGAGCCTCACAACCAAAGGTCTCAAACCCATCTCCATCTGTCAGGTTTGTGTTTGGCCACCAGCAAGATACATAGCTCAGGTTTAAATTATTCCTCTGTTAAAATGGAAAAGACTCTCTTACTTCCTTATGGTATTGTAGTGAAAATTAAAAAAGACAATATTCATACTTGGCACATGAGTCTCCTCCTTTTCTATTTTGTTTCTAGTTTAGGTGTTCCTCTTCCTTTTCCTGTCTGAGAGGGTGATGTTCCCTGAGTACTTTCATCCTTGACCTAGTAATCGTCTTAACATTTATACTCTCCTTGTGTTCTAATGCATTGCTGATGACTTCCAAGTATTTACCTCCAAACTTGAACTCTCCCTCCACATTCCAGTCATATCATCAACCCCAGATAGATATTTTTCCCATGGTGTGAATTTCTGTGGCTTTGGTCTGTCTATTAAACAGGACTCCTCTTTTGGTACTGGGACTCTTTTCTTCTCAGGGATTTCCCTGACCCTGTTCCTTCTACTAGAGGGAAGGATGCATAATCCACAATTGCTGTTCAAAGTACCTCCTCACTCCACTCAGTGATTTTCCAGGGACAGACATGTGGCCCCAGTGAGGGCTGTTCAGAGCTCCTCTTTAGGAGTTGACATGGTTGTTGAAAAAGCAACGGGCCTCTTCAGCTGTGGTGATGGGTGGGTAGTACCATCTGGAGTTGTCAACCATTAACACTGCTGTGAAGAAGGAGCCCGAGAGTGAGGTAACAAAGGAAATTTGAGCTGAGAAGCTGAAAGAAAGATTATTTATGACTTTGGTTGAGTCTCTGAATCCAGCTGTGGCAGGTATAACTATGAAGCATTTCAAAACCAATCCAAAGCAGCTTACATAAAAATGGGAAATAGCTAATACAATTAGGAATCCATTGCATTAGATTAGGCTCATGGTGTCAAGTCAAGGACACCCAACATGTTGACTCATTCTCTCAGACAGTTCTCCTTTGTTTCCACTGGAGACACCAATATTCACCCAGTCATTCCAACTAATGACCCAGAGTCCTCCTTAACTACCTCTGCTACATTCTCTTTATATCCATTGGATCCACCAGTCCTGCTGTTGGCTCTCCGTTATTTCTCCAGTTGCCCAAATTTGTTCCATCTCAACTCTCGCCACCTAGTTTAAATACCCACCACCTTCTCTTTGCGTTACCTTTAGAATTTCCTAACTAGTCTTTTTGTCTCTGGTCTTGTTTCATGTTACTGTGATGAAACCAAAGAAAATAAATTGATGCAAAACTCATCTGACCATGGCATTCATCCGCTTTAAACCCTTTGATATCCTGTTACCCCAGGATAAATACCAAACTCTTCACCTGGTACACAAAATCTTCCATGTAATGTTTAGCTATCTCTGCTTTCCACATCACCATCCAGAAATAGCACTCTTTGTAGTTACCCATGGACAAACCCACCTCTATGCTGTTGCTTATCACATTGGGAAGGCAGCATAACCTGCCTCTATTAAAAGTTAGGCTTTAGAATGTGTGTACTAACTTCTACTTGAGCAAGCCACTTATCCTCTCTAGCCTCCATTGTCTCATTTGAGAAATTGGGATGGTTTCATGAGCATGTTGCCATGAGAGTTTAAAGCTTCCAGATCCAATTTCAACAGGTGTGTGTGTTTCTGGGGGTTGCGGGGTAGGGGGGGACGGGTACTGTTTTGCATACCAGTAATTGTTGAGATGCCAACTGGGTGTCCTACAATTCAATTCAATTCTGGCACTACCCAGAGAGAGCATCAGATTCTATAGGTTAAGGGCTCAGTCCTACAAGACTATCCCCCATTTCCTCCTCCCACTACAGTCGCAAGCCCAGGTTGTCGCCTGTGCTTCTGACCAATTGGCTATAGATTGGAGGTTCCAACGACCCCCCAACCTTGGGTTCCATTAATTTGCTAGAGCAACTCACAGAATTCTGAAAAGCATTTTACTTACTGGATCACTGGCTTATTATAAAAGGAACAGCCAGATGGAAAAGAAGCATAGAGCAAGGTATGTGGGAAAGGGTGCAGAACTTCCCTGCCCTCTCAGACATGTCACTCTCCCAGCACCTCCACATGGTCACCAACCCTGAAGTTCTCTGAACCCCATCCTTCTGGGTTTTTATGGAGGCTTCTTTACCTAGTCATGATTGATTGGCAGATATTCAGTCTCCAGCCCCTATCCCTTGCAGGGGTCAGTGGTGGGACTAAAATTTCTAACCCTCTCATCAAAGCATTGGCTCCACTGGCAGCCAGCCCCCATCTTTAGGCAAAGTCCAAAAGTCCCCTCATTAGCATAACAAAAGACATTCTCAACACTTAGGAAATTCCAAGAGGTTTTTTTCCTTTTTATTTATTTATTCATTTATTTATTTATTTTTAATTAACATATAATATATTATTTGTTTCAGGGGTACATGTCTGTGATTCAACAGTCTTGCACAATTCACAGCGCTCACCATAGCACATACCCTCCCCAGTGTCCATCACCCAGCCACCCCATCCCTCCCACCCCCCTCCATTCCAGCAACACTCGGTTTGTTTCCTGAGATTAAGAGTCTCTTATGGTTTGTCTCCCTCTCTGGTTTCGTCTTGTTTCATTTTCCCCTCCCCTATGATCCTCTGCCTTGTTTCTCTACGTCTTCATATTAGTGAAATCATATGATACTTGTCTGATTGACTTATTTCACTTAGCATAATACCCTCTAGTTCATCCACATCGTTGCAAATGGCAAGATTTCATTTTTTTGATGGCAGCATAATATTCCATTGTGTGTGTGTGTACACACCACATCTTCTTTATCCACTCATCTGTTGATGGACATCTAGGCTCTTTCCATAGTTTGGCTATTGTGCACATTGCTGCTATAAACACTGGGGTGCATGTGCCCCTTCGGATCACTACATTTGTATCTTTGGAGTAAATACCCAGTAGTGCAATTGCTAGGTCATAGGGTAGCTCTATTTTCAAAATTTTGAGGAACCTCCACGCTGTTTTCCAGAGTGGCTGCACCAGCTTGCATTCCCACCAACAGTGTAAGAGGGTTCCCCTTTCTCCGCATCCTCACCAACATCTGTCGTTTCCTATCTTGTTCATTTTAGCCATTCTGACTGGTGTGCAGTGGTATCTCATTGAGGTTTTGATTTGTATTCCGTGATGCCGAGTGATGTTGAACACTTTTTCATGTGTCTGTTGGTCATTTGGATGTCTTTGTAGAAATGCCTGTCCATGTCTTCTGCCCATTTCTTGATTGGATTATTTGTTCTTTGGGTGTTGAGTTTGATAAGTTCTTTATAGATTTTGGATACTAGCCCTTTACCTGATATGTCATTTGCAAATATCTTCTCCCATTTTGACAGTTGTCTTTTGGTTTTGTTGACTATTTACTTTGCTGTGCAAAAGCTTTTTTATCTTGATGAAGTCCCAATAGTTCATTTTTGCCCTTGCTTCCCTTGCCTTTGGCAGTGTGTCTAGGAAGAAATCGCTGTGGCTGAGGCTGAAGATGTTGCTGCCTGTGTTCTTCTCAAGGATTTTGATGGATTCCTGTGCCACATTTAGGTCTTTCATCCATTTTGAGTCTATTTTTGTGTGTGGTGTGAGGAAATGGTTGAGTTTCATTCTTCTGCATGTGGCTGTCCAATTTTCCCAACACCATTTGTTGAAGAGACTGTCTTTGGAAATTCTAAGAGTTTTAGGAGAGGGATGAAGACCACATACATATTTCTTATTAGAGTTCAAGAGACTTTGTGAAAAGCACATGGTACAGCACTGGAAGGCAATTAGATTTGGTGTTAGACAGTATTTCCTCTGTCTAGAATTCTCTCGTTGCTGAGTTTATCCCACTGCTCCTCTTACTCGGCTCACTCTTGCTCAACCTCTGACTCCGCTCCCATATCATCTCTTTCAGAGGGCATTCCAAGACCCCTGGGGGAGTGGGAGGCTGCTTCTGTGTTATGTGGGACCATGTTTATCACTGCTCTTGCCTCGTTGGATCCTCAGCCTCCCCTTCTCATCTGAGCTCCCTGGCGGCTAAGAGAGTATCTTGATCTTGACATCTCCAGTTTCTAACAACTTTTGGATTTAGTTGAATAATAATGTTACCTTCCTCAGCCTCTGACGGGGAGTATGAGAACTGAGCAATAGCCATACTCATTTCCTTGGGAAATGAGCCATACTGAGAATGAGCCATACTCATTCTCGCTTGCTATTTTTCATTCGTTTTTCCCAGTACACATAATTTAGAGCTATTATACCTGTCTGCTTCCATCCTGTTACGCTTGACAGGTAACACATTGGGAAAGACAGGACTTGTGAATGCAAATGAATAGAAACAACTTGACAGACACTCTCTTTTCCTTCCAATAAAAGCAGCTCTTTTCCTGTTGTTCATTGACCTTGTAATGATGGATAGTGAACATCAAATCAACATCTTTTCTCATGACAGCATGTTGACTAGGCCCAGCCACAGAATCTAAAGCTTTCCGCAAGAGAGTGAGTCTAGGGGAATGTAAAACACTTGGCTCCTGCCAGGTTTTCTGCCTTTTACCCTCCTCCCCGCAGCCCTCAGTGAATGGATGATGTCCTCCTAGGTCACTACACGTGGCTCCTAGGTCATTACAATGTCTAGGAATTACTGAGTTGGAACTAGAATGCTCAGGGGAAAAGGCCCGTGAATCTAGTTTGTTTCATGAATCAGAACCCTGAAAGCTGCTTGGTTTTGGTAGTGAGAAAGGCAATGGGTTTGGAAATGACTTTGAATGTCTATCTCTTTCCTAGATGAAGAAACCAGGACTCTGTCAGGTTAAATAACCTTCTCAGGATCACCAAGCTATTAAATGTTAATATTGATTTCCCACAAGGGCTGTCGGAAGGAGAACATTATTTAAGGTATATATAACACTTAGCAGAGTGCTGGCACTCAGAGCATCTAATGCCTTTTTGCATGCCCGGTAAAGGAAAGGCTGGTCCTAAAATGGTACTATAGTTCACTTTTCAGATTTTCAGTGTTTCCTCTGAGATGGGTGCTCTGTCACTCTTGTCCCCATTTCTCACATTTTCACATGTAGAAGGCATTTTATGCTCCATTGCCCAGAAGTATAGGAGGAACACCCAGCTCTCTTTCCCACGACTCACTCTTGCCCAGAGACCATTAGTCCTGTTATGTCCAGGGGGAATGAACTGAGGATGCCTGGTGGCCACCTTGATGCTCATCTTTTTCTGATTCGCCTTTGCCCACAGGACACAGGCTCTCTCCTGCTTCCTCTTGTGGTATTTACAAGGACAGACAGGTCCTGTGGGGAAGGTTGTGTTCGTCCAGTGGGATTAGGGACAAGGTTTCAGGTCTCTATATCAGTGTGAACTACCAGGAGGCCATCATGACCACACATACAAACCACATCCACACTCCCTCCAATTTACTATGTCAACTGCCTCTGTCTGACTTCTGTGTTTTCTCACAGTTGATCCAAATTTGGGAGTGGATAAAAGGGCTTTAGGAAGGCTAATTAATAGTGCTAATATCTTGATTCATTGGCCAGGGACTTTGAGACACAAATTTTGGCGTCTGGGAATAAAATTAATGAGGAGGAAGATCAAGGCTTTGGGCTTAGCCAGAGTGTGAAACCTCAGATTTTAATATAATAGCAGTTGGTGGGACAGAGTTTATTTCTGCATTTCTCACAAGTTAGCAGCCATCTTTATTTGATCAGGCTGATTAGGACTTAGGAAGCAGGAGTTCTATGATGGTCTATGGCTAATCCCAACCTGGCCTGGGCATGTGTAGCCATTCCCTTGGCAAAGTGTGGCTGAGGCAACCATCATGGGAAAATCATCCTTGAGCTCTGCTTAAGGCTCCCCCAAGTAGGCAAATCTTTCCCGCATGGCTGACTAGACCTTGCTGGATATCCCTGTTTTTACTGTTTCTTAGCCAAATCTGCAGGCCAGAACTTTAATATAAACAGACAGCTATATTTTGTGTGGGGCTGAGAGCATTCCTGTAGGCTTCATGTAGGTCATATGAAGTTAACCACACACCAGCTGCCCCAAATTCAGTTCCTATTTATGCTGTTTAGAATTGTATTCAGAGCCAAGGGTGGGAAACATTTAGCTAGCTAAAGAAATAGCAATCAAGTATAATTAAGGACTTTGTTCAGATCTTAATTTGAACAATACATTTTCTGATTATTAGGGATATTTGAATTTGGACTGGGTATTAGAAAATATCAAGGAGTGATTTATAATTTTGTTAGATGTAATAATATCCTGACTTATGTAAGAAGATGCCCACTTTTTAAAGAGATGCCTATTGATCTATGTAGGAATTTCATGTTTGCTATTTTAAAAAGAAGACACTTTGAGTCTCTAAATCAATGTGAAATATGGGGAAGTGTACAGTGACTACACATATAAATTGTATTTTGTTAGATGTAATAATAGCATCAATAATAAATCAAGCAAATAGAGTTCAGGATAGCTCAATGATTCGCTTTATTAATAGCCCCAAGGAGAAAAAACATAAGATCATCTTAATGCGGAAAAGATATTTGAAAAAAATTCAACAGCCATCTGAAAAGTAATTATTAGGTGGTAGGTGTTAAAGTTCATTATAAAGCTTCAATAATTAAGGGTGCAGTACAGGAGGAGAAAACCACACATTAGTGAGACAAGACCGTATGTTTGCATAGAGACCTATACACATATGGAGATATATTAGACTAAAACAATAGCAAGTATCATTGTATTCCTAATCAGCAGAGTTCTCAGCCCAAACCCACCAACCTGGTTGAGAATGAAGCGTCAGAAGTAAACCAGTTACTAGTACTCTTTAATATCATTCTGAATATACCAGGTGGAGCAGTGGAATGGCCAAAAGAAAATAAGAATGAAAATAAGAAACTGAGCGTTGCTGGAGGGGAGGGGAGAGTACGGACATGGGTAACTGGGTGATGGGCATTAAGGAGGGCACATGATGTAATGTGCACTGGCTGTTATATGCAACTGAAGAATCATTGGTAGATGAACTTTACCTCTGAAACTAATAATATACTATAATTGAATTTATTTTTATTTATTTTTTTTTTTAAGATTTTATTTATTTGACAGAGAGAGATAGCGAGAGCAGGAACACAAGCAGGGGGAGTGGGAGAGGGAGAAGCAGGCTTCCCACAGAGCAGGGAGCCTGATGCGGGGCTCGATCCCAGGACCCTGGGATCACGACCTGAGCCGAAGGCAGATGCTTAACAACTGAGCCACCCAGGAGCCCTATAATTGAATTTAAATAAAACAAAATTAAAAAACAAGAACTGGGTAAAACTATTACTTGCCATAATTATTTCTAAATCTTTATACTGATTTTTACATGGATATCTTGGTATCAGTCATTCCATCTACCAATTCTAATCTAAGAAATGTAGCTAGTCCAAAAGTATCATAGACCAGAAAGAAACAGAGACTTTACAGGTAATACAATGGATCTAAATTCATATCTTTCAATAGTTACTCTGAATGTAAGTGGGCTAAATGCTCCAATCAAAAGACACAAGGTATCAGATAAAAAAGCAAGACCGATCCATATGCTGTCTACAAGAGACTCATTTTAGACCCAAAGACAGCTCGGGACTGAAAGTGAGGGGGTGGAGAACAATTTATCATGCTAATGGACATCAAAAGAAAGCTGGGGTAGCAATCCTTGTATCAGACAAATTAGATTTTAAGCCAAAGACTGTAGTAAGGTCTGAAGAGGGACACTACATCATACTTAAAGAGTCTATCCAATAAGAAGATCTAACAATATAGGGGCGCCTGGGTGGCTTAGTTGGTTAAGTGTCTGCCTTTGGCTCAGGTCATGATCCTGGTGTCCCATGATTGAGCTCTGCATCAGGCGCCCTACTCAACAGGGAGTCTGCTTCTCCCTCTGTCCTTCACCCTGCTCATGCTCACTTGCGCTCTCTGTCTCTCAAATAAATAAATAAAATATTTTTAAAAAACAATCATATATAATAAAGTAAAAATAAAACTAAAAAAAATTAAAAATTAAAAAAATTAAAAAAAAGACCTAGCAATATATATATGTATGCTCTTAAGTTGGGAGCAACCAATTATATAAACTATTTAATAACCAAACTAAAGAAACAGATTGATAATAATACAATAATAGTAGTGGACTTCAACACCCCATTCACTGCATTGAACAGATTAAGCAGAAGATCAACAAGGAAACAAGGGCTTTGAATGACACACTGGACCAGATGGACTTCACAGATATATACAGAGCATTCCAAACTAAGGCAACAGAATACACATTCTTTTAAAGTGCAAATGGAATATTCTCCAGGATAAATCACATACTGGTCACAAATCAGGTCTCAACCAGTACCAAAAGATTGGGATTATTACCTGCATATTTTCGGACCACAATGCTTTGAAATTGGAACGTAATCACAAGAGGAAATTGGAAAGAACTCAAATACTTGGAGGTTAAAGAGCATCCTACAAAAGAATGAATGGGTCAACCTGGAAATTAAAGAAGAATTAAAAAAATTCATGGAAACAAATGAAAATGAAAACACAGTTGTTCAAAACCTTTAGGATGCAGCAAAGGTGGTCCTAAGAGGGAACTACAGAACAATACAAGCCTTTCTCAAGAACTTAAAAAAGTCTCAGGGCTCCAGGGTGGCTCAGTCAGTTAAGTGTCTGCCTTTGACTTGGGCCGTGGTCCCGGGGTGCTGGGATCGAGCCCCGCGTCAGGCTCCCTGTTCAGTGGGGATTCTGCTTGTCCCTCTGTGCCTCCCCCCACTTGTGCACACTCTCTCTCAAAAATAAATAAATAAAACTATTTTTAAAAAAATTAGAAAAGTCTCAAATATACAAGCTAACCTTATACTGAAAGAAGCTGGAGAAAGGACAGCAAATAAAGGTCTAAACCAAGTAGGAGAAGAGAAATAATAAAGATTAGAGCAGAGATCAATGAAATAGAAACCAAAAGAACAGAACAAATCAAGGAAACTAGAAGCTGGTTCCTTGAAAAATTAGTAAATTGATAAACCCCTAGCCAGACTTATCAAAAAGAAAACAGAAAGGACCCAAATTACTAAAACTGTATTTCCTTGGTGTTGGTCATTTTCTCTCCTCTTTCACTCATGATTTTAAGAACATATTATGAACTACTATATGGGCAATCTGGAAGAAATAGATGTATTCCTAGAAACTTATAAACCACCAAAAGTGAAACAGGAAGAAACAGAAAACCTGAATAGACCCATATAACCAGCAAATTAATTGAAGCAGTAGTCAAAAATCTCCCAACAAACAAGACTCCAGGGCCAGATGGCTTCCCAGGGGAATTCTACCAAACATTTAAAGAAGAACTAATATTTATTCTTCTGAAGCTGTTTCAAAAAAATAGAAATGGAAGGAAAACTTTCAAACTCATTCTATGAGGCCAGCATTACCTTGATCCCCAAACCAGACAAAGACCCCACCGAAAGGAGAATTACAGACCAATATCCCTGATGAACATGAATGCCAAAATTCTCAACAAGATCCTAGCCAATAGGATCCAACAGTACATTAAGAGGATTATTCACCACGACCAAGTGGGATTTATTCCTGGGCTGCAAGGGAGGTTCAACATTCACAAATCAATTAATGTGATACATGACATTAATAAAAGAAAGGACAAGAGCCATATGATCCTCTCAATTAATGCAGAAAAACATTTGACAAAATACAGCATCCTTTCCTTGTTAAAACTCTGCACAGTGTAGGGATAGAAGGAACATACCTCAATATCATAAAAAGCCATATACGAAAAGCCCACAGCAAATATTCTCAACAAAGAAAATCTGAGAGCTTTTCAGGAACATGACAGGGATGCCCACTCTGACCACTGTTGTTCAACATAGTACTAGAAGTCCTAGCCTCAGCGATCAGACAACAAAAGAAATAAAAGGCATTCAAATTGGCAAAGAAGAAGTCAAACTCACATTCTTTGCAGATGACATGATACTTTATGTGGAAAATCCAAAGAACTCCACTGCAAAATTGCTAGAACTCATACAGTAATTCAGCAACATGGCAGGATAAAATCAATGCACAGAAATCAGTTGCATTTCTGTATACAAACAATGAGACAGAAGAAAAAGAAATTAAGGAGTCTATTCCATTTACATTTGCACCAAAAACCATAAGATACCTAGGAATAAACCTAACCAAAGAGGTAAAAGATCTGTACTCTAAAAACTACAGAACTTATGAAAGAAATTGAGGAAGACACAAAGAAATGGAAAAACATTTCATGTTCATGGATTGGAAGAACAAATATTGTTAAAATGTCTATGCTACCCAGAGCAATCTACACATTCAATGCAATCCCGATCAAAATACCATCAACATTTTTCACAGAGCTGGAACAAATAATCCTAAAATTTGTACCAGAAAAGACCTTGAATAACCAGAGGAATGTTGAAAAAGAAAACCAAAGCTAGTGGCATCACAGTGCCTGACTTCCAGCTCTATTACAAAGCTGTAATCATCAAAACAGTATGGTACTGACACCAAAACAGACACATAGGTCAATGGAACAGAATAAAGAACCCAGAAATAGACCCTTAACTCTATGGTCAACTAATCTTCGACAAAGCAGGAAAGAATATCCAGTGGAAAAAAGACAGTCTCTTCAACAAATTGTTTTGGGAAAATTGGACAGCCACATGTAGAAGAATGAAACTGGACCATTTTCTTACACCACACACAAAGATAAACTCAAAATGGATGAAAGACCTAAATGTGAGACAGAAATCCAACAAAATACTAGAGAAGAACAGAGGCAGCAACCTCTCCAATCTCAGCCACAGCAACTTCTTTCTAGACATGTCTCCAAGGACAAGGGAAAGAAGAGCAAAAATGAACAATTGGGACCTCATCAAGATAAAAACTTCTGCACAGCAAAGGAAATAGTCAATAAAACCAAACGGCAACCTACGGAATGGGAGGAGATATTTGCAAATGACATATCAGCTAAACCGGTGTTTACCACAAAGATAAAAATGTAGTCATCTGAAGGGACACCTGCACCCCAATGTTTATAGCAACAATGTCCACAATAGCCAAAATGTGGAAGGAGCCGAGATGCCCATCAACAGATGAATGGATAAAGAAGATGTGGTATATGATTATGCTGAGCAAAATAAATCAGAGGACAATTATCGAATGGTTTCACTCATATGTGGAATAGGAGAAACAGTCCAGAGGATCATAGGGGAAAGGAGGGAAAACTGAATGGGAAGAAATTAGAGGAGGAGAAAGACCATGAGAGACTCTTAACTCTAGGAATCAGACTGAGGGTTGCTGGAGGGGAGGTGGGTGAGGGGATGGGGTAGCTGGGTGATGGGCATTAAGGAGCACATGTGATGTGATGAGCACTGGGTGTTGTATGCAACTGATGAATTATTGAACTGTACATCTGAAACTAATGATGTACTATATGTTGGCTAACTGAATTTAAAGAAGAAAAAGGAAAAAATGTGGCTAGTTGCAACTTTAATTTCTAGAAATTAATGGGGTAAAAAAAGCTATACAAACAAGAAACATTTGAAATATAGTGGAAGAAAAGATATTTATACTATCAAGATAAAATCATTAAACACTTAAGAATAAGCCTAAGAAATGTACAGGACCGACATGAGCCAATCTTAATAACGTTGAGCTTTCCTCTCGAAGCACAAGATGTCCTTCAGCCTATTTGTCATCTGTCATTTTTCTCAGCATGTTGAAAGTAGAAATAACTCTCCATAAATTAGACCATAAATAAATGATAATCTCAAGAGATAGCTACCATTCAAAAAAATAGAAGTTTAGTTGAAATGTTATTTAACTAAAGTGTTTAATTCATCTGGAGGGACAAATGCTTAGGAAGAGTTGAGGGAGGGACCCAAGAAGGAAAGTGGTGGTGGGTGGAGGGTTTACACAGCAAGCCGGAGACTGATCCTCAGAAAGGTCTGTGCACAAGGTTAGTCCTGGGCTGGTGGACAGTTTCTTATGCTGATACAAGGTATCTTCTCAGTGATGAGAATGGGTCCCTGCCTAGACTGTTTGGACAAACAATGTGGTTCATGCTGAGCACATGTTTTCTCCTGGTAGTTGGGGACTTAGGTACACGAGAGGTAGAAGGTGAGTACACCACCAGTCCCCAGTAAAGCCCCAGAGCAGAGTCTACCGTGTGCTGTCACGACCCATTGCTTCAGGAATGAAGCCATCCCTGTTTGATTCCACTGTAACAGGGCTCTCAGAAACTGGTTCCCGATGTTCTGTGGACTTGGCCCCATGTGCCTTCTCCTTCTGCTCATTCTGTTTTGTATCTCGTCACTGTAATAAATCTCAGCTGTGATGACAACTGTGTTGAGTCTGGCGAGTTCATCTAACAAATTGCTGGACCCGGGAGTACTCTTAGAATCCCTGATATGGAGACTTGAAGGAGGATTTGGAAAGATAAAAGGAAAATCAGGCAAAAACTGATTTGAGAGGCTAGGAAAGGAAAATTGGAATGGCCAATTTCCAAATGCCGCTGAGCAATAGTGAGATTAAATAGGAACTCTTATAGTTGTTTACAAAAAGCTAAATAAGGCAACTTAGCCAGAAGACTAGGCAATGAGCACTGCCAAACTGAGGCAAGGGGTTACATGCTATTCTGTTGGATTGTTTCTTTTAAAGGCCAGATTGTCTTACTAGCAGTTTAAAAAGATACCAGAGAAACTACACACATGTGCCTTGTCGTGGATTGAATTGTGTCCCCAGGAGAGTTATGTTCAAGTCTTAACCCAGGAATCTATGAATGAGACCTTATTTGGAAATTAGGTCTTTGCAGATGTAGTCAAGTTAAAGCCATGGTGTGGGTATGAGAAGAGGGGAATTTGGACACAGAGACACAGACACCCAGGAAGGACGGCCATGTAGAGATGGGGCATAGACAGGAACGCTGAACCTACAAGTCAGGGAACATAAAAGATACTGGCACCTGCTAGACGCCAGAGGAGACAAGGAAGGACTCTTCCCCAGAGACTTTGGGGAGAGGAGGGTCCTGCCAAAAGCCTGATGTTGGAAATTTAGCTTTCAGCACAGTGAGTGACTGTGTTACTGTTTTCCAAGTTGCTCTGTTTGTGGGACTTTGTTACCTCAGCACCGGCAAACTAAGGGACGCACAAGCACGCACCCGCAGTCATTGTATGAAGTACCTGATAGGAATTTTATCTTTAATTTTTAAAAATGCTTGATTATTTTCTAACTGTGAAAGAGCAGTACATCAAATAGAAGCAGAAGCATTCAAAGAGGGATGCTAGTTCAAGCAAACCAATCCTTAGGCAAAGAACTTGACCACTGGGTGAACTGGGTCTGCGTGGAGTCCACCACTGTCCAGTGAGGGGGGGCTCCAGGTCACAGTGGGGGAGATGCGCATGCCTCCACTTGTTGCAAGTCCTTGAGTGAAAGCCCAGTGGAGGCTCTAATACACATGTCTGAGTATTTAAAAGTACCTCACAGTTTGTTAGCTCACTTGATATGTTCTATCCTCCTACTTTGACAAGTATACACTAATAACAAGAAAAATTTAAAAATGTGTGCAAAGATAGGACTTCATATAACCAAATGGCAGCAAGAGGTCAAAGATGACAGAATTTAATTTTGTATGTCACGTGTTTCTGCTGATGGGCTGGCAGTATTTAGATGCGTAATAAATTAAACATACATGACTTGCAAATTATTAAGTAGCATTCCATCCTCTTTATCTGGCTTTCAACTCCACTAACTCACTAGTTATGTTTTTTTTAAAGGTTTTATCTATTTATGAGAGAGAAAGAGAGTACATAAGTGGTGGGAGGGGCAGAGGGAGAAGCAGACTACCTGCTGAGCAGGGAGTGTGATGACTTGGGGCTCCATCCCAGGACCCTGAGATCATGACCTGAGCTGAAGGCAGATGCTTAACTGACTGATCCACCCAGGCACCTTAATTATGTTTTTATAATCATGGTTTTCACAGTGCGTGTTCTGTTGACAGAAATGACTTGAACATATTACAATAAATGTAAAAAGTGAAAAAGTTCATATACTTTTAATTAACATTTTTTAAACTTATCTATAAAAAATTGAAAATGAAAAATATTGTGAATATAACATTTTAAGTTATTTAAATGCAGAAAAATATTTAAAAGTGTAGAATGAACATTAATTTTTTTATAAAAATAAAACTAATTGCAAATTTAATATGCAACATCCATTCAGTCACCAAAGAATGGAATTGGCGCCATGCCTCACATACATTATATATCTAGATCCGCACACATGAAAATAGGAGCGAAATGAATTGTTTAATGTTGGCAAATATTTCTCAGACACCATGTGTAATTATAAAGACCACGGTAATTTGTGAGTACCTCTGGAACCGCATGCATAATGAAAAGCAATAAAATGGATGTTCTATAACACTAGCAATGGGTTGTTTGTTAGAAAAGAATTTATTGCATTTATGCTTTCTGAACAGAAGGATTTGACAAGTTATTCTTTCTCCTGCGTGAGTAATGTCCACAGCTCAAATTGTCCACACTGTAAGTAGTCTGTGAAGCAGCACAGCCACGAACCTGGCATTCAGACACTGTCATCTTTTGTTCTTAGGACAGCAGAAGCAAGAGATATGGAGAAATGGCTTCCCTGGGGCCCAAATGGAGTCAGTCATGGGAATGGATGTTCAGTGTCATGGGTTCTACTCTGCCAGCTCTGGTCCCAAGTGACTGAGGTTCCTGTGTGTTCTTTAAATAAATTCATATGTGTTTGTGATATTTGAGTCTGTCCAAAGTGCAGGGACTAGGCAAGGGGCCCTCTTGCCAGGTTCTGCTGGTGGCACTGGGGGTTGGGAGGATATAGAGGGCTGCAGGAGAGGAGCCAGGTTGCTGGTTGTCGCCCAGATGAGAGACCCGAGTCCCTGACCTTGTGCTGGAAGCCAGAGGATGGAGAAAGAGGTCATCTTCACTGTTGTTCGCTCCAAGCACAGTCATAAGTGATCTGAATTCACACCTCTATGGAACCACCCACAACCCAGGCCATACATCTCATGCCCGGGTTTGAGACCACTTTAGTTAAGGAAACAAGATGACTTCTACCCCAACTGAGACGAGTTAGTTGGTAATTAAGTCCATGCTGGGAAAGTCAAAAACAATTCTTTGTCCTTCTGGGCAGCATCTTTTGGCCCTACTGTTTGTCTAAAACAAGACTCAGTACTTGGATGCCTCACAGGGACCGTCTCAAGGCCAGACCGTATGAGCAAGAACCGACATCTTACCGGACCTTTTTGTGCTCAGGAGGGAAGAAGGTCCAGATAGTCTCTCCTTCTTCCCGTCAAGTCCCCTCCCCTTAGCAGACTGGTCTCCGTAGAGCAGTTTGCGTCCCTGGGCCCCAGTGTGCATCCTTGCCACCCTGCCCTGCACATGGAGGAGTTTCCCCGGGCCTCACTGTCTTTCTAAGATGGGGACTGGGGTAGATAGAAGGTGATTCTTGTTGAGGGGCTCTCAATCCCTCCATCTTCTGCCTGGCCAAGGTTGCACACAAGCCAGAGCAGGAGACTAGGAAACCAGGGCCCCAGGTTTGGTTGTGGACTCCCACCCGGGAGAGAATGAAGTAAATTAATGGCATTCTTGCACCCAGCCCACATTCTCCAACTCCTCCTCCCCGTGCTCACATGTGTTCTGGAGGTCAAGGCTCACAGAGGCACCTGAGAATTGAGGCTCAGATCGCCCTAAGAGGTCAGACCACCCTGCCTGAGTCCCACTACTCAGCAGCTTCCTCCAAGAGCTGAACCGCTTGGCTGTGTTTTTGAGCTGGTTCCCCCCTAATTCTCCGGCCCCAGATTCGTGGAGAAGAACAGGCAAGGCAAAGGGTTTTGTGGGCTAGAGGTGAAGGGAGGAGGCTTATATATATGAAATGAAAGCTGCATACAGGGCCGGCTCTGGAGAAGATTTTAATTCCTTCCTGGCAGTTTAATGTCTTTATTGCATCGGGTGTTCTTATTGCAAGTGATCTCACATTCATATCTGGAAATAAATGCATGTACGTTAAGATAATGTTGGTTCACAGAAAATCTTGATTCAAAGAATAAATCTGCCCTATAGCAGCTAAGAGTAAGACTGTTTCCCAAACATGGAACTACTTTTCCACCACTGGGCAATTTTCATGTTCCTTCTATCTAGAATGCTGTCCGCCAACTCTATTCTTCATTAAAATTCATTTCAGCCCTAACCAAGAAACAGACTCTTAACTATAGAGGACACACTGATGGTCACCAGAGGTGGGGGTGGGGTGGGGAAACAGGTGATGGGGATTAAGGCGTGCACTTGTCATGACGAGCAGTGGATGATGTATGGAAGTGTTGAATTACTCTATTGTACACCTGGAACTAATATCACACTGTATGTTAACTGGAATTTAAATAAAAACTGAAAAAATTAGAAAGAAAAAAATAGAAAAAATAGAGCAAGGCACAGAACAGCAAAAAAGCAAAACCAAACAAGACATTCATTTCAACCCTTTGAATGATTCTCAGTACTTTTCTTCTCGTTCCTGGTGTTTCTGCATTCCTGTGTTAAACTGGAGGTAAGGAGAAGGTGGGTTGCTCCTTCTCGGTGTCCTTTGAGCCCCCTCTTTCATAGTGGCCCCAAATGCTGTGTTCCTCTCTCATATTGCCTCTTCTCAAAACATGCACAGGGGCGCATATCAGTATCTGCCCCTACAGACTCTCAAAACCCCATTAAAATAAATGATGGCAAAGAAGTCCCCTTTGGGGAAACAATTGATAAATGCTGTTTGTTGAATGAATAAGTCCATCATCAACTCTCTCCATCATGGTTTTGCAGCAGTCCCTGCCTGGTGCAGAGGCCCTTTGCCAAACTGGCATGCCTACACCAGGCGCTAAGTGACCGCCCCACCCGCACCCCACACCAGGGCCATGGATTCCCAGGATAAGCCCTGGCTGGTGTAATGAAGAAAAGCAAGAGCATTGATACATTTCCACCTAATGAGTTGAGTTGGAAATACTTCTGAGCTGTTGGAGGATTTAGCACAAAGAGTGCTTTTATATAGCGTTTCTCTGAATGCTCTGCGAGTAAGAATTACAAACTACTTAGGTGCTTCTAAATTCACTTTTCACCTTCAGTTGAAACAATAAGAACATGACACCAAGAGAACTGACAACGGGATCCATATCACACAACGGAAACACATTTGAAAAATACAAGCCGATGGAACAATGGATTGGACATATAGACGAGGAGAGGAATCAGGCTGTGTCGGGGACCTTAGAGACACACTCACCAAGCTCCTCATGTTACAGATGGGCTGGTGGAGAGCAGGGATGGAGTAATTCTCTTCTGTGTATCTAGCTACTGATAGGATCAGACCATGCCTAGGTTTCTTGGCTTCTTTGCAGATCTCTTTCTTCCAGAAGGTATGTACCAGTGAAAAAAATGTGATTTATGAACAGTACATCAAAGAATAGTTGCAGGGAGAAGGATAAGGGGGTTAGAGATGACCCTCCCCCATAATTTATTCATTATGTGGGGAATCCAACAAGAGGCAAAGGAACCAGTGTTGGAAGTCATTCCCTATTTGGGGAATGGTCTCATTTTGGTATTTGGGTACCTCCTTTCCCCCACTTTTTGGAGCTCTCTGCCCACATGTCACCTCCTCAGAGAGGCCCTCCCTGAACACCACATGTAAAATAATTCACTCTCTCCTCCCAGGTCACTCTGCAAACATTGCCCTGTTCTCATTTCGGGTGCAGATCTGCTGTAAGGACAAATGAAGTAAACAAGCAAATGCATTTATTGCCATCTCCACCAACAGGATGCTAAGCTCCATGAGGGTACGGACTTTTCCTGTCTCCTTCCCCAGTGAATCCTCAATGCTTACCATTGCGTGAGATGTAGTAGACACTCAATAAGTAGTCCTGAATGAAAGAATGAAAATTGACATCTGTTCACTATATTGAGAAACTTAAACCGTGCTCTCTTAGAGGTATCCCCCAGAGCTCCCACACTCCTGTTCTTATCTCATTGTCCATGAGGCTGTTTCTGTCCTGGGCTGCCTTTCACTACTTCAGCTGCTGTTCCTCAACCTTTTTCACTGGAACTACTTCCTTTCCTACCTCTCATAACTATAACAAGTGCTTTACATACTTGTCCCCATCGAATACTATACAAATTTAGATTGTCCTAATTTTGACTGCAAGGATCCTGGTCAAGCTGTTTGAACTGTCTAGGCCTCCATGTCACAGAACTACTGAGTGACAGGCGAGGGCTCAGACCATGACAGTGCTTGTAGCACCCTCTTGGGTTGGTGTTAAGATAAATGGGTCACTATGCACCAAGTTCTCTGCACAGTGATTGGGACACTGGGGAGATGGTAAACGTTGGCTCCATCATTATCATTGCTGGCAGGGCTAGGGGCACACACCAGTATGGATCTGGCAGGAAATAGTTGGCCTGTTTAAGAGTACTGTCAAGGACACCTGGATAAAGAAACAAGGGGAAGAGATTACCAGAGACTACCAGAACTCAGAGACAGGTGCAGTTGCAGGAGGGGAGGGACCCTCCAACAACTTAAGCTTTGCTAGAGCATGTAACTAGCAATGGGTTCACATGGTCCTATGGTTTTGTAAACTCTTCCAAAGTGAGATCTTTAACCCAATGTTGCATAAGATCTCTCTTTCCACTCAGACTTTTCCTCCATCACATTTCCCCTCCTGTTGGGTGGTTTTGGAGTATTTTAAATCTAGCTAAGGAGGTGTTGAGTTTAGGAAATGTTTACATATATCTCACCAAACCCAGTCTGTTCCGTGGACAATTACTATGAGACCTGCCATGTACGAAAAGCATCCAGAACTTTGGTGTCTTCTGTGACAACTCAAGTATGGGGACACAAAGTTGCAAGACCATGGGCTATACTACCATACAGATGTGGCCTATGGACCCTAGACACCAGAAGTATGTGGGTAGTGAAGGGAAAAGGAGGAATTTAAAGTATACAAAGCCAGAATTAGTCTGTGGGAAATTCTTCCAGCTAACAGACATGTAAAATTATAAGCAGAGGGTTCAGTTTGCATTGACTCCCTGGTCAAAACAAATACTCTCTTACCAGAAATAAATTCTATTTCACTCTATTCACATTTAAATAGAAGTTTGGAATGTTAATAACGCAGTGATGGCAGTGTTCAAGCAGCTAAAAAAAAGATTAAAATTTTTAGTTTTCTCTGTTGAAAATATTACCAAGTTGATGAAATCCTCATGATAATAAAGAGAAGTCAGGTCAAAATGCACAGAAAAGGTATCACTGGGGTATGTGTAAATTTGAATTTGTGTTATTTGTAATTTTTTTTTTAATTTTGAAAGTTGTGATTTCGCTTCTCATTCTAACCACATATTTATATCTAACTTTGTAGTGATAAACATTTTGTATTCTTTTTCTTAAGGAAGGCCCAAGGTGTGTGTAAACTTCTACCCCGCAAAGCTAGTTCTGCCCCTGTCTGTGGCACTTCTAAAGGGGAACTGGCCAATGAGAGCTGACCTCTTTATCCTGCGGCCCAAAGTGAAGCCAGAGGGTGAGGGGGCACAATTATTTTAATCCATAGACTTCAGCCTCCCTGGGGACAGAGTGGCAAAGGGGCAAACAGGACATTTCAAGCACAAGGGGAACCTTCATGTTGCCAGGAAGGGTCTTGCGCAGGACCCCTTCCACCTGCGCCCACCCCCCACTCGCTCCGACCCCCTGGAAGAAGAATGACATAAGCAGTTGACAGATTAGAGGCACCGGTACCTTCGGTGTTCTCTCTCACCGCTACCCACCTGCCTGCCCGCACAGGGGCTTGTCCCGCGTGCTCCTGCGCCCTGACGTCAGCACGTTGCCAGCCTGCCAGGGAACGGGAGCGTGTTGGCCTCATCCGGAAGCTCATTGGAGCATACTGTTGAGCTGTACTGGAAGAAAGTCCCTTCCAGCTCTACCCGATGACAGTAATAGTAATATAATAATAAATAGCATGATTATTATGATCTAGTCCAACCCCCACATTTTACCGGTTAAAATGTATTTTGCTCTTAAAATAAATGTTCCATTACAATATTTATTGTGGCTTAGTTTTAATTATTTTTAGCTTCCCTTCAAATCTCAGTTCTAGCAGTATTTACACGCAGAGAACTTCCAGGTTTTAGAGGGTATTTGTGTGAATTACAAACATAACTGCCAACAGTGATCTTTCATTTTATTTGAGAAACTTCTGCGTTCTAAATCATAATTTTCTTTTATGGATTTCCTAGTGAAATATCTGCCAAAATGAATAGAGAATAGAAAGAGGAACACCATTTTCCCTCTAAATAGATACATAACCCTTTAAAAGATGGGGATTTGCATAATGTTGAGGCTGAAAGAAATGAAGTGACTTGCCAGGTTTATGATTTCTCAAACAAAGGGTAAAGGATAAATCAGTTTTTCAAAGGGTCAAGTTGCTAATGTTCCTCAAAAAAGTTTGGAGTCAATTAAATGCAGCAACAATAGTGACAAGGGGGACAGGTTCTGGCTGGCGTGTGGGTGCGGGATGCGACTTTAGTGCCATCTGTTTGGTCTTGAGGCACCTGCCCAGACTCGCCAGTGACTTTTTAAAAAAATATTTATTCGTTTATTTGAGAGAGGGAGAGAGAGAGAGCACGAGCTGGGTGAGGGGCAAAGGGGGAGAGAGAATCCACGAGCCGACTCCCTGCTGAGCATGGAGCCCAACGTGGGGTTCGATCCCAGGATCCTGAGATCAAAACCAAGAGTCGGCCACTCAACTGACTCAACTACCCAGGCGCCCCACCCCAGTGATTTTTAAAGCCATGAGACCAGCTCCAGGATTTCCAGAGGCTCACCCATGTAATGGACGGTTCTAGGAGTTCATTATAAATCATTATTCAAAATGCCTGGGTGAAGCATACACACCCATGCTTCAAAGTACCTTTATTAGGAACCTTCAGGATCAAAATTTTCAGGTTTGACATACAAGGGGAGGGATTCAGAGCGAGGTACTTAGGATCAGCCTCATTTGAGTTGCTGAGATGGCAGAGAGCTGGCTACTCCACAGTCTGATTCCCTATTTGCCCTTTAGTTTTTGAGATAAGATTGAGGAATTTACGGTTGCATGTATTGAGCTCAGAAAGGCACGTTGCAAAGAATCAGTTCATAGAAATAAGAGTATTTGAATAGACTCCAAACTGATTTCCCCCACAGCTGTTGTTTGTTCTGCTTTTATAAAAGAAAACTTTAAGATTTCAGTGCATAGTCCCTAGTACATCGGCATCATCAGACAGGCTGAGCTGGAATCTGTATTTTAATGAGATCCTTTGTGATTTGTATGCACCGTAAAGCAATGTTTCTCAAACTTGAATTTAACTCGCAAGCTTACTCTGCACGAGGCCCTGAGAGGTCTTGCCCTCAGCCCCAGCTCCCTTGTAAACCAGTGGCCACAAAATGACAGGCACTGAGAAAGCAGGAGGTCAGCTTGCAGGAGGTGAGTTTAAGAGATGAGTCCTGAGCCAGCTTTTAATTAATGACTTGGCCGCAACAGCATCTTGGTTCACTTCTGAAAGGCCCTGGGTTCCTCCCTGTAACTCAGGGCCCAGCTCGTGCAGCCCAAGGCACTGTCCTTCAGTTCCCTACTGTCTTCCTTCCTGCTTCCTGCCCCCACCCTGTCCCCCTGGTTCATATTACCATTAATTATAGCCTATGGCTCTGCATATGCTGCTTGTTCTGATAACACAAAGTATGCTGGCTTCCCCACTGGACCATGAGTACTTTCTCCCCTTTCATTTTCTAAGAGCAATAGCAGTACCATGGCAACGTCTAATCCCTAACCTCGAGATGGGGGGTGGGGTTGAAGGAATCAGAGCAGGTGTTCTTGAGAAAGGAAACAAAGAATTAGCCAGATGAAGCCAGAAGTGAAGGGTCAGTATTCTAGGCCAGTGCTTCTCGAACAGTCATGTGCATACAAGTCACCCAGGTATTTGTCGATACTCTGATTCAGGAGGTCAGGGATGGGACTGGACAGTCCGTAGTTCTCACAAGATAACAGGTGATCCCAATACTACTGGCCAACAGACCACACTTTAAGAAGAAAGTTCCAAGCAATGTGAAGGCGAGGATCTTAGTGTTCTATTCACTGCAATATCCAGATCATGTGTGTCTGCTCCAGAAAAGGTGTTTAATAGATTAGTGAATAAATAGTTACTGAATTAAATACTTAATATCTGAGATACCACCTGGCTGCTTGAATTCTCTTAAGTTGCAAGATATAAAATATGTTTGCTTTGGCTCCAAAATTAGGGCTAATACTAATGCAACATGCATTGAGGCACAGAGAGGTTGAGTTACTTGCTCAAAGTCACACAGTTAATGTAGCAAATTGTTGTTTACCAGATATTCCTTGTGCTCCCTTACATGTCCTAATCTTCCGGGCAGGTAGTTGAAGCTTTGAACTAATTCTAACCAATGGAGTGTCAGTGACATGGCAAGTCTCACCTCCTAGCTGCAGCAATTAGGAGCCAGCCCTCTCTCCTCCTCCACCCCTTTCTTGTCTGTTTTGTACTCTGCAGTCTGAAATATATGGCCCCCAAGGCAAGATTAACAGGAATGCTACCCAGCCTCCAGTGGACTACACACAAGGATACATAAATCTTAGCTGAATTTGAACCACTACAAATTTGAGTTTTGTTACCAGATAATTCTAACTAGTATGGGCTCAGTGTTGCCATCAGACAGCTCTTTGCATAATGGGCTTTTTGTCTGGTATCCTAGGTCCTCTAAAGGGGAGCATACCCCCAGATGAGGCATGTCTCAGTCCTGCCAATGGGGGAAACCCAGATGCTAGGCACTGGGGCTGTGAAAAATGAATGACAAGTGCCCTGAGAAACATCTGAAGACAAAAGCTTTAGCAACAACAGCTTGGTGACTGCTCTCTGCAATTGGCTAAGGCTCCTTCCCTGCCAGGCACCATTTGCTGTCTAGCTGTTCTTTATCCATATGGAGGCATGTCTTCAAGTGTGCTTGGCATGAGGCGAACCTTGCTTTCAGAGGTTTTATGGGCTGCATTCATGAGCTGAATGAAATCTTATTTTTGGAACATTATGAACACACACCTTTTCAAGTGATTGGCTTCATGACTTCTGTTGACTTGGTTAGATGGGATGTAGTTTTTCTACATGATGGCACATGGACTTGTATGTCCCACAAAAAATAGAAGATGCATCATCCTACTCACATGTAAGCATCAAAAAGACAGGACTATTGTTTCTATTTTTCTAGGTGTATGGAATTGAGTGGACCAGAGGAGCACAATTGACTTAATAAAAAAATAGATAACCTAAAAAAACAGATAATCATTGTAGAAATCAAATCAGTATTTGAGACTTTCCAACCTTCCCCTCCCTCCACCCATGTTTCTTCTTTTCTGTTAAAGATGCCTGGTCAGGATGTTTTTGCTGAAAGATTAACTCTCCAAGGACCAACTGATATCTATTCTCTGAAATACTTTGCATCAAATGGAGCACAGGAAGTGACCCACCTATTCTGGGAGAGTAGTATATCTTGATAAAATAGTATAGGGACAGTACTAAAAGAGGAAATTACAGACCAGTACCATTTACATAGATTCTAGCATTAGATCTGGAAACTCAGCAGTATATACACATGAGTAGATCATGAGAAAGTATGGTTTATCCAAGGAATATAAGGAAGATTTAACATAAGAAAAGTGTATTCAAGTAATACACCATGTTAGAATTTTAAGAGAGAAAAAGTACTCAAATATGTTATATAAGTTTAACAAATGTAGTTGTGAAAAAAAAAACCTAAGCAACTTATGGATAGAAGGGAATTGCCTTAAGCTGATAAAATGTATCTTCCAAAAACCTATGGAAAAATTATGCTGAAACTCTAAAATTATGGTGAAACTGTAAGGAAACTTCTCTCTTCCAATATTTCTCTTTCAAGTTCTAATCTTTGCTTACATAGAAAATACAAAGAGGCCCATTTTAATTTATAATTTCATATCACATTGGTTAGGACATTTCTTAAACTGTTGAATAGCAGAGGTGATAGGAGCATTCCTATGAGAGCTATTGCCATGCCGATGTGTAGGAATTTTCACTGATTTTTAAAATATCGAATTTGTACTTGGCAATTTTGCTACTCTTATTGCAAGTGATATGATGGTCTAAAATTCTCTTTCTTCCTTCCTCATGGCTCTAATTGATTATGCAACCTATAGTTTTTATTGTTACTATGAATGAAATCTTTTCCCCCGCAAAAAGGGAATAAATTATAAAACGTTTTTGGTCCAGCACAACTTTATTTCTATTACATTTTCAAATCAAGTAGCAGACTAAATGGTAATAGCATGTTCCCACTGATGGAAATTTTCTTCAAATGCGTCTGTAAATTCAAAGCTCTTCCAATCAAAATCTCAACAGGGACTGACAGGCTGATTTTCAAATGCACATGGAAGAGCAAAGAGCCAAGAATAGCCAAGATCATTATATAGCTTTCTAATATCTGCCAAGGAAAGTGTCTGCACTTCGTATATACCTCTGTCAATGGTAAACTATCTTATTAGAATTAACTCTGAAGAAGAAGCACAATAAACAGGGTAATGGAGCAACACAGAGACCCAACCATAGATCCACACAAATACGGAACCTGGCTATATGGAGGTAGTGTCCCACACAGGGATAAAAGCAGGCTCTCCCGTAATGGGTGTTAGGACAACTGAGTAATTTACCTGGAACTGACATTTAAAAGATTTGGACCCAGCTCCTTTTGGAAAAGACTTTTACAAAGCCTATATCTGACAGCTTGTATTTTGTTATAGTGTTCACTCTTGTATGGAAGTTTATTTTTAATATTAAACTTAATACAAAGGCTATCTTTTTGACCTCAAGGTGGGGAGAGATTTCTAAAGGAAAACTTTTTCTTTATGGATTTTTAATAGGGTCTATATTTTCTTTTAAAAATAATTCAATAGCAAAAATGGACAAGGAATACCAGCAGTCTATGCACAGAATACGATAAAGTCCAATAAACACTTAAAAATATACTGTCTCACTAGGAATCAGGGCAATGCAAATGAAAACAATACATTGCTTCTTCAAGTTTAGACATTGCCAAATACCATGTGGAAGTTCCTATTTCTCCATATCTTCACCACGTCTCAGCAGACTGTTAACATTTCACAACTATCAGATTGACAAGTTGCTTTCCACACAGGACAGTTGCCATGCATAACCCTCCAGCAGCACTCAGCCTGGGATCCGCTGTGTTAGATGCCACTAGCGGTCAGTCCACCGATCTGCACACAGAGGCGGTGGGACTGTATAGCCCCTTGTGGAGGTTGTGTGACCACTTCTGGGGCGGTGGGTCGCGAGTGGAAGTTCTGTGTGTTGTTTCCCGCCTGTGCAAGATCCTCTCCTCCTGCTGTCACACCGAGGAAGGGGCCCAAGTGGTTCAGATGGCGCAGCTACAAGATGGGACCCCCTCCATCAGACAGGTCTCCCTGGCACCGTGGGTGCAGTGTCAATGAGAAATAAACACTTGTTCGGTTGACTAGGATTGCAAAATAAATGTTAAATGACACATGTGCAACCATTTTTGTAAAGTACAGGTCTAGAAATAGAACTGCCGGGCATGGATGTGGAATCTGGCACACAATTGGCATTTCCTAAATGTGAGTTAGTGAAACCTCGCCTGGCCTACCCTAGTTTTAGAGATACGTAGATAAATAAAATCCACTTCTTCCTATCAAGGAACTCAGACATGCAAGCTAATATTTAAAACACAGTATGTTTTACCCTGTCTTAGGCAGTTCAGTGTGGTAAACACTAGATACACGTGGGTAATGAACATCTGAAGTGTGGCTGGGGTTCCTGAACTGAATTTCTCATTTAAATTGAAAACCGGAAGCAGTTAAAATCTTGCCACTCAACACAGCTTAAGTGTTTTGGTAAGACTGTATCTCATTATAAATGAAAATTTAGCATTAAAATGTAAACCTTTAAGTTGAAAATACATACCAGGTTTCTAAAGATTTTGTTTTAAACAGTGTATATATATACTTTGTATGTGTGTGTGTTTATATACACAAAATATCTCAAGCAATTTTATGTTTATTGAAAATGTTTTGGTATTTTAGATGATTGGGTCAAATAAAACATTTAACTTCACCTGCTTTTTCCTCTCCTAAATGTGGCTCCTAGAGAGTTCAGATTACATATGGGGCCCGCTTTATATTCCTATTGGACAGCACTGCTCTAGACGAAGTGCACATTCCTCGGAATGCTATTTCATCCCATCCTAAGGCGTCTGATCCCTGCTAGAACCTTAAGAAGTCAATTCATACTGAGTGTAACCTGTGGCGGCAAAAGGCTCTACATGTTGCAAAGAGCTTTACAGATGCCAGGGAGTTTCCTGCCAAAACACCAGCTTGCACGTTACTTCGCTCATCTTCATGTAAACGTTCATCTTTCTTGAATTGACGTTTTCTTCACAACAAAATGTGGCTTAGCAACTGCCACTCCCTCGCTTTCTGGCCTGGACATCAGCTTCTTCCCAGGCCCCTACTCTGTTCACACCGCAGCTACCCCTGGTCGTCCACATGCAATTCAACCCCCCCTGAGGCTTCCACTGCCTTATTTGATTTCCATTCCCCCCTAAATAACCAAAGGCGACCACTTACCACTTATTAGACTAGATCTATGGGATGGAGGATGACAACTCCTCTCAGCTAACAAATGAGAACAGCAAATTGCTGATTTTAAGTCATGTTTTCTTCAGGGTCTGCCAAAACTCAAGTCCATTTCTCCTTTTCCCTTTTTGACCCCTTGGGATGAGATGAGAGAACCAAGCCCCCACCGAATACCCTCGTCCTCTTTCCTCCCGGGTATGCGTGGAGCCAGAGCTGAGGATGTCTGCACAGACGGCGTCACAGTGCAGCTGCCCACGTGGTCCAGCAGGCTCGTCAACCGCTCGGCAACTCTCCCTCCCCAGCCCCCTCCTCGCTGAGAGGCCAGACAGCGAGGGCAGGTGCAGTGGCCACATACCATCCCTGATGAGGCTACAGAACATGGGATGGAAACTGTTACTGCTGCCCAAACCAGCACCTCTTGTGAATTTAAGGCAAAGCAAAACAAAAAAGGAACCTGGTGTCATTTCAGGGTATGCACGGTTAACCAGCAGTGCATCGACTCCAAAATATGCCCTGCTGGAACTCAAGGCACCTGTGCTGTACGGAGGCACGCCATTCCATGTTTCAGAGACGTACCCCGCAAGAGAGGCTATGTAATAAATAGCCCCCCGACACTGAAATAAAAGGGCAGAGAACATTTTACAGTTGCTTTATTTAACAAAATTTACGCCAACTTCTTTATGTACAAACGTGTTTCAAAACCAGAGCAGCAAACACACCGTTAACACAGGACTTACAATAATGCTTAAAACGCGTTATGCAATGTTTTGTTTTCTGCTCAGAGACATTTACAGATTCAAAAATTATTCCAAAGGCCGAGCAATGTTACATCTTTGTTTCCTGGGATGATTTACTTAGTAGGTTGTGAAGAAAGAGGGATGGAGCTCTTGAGGGTTAATATATGTTTAGTTTAACAAACAGCATTTGGCCCATGGTAGGGCTCACAAAATGTTTTGGGCAGGGGACAAAAATTTGGGTAAAATATAATGAGACTATGAGTCATTTTTTTAAAAATTTTCACTCTGTCATAGCTATAACAAGATGGTCTCATTTCTGACCCCCAAAAGTAAGAAACTCTTAAGAAATAAGTTTAAAATTTTATTAGTAAGTACTATTAATAAAAAATTGTGAGTACAGGTCCTTCAAAATCAAGATGGGGTATGTAAGTACTCAACACAATTCTACCCCTACCTTGTCCAATTTTGTTAGAAATGTTTCAGGACACTTACCTACATGTTAACAAGCTATTTCCTAAAGTTCTTCATATAGGGAGGACAGACATGTTTTGCTTTCTCATTTTTTATGAGTTTTCAGGAGCCTTCTCAATGCCTCAAAAAGGTACTGTAGCTCTGGAAATCCCCAAAAAACTTACATAGTCTACTTATAAAATTGAGCTCCATATAAGTTACATAAGCGGACTTTTAGGTAATACTTGAAAAGCGGCTGATGCTGCAAAGTATATTTCATGTGGACACTTACTTAACACTCTGACCTGATTCATGGTCATCTTTCCTGAAAGGTCATGCTCTAGCCTCTCGAGAAAGATGCTACCAAGCAGTGAGGTATAGAAGGAGGAAGAAAAAAAAAATCACAGCCTTCCCTTCTCAGTGTCTTGGGAGCCTTCCATCGTGCCGGCAGGATACACATCTACACGCGGCTCACACTTCAGGGCACTCTCCTCTATGTGGTGAAGTGGTACACAGGATCCATTTCCCAAAAAGCACCAACTAGAAATGCAAAGGGATGAAATACTGCAACGAAATGATCCTCAGGAGTTTCTACTCGTTTGTTCATATAAATCAAGATTCATCACTTACTTGTGCTTTCATTTTCTAAAAATGAGATCACACCATTATAAAAATGTGCTTCCAAAATAATTTCTAGAATATAAAATGTCTTATATTTTTCCAGCCCACATAATTTCATTATAAAATAGGAAATCAGAAAATTAGCTACTGCAGTTTTCGTATGGTAAAAAATATTTATATGTGTACACACACGCATATATACACATATAAAAAAACCCAAGTTTTAAATTTCAATAAAAATTAACCAATTAGCCAACTTAATGATTATGTATTCAATTAGACATAAGAAATGTTGATTATCTGTAATGAGAACCAACTACAAAGAATTACAATCCCACCTATCAGAAGATAGTCTTTCACACGTGTAAAAAAAAATCCGAAAGTTCCAACTAACCAACAAAATGGAAATCTCACTCAAGTCTTTTTCAGATAATAATGGCCCCCCAGTTTCATTCACTGCACTACTGAATTCCCTAAGGAAGGAGCGGTCTTAAAGTGAGGACAACAGAGCCGGGGCCGCCCTGCGGGTGTGTTCAGCGTGGTGGTCGCTTCCTGGTGGAGTGGGCGAGCAAGGACGAAATCCCGCTTGAGCTCCCTCAGCCAGGCCACCGACCTGCCCACGGGGTGGTGGAGGTGCAGAGGGAGTGTTTCCTAATGCACACAAAGGTGCTGTGTGGACCAGCCGTGGTCCTGGCGTCTGCTGGTGGAGAGGGAAGCAGGTGTTCTCGAGAGTTACTACCCAGGAAAGGTGAGCGAGAAGAACAAGACCGTGGAGAAGATACATTAGAAGCAGGCTGTGACTACCGGTGAAAACTGGGAATAGTGTTTCTATAAGCTCCACAAAGATGGTGGGATGTTTTTCTATTTTGTGGATTCCTGCCTGTTTTTTTGTATTTTCATGAGGGAAAGCCTTAGGGGGCCTCAAAGGCACAAAAGGAACGGGACAGGAGGTGGGCAGGGGAGCGTGTCACTCCGCAGGAGAGCTGGTTCAGGTAACTGCCGGAGGGACAGCAGGCTACGGGCTGGGGGGCAGTGTCCAAAATCCTAAGTGGTGGAGAGAGAGAGCTCAGCCTCCGCCCCCAGTCTGTGCCTGAGTCCTCAGGTGAAAACTAATGGTTACGTTAAAGTCGTAAGTCTCTTCACAATCCTACCTTGAACTGTCTTCCCCAGTTTTATCTATGTCGTAAGAAGCCTGTTCATTCACATTTTAAATTGGTTACTTTATGTTTGTGAGGGTGGTACGGGCAAACAGGAGCCTTACTTTTAGATATTTTCCCTCTGTGACCATGCCGTTTTTTTTTTTTTTTTTTAAAGGCACATTTCCTCCCCAACTGTCATAAATCAGGACATTCAAATAGAAAGCAAAGGTTTAAAAATGTTTCTTTCCTCCCCTAACATCTACTGCTCAGGCAAACCCTTGGAATCACTCTTTAAAGTGGCCAACAAAACCACAATGCTCTGTGCTAAAGACAACAATTCTGAGTACTGCCGAGTGGGTGAGGAGTTTCAAAGAATAGCCACTTTTCTATAACCAAATTTAAGATAACAAAGTAGAAAGTATAATTTCCATTATGTACCAAATATGCAGCACATGAGTTAATGCAGAAAAAAACGGATGTGCACACCAAGATAGGGTTTAATTCCTCAGTAGCATTTTGTATGCAATGTGTAAAACACTCTAAACTTGCCCCTCTGATCACAGAAAATTTGTACCTACTCAGAAAAAAGGGGTGCTAAACAAAGAAAAGTCTCAGATCCCATTGGAAATCTGGAAGTTTCACTTCTCTCCAGAAAAATGCATGTATAGATTTGTGCATACTATTTCAGGGGCTTCCAATACCTTCCAAGGTCCAGTCTCTTATCTCAGGTTAAGACTCCTGGCTCTCAACATTCCTACAAGGTTTCTGAAGAATGAGCGGTCCTCCCATTCCTACGATCTGTATTTCCCCTACTGAGTCGGGGGGCGGGGGACAAACAAACTAGAATAAACTAAAAGTAAGAAAAACAATTTGCTTCAAAGACCGTTTTTTACTTATTTGCCCTTGGAAGAAAGAACATCCCAATCTCTGGTTGCCTCTATCAAATGCCGTTGGCCATGACTCATCCACTCCTCCTGGTCTTCATACAGCCGCCCACAAAACCAGCACTTAAATAGACACTGTGATGAGTCATCAGGCAAGGAATCCACCACCTGGTAGTTGTTTTTATGCACTTTCTTAAGTTTCATTTTCAACATCATCTGCCTTTTTATCTGATTGGCCTCCTCCACGTTGCGGTAGGTCAGGCGAACGTGATGCCGTCTGATGCCTAACTGGCACCTAGTCCTCTCCGATAAGACGACTTTGAGGACATTGCCTTTGTACTTGTTGATTACCTTCATCACATTGGAGACTTCTGGAGAGTCAACATCAGGATGGTTTAACACAATGACGGGCTGGTTCCGACGGGGGCACTTAATCAACTGGTCTGGTTTAGCGGCGATCAGTCGAAGCTGTCTTGCAACCTGAAAAATTGAAGGATCCTTGAGATAGTGGCTGGGATCGGCCTGGATTTTGCTTTTCTTCTTGGATGAGTTCACTTGTTTGGTTTTATTTTTACTTATGGGAAGACTTCTGGAAAGCAGTTTGCCTTGCTTACTCAGTTCACTGCTTCCTTGTTGCCCGTGCCAGGGGCTAGTTTTTTTAGGCATGGTGCCACAAATAGCACTCTCTTTTCTTGGTTTTGGCCGAAGAGGTATATCAAGATTTTGGGACATGTTTATTGGCCCGCTTTCACTTGTCAAAGACTGTAAGTCTGAGTCTGTCTGTCTCACTGGGCAGAACGGAATGGGTTTTATTAACTGGCTCTCACTGCAAGGTATGCTGACGGGTGCTTCGCACGTTGCCTCTATAATGTGGGCGTCTTCTGAAGAATTAAGAACCCTCAACACAGCTCCTTTGGGGATCAACACTGGAGTAGCAACATGGGCGTTCCTGGTTACTCTGCTTTCAGTTTTCCCACTGCTGCCTTCTATAAACTGTGGATAGATTTGCTGTTGGGTGAGCGGCCCATTAAGACCACCATCATCCTGAGGTTTTGGGAGCGTGCCTGTGGAATAGCCAGGGCCAGTAAATGACACGTTAATTTCGTGAATACCTTCAGGAGCAGCTTTCGAAGTTCCCTTTGATGCCTGCCCTACAGAACGGCGATGTGCGTTATTTGCAGACAAAGATGACGGCTTGCCACAGGATTCGATTAACTGAGCTATCTTTCTGCGCAAGAGTTCAATTGACTTTATTTTGGACGTTGAGCTATTCCACTTAACACCCTCAGGGACGTTTTCAGACCCAGAGCTCAGAGAAAATACTGATGAGATGACTGGACCATCGAAAGAGTCCTTAGTCCTTTCAGGATTCTTTAATTCCAAAGGCTCCTCCCTGGGTGGCTGAGACCTGATTCTATCGTCTCCTGATATATTTATGTGCAAGTACTCGCTTTTAGGCTGAGAGGAAATCTGGCCTGTATTTGAAACTGCCTTGGGTTCCTCCATCTGCTTGTCTTTTGACTTCCTATGAGAGGGAACCATTTTTACAGGAATACTGATCTCCTTTCTGGATTCCAAGCTATTGGGACTTAGAGGCAACAAGCGCTTTTCTCCAGAGAAGGACATGGTTGCAGGTGACACAGCCCGGGGAAGTAACTGCTGCAAGTCGCCATGCGGGTTCCTTCCATCTTCAGCCAAAGAAACAGCAGCTTTATAAGGGAAAGGGCTGGACGCAGTGCCGAGACTGTGGAAAACACTGTTTTTTGCTACAGATGCCGGAGAATGACCTTTCAAGGAGAGAGAAGGAAGAGCCGGTCTATGTGGATACATACTATTTTTCTGGAAATCCTCAACTGTGTCCAGGTTGAGGAGGGATTCTCCACGGTTGTGCGCACTAGAATTTGACATGAAAAAATCATAAGACCTGACCCACTTCACATTTTTAAGTTGTTTCTGAACTGACGACTGAAGATTATCAATGCCTGTCAGTTTCCCAACATGCCCTTCCATCGCCAGGGACTTCGTTTGGCTTGCAGAAACCATTTTTCCTGGTCCGACCGAACCCTTCTCTTTAGTCATATGCTCAGAATCACCCCCTTCACTCCCAGCAGCTTCAGGGCGGTTACTTTCTTCCAGAGGAAACAGTTTGAGGACAAGCTGCTGGGTCCCGTTGACGACCTTCACATCCATCAACTGGGCCAAGCAGTTGGCAGGGACGACGAGTTCTGCCGGTGCCACCACTGTTAACGGCATTCCCGGCTGCACCGGCTCTTTTGCCGGGGACAACACTTCTACCTCCACGCTTTGGTTCTCAAACACACTGCCCTCGTTGGGCTCCGAAAGGGTCACTTTATTCGGAATACACACTACATCTTTTTGGTATTCCTTTGATTCAGGCAACAACATAATATTGTGCATTTTGTCTTTATTTGTATGGAGGGAGAACCTTGAGAGTTGATCGGACAACTTATTTGGAAATGCAGTCCTTGGATTGGGAGGTTTTAAGAGCTCTGTGTTTTGTTTCGATGTGTTGGTTCTTCTTGGCTCCAGCTTGGCAACAGTTTTGGGCGGCCGCCTTCCCCCGACCCTCTCGTGTACTCTCCGCCTGTGTTTGACAATGTAGTCATTCCTAATAGCACCATAGTCACAGTACTCACATTGGTATGGGAATATGCCTGTGTGTTTCACCAGATGCCTCTGGAACTCCCCTTTTGTGTAGGAAATGTAGCTGCAGTGAGAACAGATGAATTTAATCTCTTCATGTTGAAGAGTGTGCTTTTTGTACTGCAGAGGGTCCTTTGTGGAAAACCGACATTTGTCACAATAGTATTTGCCTGGCTTGAAGTTCCTTACCTTAAATTTATTAACGGAACCAGCGATGGCTTCGGCTTTATTTCCTATAGGAGTAGCACTGGGATTACTGTTCACAAAATGAAAATGGGGAGTAGCCACACCGAGGTTGCATTTGAAGCAAACATATTTGTCTTCCTTCTGGCTTGGCCCAGTAGCCTTTTTCAAATCTTGAAGCGGGATTTTGTGAACACTTTTGCACTTCGCACACGTAGCAATGGTCATCATGGCAGCCTCGGCCTCTGAGCCTTGACACAAAAGAGCTTGCGCTTCTTGTCTATCTGGTCGAATCACTCTATTAGCATTCGGTTGTTTGGGTGACATGGTCAAGGAATTATGTCCGTTATTCCCTTGGGTGGTATATAACTGCTGTCCAATATCCTTCATCTTCTTTATTTGCATTTCTAAAAAGAGAAAGCCAGAAAATCCAGCAAGACTTCACATGATAAAATCCTTAGGGGCCATCCTTCATTTAACTTCATAATTGGCGGAGAACCAGTGACTTCCTGGGGGGCATAGTCAGTTATCCTTGTTTATAAACCACCACAGTAGGTGGACGATCCCAAAATAGGATCGTTCCCAATTCTCTGATATTCCGGGCAACACTAAAGGGGGAAAAAAAAAAGACATCATAAAGCATGGTTAATATGTGAACCTAAGGTTTAATCTATTTCCAAACTTCTCCTATATTTCAATGACCTTTGAATTTTATGTGAAATCTTGACATATTTTCTTAAACACAAATTGCCAGTAAAATATAATACAACAGAAATGGCAAATAAGAAGCCTAAATAGAAGACATTTTTAAATTCAGCACCCTAAAACTCATCACTTTAGACCAACCATAAACCAGCTGTCATTCAGAACAGCCCTTGATACGTGAGAGTTATTTTTAGGTGTCACAGAGAGCATCCCAGCAACTTCACAGGTATAATTTCATATTAGCCTAAATAAAACTTCATACAGGAGGATGCTATTTCAGTTTTTAAACACACAAATTATCAAGTGGTAGAGAGGGCCAGGGCTTTGGCTCAGGTGTCCATTTGTTTCTACATGATAGCTAATTAGCAGCTTGGATTCCCAGCTCTCACTCACTCCATCTGCTTTCACAAATATAAGAGGTCAATAATACACTGGCAATATTAGGTAGACAAATACTGATTCCTTCAACATCTTACTGAGCGTCTATTATGTGTCAGGCACTGAGTGCTGCAGGGCAGTGAGCAAACCCCAGTTATCAGTCTGTACACTCAGGAGGGTGTAGTGAGGGGCAACGGGCAATATATTTATTTCTTGGGTGGTGATAAGTAATTGATAAAAATATACCATAAAGCAAGGCCAGGGGGACAAGGAGTAAGTATGTGATGAGGCTGCACGGCTGGCACGTGGAGGCGTGGAGTCAGGCAGGCCTCCCATGAAGCTGACGTCTGAGCAGAGACCTGGGCCAGCCAGGGAGCAGGTACTGCGGCTGTCAGGGAGAAGGGAGTTTCAAGCAGAGGAAGGCAAAGGTCTGTGGGATGTGGGCCTGCAGCACCTGAGGAATGGCAAGGAGGCGGAGAAGGGAGGGGACTGATGAAGGACAGGAGGGAGAGGAGGGAGAGGAAGGAGAGGGCGATATGGTCAGAGGCAGTGGGGGTGCTGGTCAAGGAAGGTTCTAGCACAGAGTCGTAAGGATGTGGCTTTTCCTGTACCTGAGGCGGAGACGGGGGCAGTGACGTGGCCTGAGGTGATTTACACCCTGACAGAGCCCCCCGCTGCCGCAGAGACAAGCGTCTGTGAGTGTGAATGGCAGCGCGGGGGGCTGAGGTGAGAGGCGGTGGCAGAGGCGCAAATGTCCCTACAGCAAGTGCCACAATATGGGTGACGCTGATGACACCTTCTATAAAAAGTTACCTTTTTTTTTTTTTTTTAAATAGTTACTTTTAAGTACACACTCTTTTCTCCAGAACATACAAGAACTAGGAGCCAAACAAAATTCTAGTTGGGGATCTGCTAAAACAGGTTTATTTTATGATCTTCTAAAAACCAATGAAGCCTTCTGAGCCTCAGTGTTTTCATCTGGCAGTCAGAATGAAGGACACTTGTCCAACCTCTCCCACAGCGCTGCCACGATGACTAAAATACTCCAGAGTGTAAGAGAGCACTTCTGAAGTTTTACGGTGCTTCTAAGCGTCAAGGGGCAGACAGAGGTACCCAGTGAGTGTCTGTTCGGTGATGAGCAGCAACGTGAGGGGGAATTGGCAGCTTCGTTCTGGCACACTGCTCACAGGCCAAGAGCCATGCAAAGTCAGTCTGAACGTAGGGTCAAGAGAATTATTGCATATTCAAGTCCAGCATAAAACCTGCCCTTTACAAGCATTTTTTGAAAGGACCATAAGAACAAACCATGTTTAACAACAGGCTTTGTTTTCTTTGGCAGTGTTGTCTTTCCCTGTTTCGCTTTTGCAAAAGACAGCTGCCTCCTCTCAAAAGCAGCTGAACCCTGGTGGCATCTAGGACTCAATCAGACTCGCAGCAAGTGGGCAGAGGCCGCTGGGGTCACAAGGTGCTCCCTCTGCCTTTAGTGTTCAAACACATACCTGTGCAAGGGGACTGTGAAAAGGGCAGGACATGTAAGCTGGTAAGCATGGGTAAAGACAAGGACTTCCATTTCCCACTGCACTCCTTGTATACACAACAGGTGGAAGTTTCAGGAGTCACTCGTAGCTCACATGCATTTCATTTTCCAGAGTTGTAAACTGGATTTAGTGAAGGGAGACCCCAGAGACACTACTAGTACCAGAACTTCTAGAAGCAGAACTTCTGCTATTACTCAGGTAATCTCAAGCGAGATTAGCTTGGATTCCCAGCTCTCACTCACTCCATCTGCTTTCACAAATGTAAGAAGTCAATAATACACTGGCAATACTAGGTGGACAAATACTGATTCCTTCAACATCTTATTGAGCGTCTATTATGTGTCAGACACTGAGTGCTGCAGGGCACTGAGCGAACCCCAGTATCAGTCTGTACACTCAGGAGGGTGTAGAGAGGGGAAACTATTACCTAAGCTATTACTCAGGTAATCTCAAGCAGATGAGAATGGGTCTACAAACATCCTCATCCCTCTTGAGAGACCCTGCACACCTTTATAAACCTGCACACCTCTTCTCTCATTTAGTCCTCGGTTCTCAATTCCAAAGATCTGCGTACCAGCTGATACCACATCTGCTATCTACCAGCCCTGTAATCCTGCTAACTACAGAGAGGGAGGGGGCAAAAAGACAGGAGGAAGAAGGGAGGGAAGAAGTAACTAACTCACTTGCCTGGCACAATGTGCTTACCAACTGCTTCAACATTTTACATGTTAATCCTAAGAAATTCTCAAGAATCTTGTGATGAGATTCCTCCATTTGAAGACTCACCCAAACCAGGATTCCAACTGTGCATTTTTAGTTTTCCAGCACCTTTCCCAGCCTCCAGGATTCTTCAAAATTTATAGAAAGCAGTTTTGCCATTTTCTTTCCAAGTCCTCTTAAAACTTGGAGGCGTCATTCCTCCTAAAACTGAAAACTTGAAATCCCAGATAGACTGGACGGTAAGATCACATACTTGGCAAGAAGTGGAGAGCATCCTGATGGAGGAATGTCCCCAGAGAATGAATCAAGCCAGCTACAGCGGCGAAGGAGTGCAGTCTGTTCAGAGGTGTTTCCATAAAACTATCTCACCAGTTATTCTGAATTAAGATTCCTTAGGAGCAAGTGCCGGTAGGAAGTGCGAGGCTGTGATTAGCACATATGTTTAATGGGAGGCAAGACATCTAGGCCACGTTTGAATTACGGTCACCTGTTTACAACTGTCTTCCTGGCTTCTAAACCATTCTCAAGATAATGCAGTGCTTCTACACCAGCACTTCCTCAGTCCAGGTGACAAGGATGTCAGGTTTCTTCAAAACAAGTAATGTTCTCTTTGGCCTTTGTAACGTGTGTGGCTAATTGTGGGGGGCGGAGGGGAAAGACCTGAGCAGGCCCCATGACAGGAGTGAATGGACGTGGTGAATGGCAGGGAAAAACTAAGGTCCTCTGCTGCTGGTGCTGCATGTGAGCCCATCTGAGGCCGTTGCACCTGAGTGACCGGCTCGAGAGCCCACTCCCTCCGTGCAACTCGCTGTCTGGCTCACATAAGGTCCAACCACCTGGGAAGCTGGGTCGTCTTGGCAAACCGCTGCCCAGGGGTCTGATAACTAACCTAGGCTTATGTGAGGTGATAAAAGGTAGTGCGTGCCTGACACTAGAAGGGCACTCAGTAAACTGCTGTTAACATCAGTTTCGGTGTTGACCTACCTTTCAAATGCATGCCTCTATTCCAAAACCTCTGCATTTGACCTCCTAGGACTAGAAACTTACTTTTTTAAAAAAGATAACTTAGGAGGGTTCTCAAAAGCACAGAAAATACTTAGTATTATGAACCCTGGGCACAAGAAATCAAGTGTCCAATGAATATTGTCTGTTTTTTCACAGCATGCAATGAGCTTTTTAATGCAGAATTATCTACAGGATCTGCCAAAGATGACTGACACACCCCGAAAAGTGCATGGTGTGTCACAAATGTGCTTCCTGAGTCTTGTCTCTTCCTCGGGAAAGGCCGTACAGCATGCCCTGCTGCTGGCTTTTCCTTTTGACTTTGAGCTCACTTGCCCTGGTTTCTTATACTTATTATGTGGACAGATGGAGAAAAAGATTAAGTTTGTCAGACACCAGGTCAGTGACACTGGGGCCTATAAAAACCATGAGGGTTGTAGAAGTTCTTATTAAGATGGAAGCAATGGATTTCTAAGTACTGAAAATGTCAAATGCTCAATAAAATTAGAAGAGAAATAAGTAGTAACACGATTTAAAGCTACAGACTCTGGAATCATTTTACAGGGGTTGAAATCCCAGTGCCATACCTTTCTAGGTGTGTGACCTGGGGCCAACTGTCTGCATCCTCATTGGTAAAACATACAGTTAACAGTACCTATGTCACAGGCATGTCATGAAAATTACGTGATAATATGACGTATAGTGCTTAGGTAAGCTACACATCATAAATTATTAAAAAAAGAAAATAGAGAAAGAAATCATGCCAATCACATGAATAGTCAAAGGGGCTAAAACACATGCTTCTTCACTGCCTAGCACTTGCTCTTTCCAGAATACACACTGAATCTCACGTCATGATTTCAATTGTAGTTACTGGGTTGTATAGTCTAAAACACAGTTTACCTCTGGGGTCAAGACCATCACCTAACCTCAGCGGCAAAGTGACTAACATGAAAAGATACTTGAACCACATACAGAGTATCCCCTACAACTTAGGTTTATGTAGGAGCTAGTCCTCCTTGCTCCTCTCCAAGCCCAGCTGAACTGTGAAATATCCCTGTAAGTGAATGAACATTTACAAGCTGGATGTTAATGTGAGAAGCGGCTAGCCAATTGCATCACATGTGCTCTATGTGCATCATCACCTAGTTTTTGTTCGTGAGAGATGCCCACCAAGTCAGTGGTAGTTGACTGACTGCATTATCATTTTTGGATGGAGAAGCAGATTCAGGGTGCTCTCTCCAGAAATCCTTCCATGTGGCTTCTGCCATATCCACTGCCAGGATGGGGGGGATGCAGCTGCAGTACCCATGAAGAGCAAAGGGAATGGAGTTGGAAGGTATGCAGTTCAAACTCTGATTCTGTCCCTATTTGTTGGATCCTTAGGCAAGTGATTCCCTCTGCTCATTGTCAGGCAAGGAAACAGGCTTTAGGATTGTCAAACTTAAAAGGTAATCAGGAGAGCCAAAGAAGAGAACATATGCAAAGCACTCAGCCCATAGCACAGGTGCTCAAAGATTTTCTTCTGTTCCTTTTGTCTAGTTATAGCAAACACCGGTCCAAGAAATGTTTCCCAGCAAGCAAAATTTTAAAGCATTCTACCTCAAAGTGCCCAGCAGCATGTAGACAAGTAATACCTGATTGGGGGGGGGGGGGGAAGGTAACATTAGGCCTGTAAAGTGCTATCACTGCCCAGGTAAAATGGTATTTAGGAAGAAGCTGGTAGCTCACTCAGCGAGAACTCTTTCAGACCATTACAAAGAATCAGAACTGAACTGAATGGGTACATAGTATTATTTTCTTTTTGCCAAACGACCTTGCACTTCGAAATAACCAAAGTGCAAATTGGTGGCCCCTGAATGACAAAAAATACTTCCAAATATTGCTGACAAATGTACCGCTTTTGGAATTCTAGATTTCCTTCTGAAACCAAATGTAACACTTGGGCCACAGAATGGGGCAAGAAGGCTGGACAAGAAAGCCTCTGTTCTGATTCCTTTGCTTTCTAGGGGAAAAGTATAAGAGTGGAAAAGACAATGACCTTGGGAGATCAAGAACAAGGTTTAAAACCTAGGTTTTGTACACAATAGCTGTGTAATTCTGGATCTGTTAACCTCCCCTGAGCCTGAGTTTTCTCACTTGTAGAGTGGAATGATAATGCCTAATTTACATGCTGATGTGAGGAAGAGGTATATGCAGACAGCAGGTAACCTTATGCTTGGCAAACAGTACATGTTCTGTTAAGAAATAAGTCAACCTGTTTTTGTAAGACTCCTTTGAATGTAGAAGAATCCGGAGACACTCCTGAGCAGCAGAAACTCAGCTTAACAAATCAGCCAGATGAGATAAAGGACTCGCAGCAGGAGGTCCTCAGGGGGCTGGAGGCCAGGATCTCCTCCACAGCCCCATCTACAAAGGAGTTATTTGGAGACAGACATGACACTGTGAAGCTCTTTAACTGAGACTATATCAGAAAACAAAGTAAGTTATCACATAGGGGAAATTATACTCTTGTTAGCATTAAAAAAAAATACAAGGTAAAAAACAAAGGAGTATTACAAGCAACATTACAAAACTGTGTGTTACTGAACACACACCTAGGGTGAAGGACACATATATTTTTGTATTTCCTCCCCACCTTGTTTTGGCTTAAAGAAAAACCAAATTTTGCAGATGAAATGGATTAAGGGTTTAATAAAAAGTATAATCGAACACAGAAAAAATATCCCCCACTACACCACTGATTATTAACCTTGGCTGCATTACGGTGACCAACTCGTCATAATACGCCCAGGATGTTAAACTTAGTTTTGAAGGAGGTCACTGGGATGGTCACCTTACTGCACACTAAGATTTCTTGGAGAGCTTTAAAAATAATGATGCCTGGGCCCCACTGTGTGTGGGGGTGGCTTTGGGAGTTTTAAAAGCTTTCCAGGTAAATCTAATGTACTGCCAAGGTTAAGAACCACTACCTGACATTACAGGTGCAGAGGAGTGTGTGGGAATGCCAAGAATACCATGAGCATTGTTGTGCCATCTTTTACATACCCACCCAGGCAAGGGTGCTGGAGAGGGCGGCAAGGCCACTGCCTTGGAGGGTAGTGGGGTAACTGGGCAAGCGGACTCTGGGTCCGACCCTTGCTTAGCCATTTGACCTTGGAAATGTCATCACTGACACTCTCTGTAACGTGTATAAGGACAGGAACACTTTACAGATTCTTGGAAACGTAAATGTTCCTGGGACGGTGCCCGGCAGTGTGCGAGTACAATGAACATAAACCAGGACTGTTTTCGCCCCACCACCTGCCACAGGCAGTCTTTCAGGAGTGTAATGGGAGATGGAGAGCAGTCATAAATGGGTGGTTTTAGTGAAGCAGTAAATGCCGTACCAGTGACCTGATCAGGATGCTCTCCGTGGCTGGCTGGGTTTGGCAATCCTGGACCATCTTGACTGAAGTCAGGTGGACGGGGTGCCGGGTGGCTGCAGAGGCACATTCATACATTACCTCAATAGTCCTCAAAGTACACCTTCAATTATCTGCTGCTTCTAAGATGACAGAGCTGGAGAGGCTGTGTGTCTTTTCCCAGGTCACGGAATTGGTCAGCTGGCGTCTAACCTAAATTCTTTTGCTTTCTGCTAGCAGGCTGTGTGAGACTGTGAACTGAAGTCACAGCATCTACTGTCACTCAAGTATGGTTCTTACTTCCTGCCCGGTGCTGTCAAGCTGCAGATGAGTCAAAAGCGTGGCAAGTTCCAGGGCTCTTCCTTATTTTGGGCCTTGTCTTCTCAGGCACCAAGCCCCATCTGGCCTCACACCTGCAGGCCCAGGCATAGGCTTCTACAACCAGGACCTTGCGAGGCTGCCAGGTACTACACAAAATGCCCTGCAGCAGAAGCCAGGCACTTGGTTTTAAGTCCTGGGTCTGGGAAGCCTAGGTTGCCCCCGGGGAATTTTCTTCTAGAAAATAAGGAGAATGAGCCCCCAAGATACTTGTCAAGCAAGGATGTGTGGCCAGGTAACACAGGAACTTAAAATAAAAAAGAAAAGGTTTCCTAGGACTCAGGTGACCTAATACATCAGATTGCCCTTTTCCTGAGATGGGCTGGCGCACGCGGTTTACAATTCTTCCCAGGTGATTCTGCTGCCTCGCCACCCCCACTCCATGATGAGAACATCTGGATTACATAGTCTCTGGACCCTTCATTCCAAGGATGGATTCTGGAAATTGCAATTGGCTGGGTTGGCATGCGTGAACAAAGAAAATGCAGTCTACCCCAGGCAGCTTGAGAACAATCCAGGACTGGGAAGTCTCACTGTGAGGACCTTGTTTATCAGTCAACAGGACAGGACTTGGCACAGGGGGCACTCAGTACAAATTGGTTGAAGGAATGAATAAATGAGTGAATGAATGAAATGTCCCAGCCTTCATGGCAACAACCATAAAAATATTCTTTGTTCTTCCTCTTGCCCAAAGAACTGACCCGGATCCCCTTACTTAAAGACAAATACACCAGGGGAGATCACGGCATTCTTTTTTCTTTACATTGGTTATCAATTAATTTTTAAAAAATCGGCAGAGTTTGACATAGTATCAGGGAGGAGGCTCAATAAAATAATGCCCTCCTTTGTCTGTTTTCCAAAATGCATTTGTAATGAATGTTATCAGCATAACAAAACCGGACACATACAAAAGGCTTATTTTTCAAGGCTATGTTACATCTAGGATAAAAAAAATTTTAAAGAGTGCCTCCTAGGTGAAAGAGAACATTGATATCAAACAATTAAAACAGCCTACCATTCTCCTTGCATTCTGAAGAGACTTTATGATACTGGTTTCTAAACACCTATTTGCTGGGCTTCGAGAACCCTCCACCAGTATCTCCTGCTGTGTACATACATCACTAGCTGGGCTGAACTTTGCATCCGTGACTCAGAGAAGGAGTAAGACCTACATTCCTATTCTCCCTCCTTTCCTCTAGGAAAGCACTGCAAGCTCCTGGAGACCACGGCTGTCTTACTCTTGGTGGCTTCAATTCTAAACTTAGGTATTAATCCTCAAAGGCTGTAACACAACATTACAATTTAGCTGTGTACACTTTCAAAAACAGGACAAAGTGCTATTTCACTTTTTAACTTGTTTAATGTTAGGCTAATTGTTCATTATCCTAGTTTTTAAAGTCAGCGTTATTTTAATGCGGTACATTTACATAGAGGGACGTAAGTGTTCTCTTTCTTTCTCTCCTTTGGTTTCCCTTTCCGGTGAAGAAATACTCACTTTTTTGCACCCTGCCTGAAACTGCCCAACAACCCCAGATCGCAAGACAGAAAGGGCAGCTGGGATGGGGAGGTCCCACAAAGGCTGCCATCAGCATCGGAGCAAGTCAAACCTTCACCATCCACCCTCCCCTGACTCCCCTCTCCCACAAAAGATGCACAGGTCCTCCGTGGACAAGCCCTTCCCGGGGCAAACGCCGCGAAACTCCCAAGGAAAGACAATGCCAGTCCGGTTTTCAAGTTTATTGTTGGCACTCTCACACCGATGGTACACGGTATCCAAGGCGAGTCCACATCTAACAACGTGGTGCTAGGACGGGAGGCGCGGGCGCGGGGGCTTAGTGCGTGGTCCGCCGGGGCCGGCCCGGCCGTGGCGGGGCCGCCGGGTCTCCTCTAACCACTGAGAGTCACACCACGTCAACGCTTACCTCCGAGGCCCGCAGGAGGCTTTTAAAAATGGCCTCCTGACGACACTTCCTGCTCGGAGCCGACCGGTAGAAATCCTCGCAAGAGATGCATCATTTAAAACGCTGGGGGCGGGCGGAGGAGGCCGGCTCCGCGGCTCCACACCGGCGGCCCCGCAGCCCGCACGCCGCCGCCGCACGTCGCGACCGGCGCGCGGGGGCCGAGCCTGCGGGGTCGCGGCGGCACAAAGGGCCCGCACCCCGCCGCCGCCCCGGCGCGGGGGTCTGGGCAGCCCCCGGCCCGAAGCCCCCGCCCCGCCC